>NW_019394234.1:0-552266 GCF_000612105.2 Orussus abietinus | reverse complement strand
CCCCCCCCCCCCCTCGCTACCCGTATTGTTCCTATTTGTCACAATATATAATAAATGGGTTTCCCTATTTGGGAAAGGATGAAAGAAGAGAATGTTCAAGTCCACTTGGGGAGTTCGTTGTTCTAAAGCTGATGGAACCATTCACAGGATGCGGAAGGAACGTAACAACAGATAATTTTTTCACAAGTGTATCATTAGCCAAGAAGTTACTTACAAAAAAAAAACTACAATTGATGGAACAATCCGTGGAAACAAAAGAGAGTTGCCAAAGTTAGCCAAAGAAAGAAAAGATAAAATGACTAGATTTTCAAACAAATTGTATAAATCAAATCACATTACTCTTACAGTGTACAAAAGTAAGCCAAAAAGAAAAGAGATTGTCCTAAGTTCCAAACATAAATCAACAGAAATAGAAAAAAAGCATCGAACGTATACCGTGTGACGGGCAAGCCGCTCGAACCGCGCGCCAAGGCAGGTGGCGCCCTCAGGCCCCAAAGCCGTACCTATTTGCTACGTAAGCAGCACGCATAAGCATCCAAAGATATATCATATCTAAGGAATAATACAGTGAAAAGATGAATCCAACAATGACAAAAATGGTGGTGTTGGTAGTGCTTCATCCTACATTGGGATTTGATGCACCAACTGTCCGATATGGCAAAATTATAAATGATGGAGAAAACAACTGCACATACAGGATTAATAATACACGAATTGCTACAAACCAAAAGGAAGTAGAAGGTATGTACTTTCGTCTAATAGGGTTTGAGTGTGGGAGAGAAAAAGGATACTTAATATCAAAACCTATGTGTCTGGAATGTGGTCTATATTGTCCACAGAACGAGTTGCTAATGAATTGCAAGCAGACTGCAGTACCTTTGTCAATAGGGGTGGCTATTGGGGCAACCGTAGGTGCTTTTCTTAAGTGGCACGCATGAGCATCCAAAAATATAACGTATCTAGGGAATAATACAGTGGAATGATGAATCCAACAATGACAATAATGGTGGTGTTGGTAGTGCTTCATCCTACATTGGGATTTGATGCACCAACTGTCCGACATGGCAAAATTATAAATGATGGAGAATACAACTGCACTTACAGGGTTAACAATACACGAATTGCTACAAACCAAAAGGAAGTAGAAGGTATGTACTTTGGTCTAATAGGGTATGAGTGTGTGAGAGAAAAAGGATACTTAATATCAAAACCTATGTATCTGGATTGTGGTCTACATTGTCCACAGAACGAGATGCTAATAAAATGCAAGCAAACTGTAGGACCTTTGTCAATAGGGTCATAAGGTGTAATATGACACGTAAAATGTACAAATTGACCTGTAGATTTACATACATGGTAAAAGTCTTATGTGCCACGAGAAACATTACAACGTAACGTTACATTTAATTCACGTGAAAATGCAGTATTGCAGTAAATATACAATGTCACGGGCACTTATACATTTTCTGATTTGTAATTTTCCCATTTTACGTTCTTTTACGTAAAACTTTAGTTATACAGGGTGTAAAAAACTGTGTTAATTTCCGTCGATTTTTTTTTCAGGGCATAATAAATAAATTGAAAGCATGTTTATAACTCGATTCTCCGCAACGCGGGCACTCTCTTTACGTCACTACTCTCCGTCCGACGGGAGCTCTTCCTCGTCTCTCGAGGCAACTCGAGTGCCATCTCCGAGTTCCACCCCCACGGTGAGTGGCGAGCTCGGTTTCGTGCCTAGAAGCCCTGGGAGCCTCGTAGGCTCGGTCGGGCATCAAGTTGTCCGTAGTCATCCGGAGGCAGGCCACACAGGCGCGGACACGCCTCGGCAGAGCGTGCTGCTATTTAGCAGCCCTTAGCGGTGATTTAGTGGCATCGCGCTACAGGGTCAGCTCGTGTAGCGAGCTTGTCGGATCCGTGTACCGGCGGGGGTTGGAAAGAGGACGGGTCGGGACGAAGGGTGCGGCCGCGGCGTATACGTGTCACTGGGTACGCCCGACGCGGAGGCCCACCAAGGGTGGACCCGCCCTCGGGCCTGCTACCCTCCGTGCTCCCATTAATGATTATTTTATTCCGCACTTCCGCCGGCCTGTGCCGCAGTCTCGGACGCTAACGCCCCTGCCTGCTGCTCCGCTCGAAGGCTCAACAAATTGAACCGGACAGCGAGATCCACTTCTCCGGTCCCGCCCTTGCCTCCTGCCTCGGGTCGACTCGGTCCCTCTGCCATCTTTTCTCGTGCTTTCCGTGATTAGATAACGCGATAGCCTTTTAGAACTTACTCCGTACCAGCGAATTTATGTTATGGACATTGAGTGTAGAGTATTTAGTAAAGTCTTATCGTGGACACCTTTTATGTGCTTTTTCCGGACTCTGATTTTCCCAAATTTAACGAAACGAAGGGGTCCAAGATCCCATCCCGTCGGGCCCCTACCTTATAATACCTGACGTTGCTCTTTTTATTATTTTTTGTCGTTTTCTGGCCGGATAATAGGATGGCCTTTTAGAGAGCAATTTACATTATCAGATTTATAGTATGGAATAAACGTATGTTATTAACGATTTTACACGGACACTTTTCACTTGCGTTCTCTACGTTGGAGGTCTTCCGAAGTTGAGCGGACGGTGACGTTTTTTCTCCCCAATTTAAGTCCGCTCTCGGCGATCTGATGCGGAGTAGAAATTAAAAATAACGTTCGCCGATTCAATCATTTCATGTTTCAATTACGATATATTAAATACTTTGGCTCGTGATACTGCCTACAACCTGTAGATTTTTTTAGAACACTATCAAAATTAAAACAACGACACGGATTTGTCCGTTTCGCTCGATGTACTCTCAATTTTATCGTATTAAATTTTGCTTACGCATCTTTCAAAACACTTAGCACTTTACCTTGTGCACAGGAGCAATTGTTCCACCCATTCACCTTAAAAGGCACAGGTTGGAAAATTCGAAATTCGTTCATGCCGGGAACGTCTCCTCGTTCCTTTTGTAAAATCCTTCCTCCCATAAATTTTCTTGACACTGTGCGGTGCAACGAACCGATCCAGCATATCCCCTGGGAGTTTTAAGACTCCGCAAAAATGCCTCAATAATATATTACGACTTCCTCCATAATTGCAGAAATACCCCCAATAAATCACAGGCAATATCGTCGTCGACTCGATAGGGCTTCCGTTCGAGCGCTTCCATCTTGGAATGCTCCCGTTCGCTCGCTACCCGCTCTCGAGAATCAATTTGCCGAGATAATATGCGACCAACTAATTTCTGCGTCTCCGCCACAGGGACCGCCAAGACCTACGTGCATCCCCGCATACGTGGTCTTGCGCGGCTACCATGTAAAAAGCGAAACACCGTGGAACGAGCGTCCACGTAAACGGCCAAGAGTGCCTTCGCGTGGCATCCACTTGCGTTACCTGCACACGTTCGTACCTACACCCATGCTCGGAAGGAAAGATATACATATATACGATACGCACGAAGGGTAGAGATGTACAGACGCGTTAAATAATAATTTCCCGTGAGATTTTAAATAAATTGAGTACATCCAAACGTGTTACGAGCTATCTGGAAGTACATAAATACGAGAAGTAGTGGCCGCGTCGTAGGCGTGCGCCCAACGGGTAACAATGCGAAACGAATTAGGTCGACCGAAGTATCTCCACGATTCGTAAATCCAAGATCATGATGCCAAGATTTTTACTCCGACACCCTCTAATGCGCGATCGTGGCCAGGATTTACGGTAGTACAGCACCTCGCCTTAGTCCACCGTTGGATACATGGCAAAGGAACAATAATTATCGGTTCCGTCGATTTCGTCGCACAGGCAGCAAACCATAACGCCATACGCAACAACAACGACAACCGCCCAACGACCCGGTAACAAGCTGACATCACGAGATTCCACTTTACCTATTTAGAGTTCACCTACGATATTCAACATTTCTCTAACTTACCTACGCGTCACGTGCATCCGCGCAGAAGCGAGCGGCGGCTGCGGTGGCAGCGTCCCTGGCCGCACGCGCGTAACTCGTACCACGTTTGGCGCTTCTTGCCGGTCGGGCGGGTCTCGGGTATCGGTCGGAAGAGGATCTTGCCGACAAAGCCGAAGATTTCCCGGCTAATTACTAGGAGACTAATTGAATGCCGCACCTCTCCTTCGTTCCCTCTCCCTCCGCGCCCTCGCGCCCCTCCCCCTCAGCGGCACCGCGGCCCCTCCCGTCCCCCGCGGCCCCGCGTCCCCCGTGGGCCTCGAGCTGCCTCCTCGGCCGGACTCCGAGAGAGCTCTCCGGTCTCATTCATATTCATGCGGTGGTAATAGTCTGCCGCCTGCCCGCCGGCAGACATTACTGCACTTCTTGCTCGCGTTCGCGCCACCACAGCCCGCGACCCGCTGCCTCCGAGAAGCGGTCGCGGCTACCCCCGACTACCCCCGATTACCTCGACCGCCCCGCGACCACGGGGGCGCGGAGCCGCAGCCGCCATTACGCACCTACGCTTAATCGCTCCCGCGGTCCGCGCTCGTTACGATTCATTTCGCGCTTCCTCTACCTCGGTCCTCTCGCCTCTTGCCTCGGTGCCCTGTTTCGCGATTGCGGGCAGCGAAGCGTACGAAAAGGTGGGAAAGATAGACTGATGGTTAAATATTAAGGGCCTCCTGTGACGAGCCAAAATAAAAAACAGCGTTCTTTAGTCGCAGGTTTACAGGAAAGTAAAAGTGGGATCACTCTGCCGTTTGACGCCTTCTCTTAGGCGTATCATAGACTTTCGAAATATGTTATAAAGATGTAAATGTAATTATTATGTCGCGCAGCAAGTCCACGGGACTTTCCATTTTATCTAGACGGTCACCTGGCGTAAGCTCCCAATAAACACAAAGTACGTTTTATACGTGTAAAACTAGTGGAAATGGGATGATTGGCGTAAAAGGTTAACAAAAATAGGTTAACCGTTCATCCCCCCACGGTCTGTTCTCTATGTTAAATATACATTTATAACAAATGTACACTTTAACGTAATGTTTTAACGTTATTTGAATTTATAGTAATCATTATGAACGATTATTTTTCGTACATACTGTTTAAACGACGTTCATGTTACACGACTAAAATGATAATTGAATAATGTAGAATAGATGTTTTACCGACGGAGAATTTTGAAGAACAAGATTCTATCCATAATTATAGCATATTTTTAAGCACCGACTTAGCAGTTTCCATTTTTTTGCTAATTAACGGAAGGACAAAATGTTTGATTAATAGTTATAACGTTTTTAACAAACAAAACAAAAGAATTGTCACTTGTTTATATCTTAGGCAACAATTGTGGTATTTAAAAAAGCGTCCGTTAAAGCTGAACGAATATTTCAAGGATGATAACCGTAGATTATTTCCTGCCGTTGAATAATTACGGCTCGAGGAAGCTTGCACATCGTGTTGAACAATGTTATTTCGGGAAGAACTTATTTTTAAATTTAATAACAGAATTAAGCCATTTTATTCCGATTCTTTGTTGTCTTTCCAATAATCTGCAATGCCGCTGCATCTGCTGCTTCATAAATCAGACTCTCCGCTTCACGTGCAGCATGTTTACATTTTTCTAAATTGCACCCCACACTGACCCCTTAACGACGATTTAATGAAGTAGATCGCGGTAAGACAATTATATCGGCAACAAATTTGCCCCGAGTTAGTCCAGCTTTACTCAAATTTATTGATAAAAGTTGCATTACTCGGCGCCCTGCATTAGGGAAGCTCTCGTTACAACATAGTCGCGGAAACCCTTTGGTTTTAATAATGTATTTCAACAAGGACAAGTTGCACAACGCGGTCGGGTAGATGAGGAAATATTTCATTTCAATCGTTTCTCAGAACTGACGGAACTACGTGAAAAACATCCTGTTGATTGCATCCATCGGCTTGAGTAAATTAGCATATTGAACGCCGAACGCAGGATAAAGAATAATTGTACCGCAATGCGCGCTCTTTTTGACTCCGATTGACTCGTCGACATTCTTAATTAATACTCATCATCCTTTTTCAACAAACGGCCCTAATCGACACCTTCGGTTTCCGCGGGGCTGCAGGTTGGAATCCACTGCCGGACTCGGCGCGCCCTCGTGATCGCAGATTCCAGGGTGCCTCCGGTCGGAAAAGAAAATGGTATACCGGCGCTCTCTTTGTCTCTGTTATCGCGGTACTTACGGTCGCGGCGGCTCATTCACTCGGCCGCTGTATCGCACCGAACGATTCCAGCCGCAGTAAAGCGTACATCCGCGTGAGCGATGCGGTCGACTCGCGGGAAACGTCGAGACGCGGCCCGTCGCCGATTCCCGGACGCAGCTAATGTCCTAATGATCTCGTTCAGCTACCGGCCGGAATGCGAAAATCACCGGCAATGAGGAAACGCTTTGCACAGGCTCGTGCCATTCCGGGACGCCTCTCCGTCGAGGGCCGTGACGCCTTCCGCTGCGTGAAGGCGTTACAGCGGAAGATCGGGAAGGGTAGCGTTTCCCGCTTCCCGATAACGTTTCGATTGCGTTTCGATTACCCGAATTCGGGGACGAGGCTTGCTCTTGGCGACTCTTGGATGGAAATGGCGTAACGCGCGAAGGAGGGAACTTCAATCTTGACGTAAGGTCCTTGCTTCCGTTGATACCTATCGGTATCGACTAAAGCGACCTATGAGTAGTTGTTGAATAGATTGGGTTGCCGCCATGAAGACGTACAACTGGAGTAGAAAATTGGACCTATCACCGTGATTCGACAGAACTGTACGGATACGTTTCAATCTACCTAAATTCAATATCAAGGTTCTACCCTTATGAACTCCCCTTTCCTAAAAAAACAAAAGTAGAAGTATGCGAGTCATTGAATTTCAAGGGAAATATCCAGATCTCGATCTTAAAACCCTGCACTTAACAAAACAGGCGATGGGTTCCTGCCCGGCTCGGAAATCAGCGACCCATGGCCAAGGAGATGTCGTCGCGATTTCCAGGACGGTCTTTCCGTTTTCTCCCAGAGACCTACATTTTGGACAGGATAACGAGGACTCGCAAGGTGTTCCCTGATTTATCACCTGACGATGACTCAAACGAAAACCTCCCCCTCGGACGTGTCCTTACAGAAATTTTCCGGTGTTCCAAGTCCGCCTCCGCGAGGTGAGAGGACCGATACCCGTTGGGAACGCACCGTGAAGTTAGCCGTGAAAGGGCCATTTTCGTCGATGTAAACTCTCAAATAGAGATCGCGTCCCGGGGCTGCGCCAACGACGGGGTGGCTCCCTTAGGTGGCACCCCCAACGGGCCTCCTCGCAGGACTCGTCCTGCCATTTACGTCGAGTTAACGGTTCGTTACTGAATAGACGCTTTCCGCTTTATTTGCTGAAAGGATGTTTGGCCTCGGCAGCGGGGAAATCGCCGGTGCCGGGACCTCCACGAGTTGCGCCCAGGGGTGCGGAGCGAATCGAGGGATGCTTTTTGTCACTCTGACCGCAGTCGGGAGTCAACATTCGCCCGAGCGGACCTTGTCCCGTCAGTCCCGGAGGACCCCAACAATGCCGATCTCCGAAACTCTCTCGTCGGCCTCCCGCCTATATTTCGCTTTCACTCTAAGCCGGCTGCTTTCGAACGGATACCTGACTTCGGAAACGTGAATGCGACAATACCGTCGATGCGGTTACGTCCGGGCGAATCTTTTGCGGCACGCGCACATTTTTAATCGCCTCGACCAGCTCCCGCGAAACAATAAGTGGACCGTAGACATCTTCGATTACAATTACGAAATATCTAACCGGGAATTAAAAAGCTGGCCATTAGCATGCAGATTGCTCCTGATGAATTAATACCTAAAGCGTAATACATCAATTGTGGAACGAGACAATGGTTTTGGTATTTAATTCCTTACGATAATGCAACTTAAGCCTCCTCAAGAACCATGTCCCATTTTGCGTATTCATATTCCTAGAGGCGGAAACGTGTCTACCATTCCGATAACGAAGACTGACTGTTAACAGGAATACCCGCAGTCTTTTGCATTGCCGGCACCTATTTGAGTACGCCCGAATTATTGCTATTCAAAAGGCGACGTTGTCAAGGAACTTGGGACTCCTTCGAGACCCGGATTAGGAACAGAGTTTATATTTAAATCAATCGGGCTCGAACTAATGTTATCGCGAACGAAGATCGGAATTATCCATCCATTGACAAGAATATCGTCCCCTGTATCACTAATTCCGTCGTTCCTCGATCTTCCCTCCGAATCTCGGAATAATCGACGTTTTTCGCGCTCAATTGTTAACGTACTTCGCGACGAAAGAGGCGGACCACCTCTAAAACGAACCACTGACTTCGTGGTGAACTATTTGGGACGACTTTCTACGACGGGGTTGACGAACAACCGTTTTGCGCCTTCCTTGCTCGATATCTCACGGCTGATAAGTGCGGGATAATAATTGGTGCAGCCGCGAGATTCCAAGCCGCGGGTCCTGATACCGATCGGCATCGGTTATCTCATTTTCTCGATCTAAATTACATTGCGCAATCCTCTTCAATCTGATCGCGGGGCACGTTCGCGCGCAACAGCTCTCGCCGCCGCTCCGAACAAAATCCCAGCAGGAAGTCAACCCTTCTTGTGAATAACACCTTGGTATCAGAAATTCTCTCGGACGAGCTGATTTTTTAGAGTTTCCCCGCCGATCCTATCTCCATCGTCGCGAGGAACCCCGTAAATTATATTTCGTGCCTCTGAATTCCCGTGGTAACTCGCTCGACAACATGTGTCACCTGATACCTTCAAGTACCCCTGCTAAGTGGCCATTTACTTTATGTCGAGTAATCCGCCCTACATCGAAAACAGCTTAAAAGTAAATCTTTACAATAAAATAGAAGGCAATTTTGAGTCCAGACATATAGAATCAGCGGAATGTAATGAAGAAATACTCGTGCATCTCTTGTAAAAAAAAAATCATTGCGTCCTGCTTTTATGAGTATCCAAGCAGATTCGATGAATAAATTAGGGTATAACCGGCCAGAAACATGGAGAAGTTGATCGTCGACATATCGAATTTTTCGTAGCACAACGGATGAAACATCGACAGATCTGTAAACTGATGAGACGCAATATTGTCATTCGACGTTACAGGAACGGAATATCCGTTTTTACCGCGCGAATAGAATATGCGAAAGCGTTCAACCAAGCTGCATCGATCGCAAAAATGGCCGCGTCTTCGTCTAACGTTAAATGTTATTCCGGGGAATATTTCGCAAACATTCGAGGCGTGCCACTTCTAACGACAATTACTAATTGAGTCGAGTCCGTGTCGTGCATGGATTGCGGCATGCCGTTAATTAGAATCTTTGGCGTCGTCACTAACGGGTTTCTCGCTAGCGGCGTTCAATCGTTGATCATTAGGGTAAATCGCGTTATTACCGGGTAATCGTCCGCCGTGCATCTCAAAGGGGACGTAATCAGTGGCTGATCTCGGGCGAAAACGTCGGTCCGTACCCTGAAAATAAGATTCATGCTCCCCATCGGAACCCCGGGTCGTCGGAGCGAGGCCAAGCTGGCTCGTTTTAAGAATCTTAGGGGTGTCGGAGGAGACCGGCTCGACTTCGGGAGTGGATTAGGTCACGACGACTGTAAATAGTCGGAGCCACCGATAAAAATGTGAATTTACGGTGAAGAGATTTGCGCGGCAAAGTGCCCGGGTCCGGAGAGGCGAGACCGTCTCCGGCTGGCGAGGGTGGCCATTGACAGTTTTGTTGAAAGTTTCGCCCGTAAATCCCACCAGGCATTGTGAGACTTTCACGAGAAAACCCGCAACGCTTTGTGACACGCCTCACGGAGTGCTGTAAATAATATTATCCTCCCTTCCCGCCACCCTGGACGACCGACACCCGCCATCTTGACGTCCTCGTTCTCTATCCTGCTACTACCTCCGCCTGTACATATAACTTTGGGGCACTAGGAATGCCGAGGATCATGGAAATGTACGCGAGGGGCTCGCCAGGCCACGCCGTCGTATTCGTGAGCTTGTCCTCGTTCCCTTTTTCAAATGGTATCATTTTCTTTTCTTTTTTATTTTTACAGAAAAGTATCTCGTCGGGTGGAAGCGTTGCTTCGTAATATTGAAATAAAATCCTGTGGGTAATCCTCTTTCACGATTTCAACGTACACCTTTTTGAAGGATTTCGGCACAGACCTAGTTCAAAGTGAAGTTGAACCTCGAAGATAACTCTTTATGCAAGGTAACGGAATGTTGTAAATAATATTATCCTTTTCTGTTATTATCGATCTTCGCGCAGAAATCTGCCATTTTAATCCTGAGTCGTTATACCACTATTGACTTCATTTGTAGGTGCAGATATGTATAAATGTATGGTACTAAAACCGCAAAAATATGCAAGAGAGGTATGACGTATCATTGCCATATGCGTTTAGACGACGTTTGTTGCTGTACTTTTCGAGTTGCCACAGTTTCTTTTATCAGATAAAACTAGCTTATCATGCCAGGCCATTCCTTGACAGAGTGGAAATAAAATCCTGTCAACGTGGGTGCTCCATTTCGGCGCAATGGCGCCAGTTTGCTTGGAACAAAAGTTAGCTCGCGAGAGTACTATAACATAAAGTAACAACGCTATAAATAATATTACCATCCGTCTCAATAAATCCTAAATGTACGTCGCTCGCCATCTTGAGATCTTCAGTGCGTATAGAATTCCAAATTCGGTGAATTTCAATAAAACGTTTTGACTTTATACAAATTTCTTATCGATATCTCAGAAATAACTCAAATTATATAAAAAAAAAAATGAATATTCTCTGATAAGGAGAACTATTCCCCATTTAAAATATCTTCCCAGGGAAAGAAAAGGAAATAGTTTTTTTCGCATTAAATAAAGAGGATAATTACTATCAAAATGTGATTATCAATTTCTTATCTTGCGTTGTGCTTATGGGTTTTATTGATCATTCCGGTTTGCCGGAAATCCTGCGCCACTGGATTGTCGCAGAGACACGACGAGCAGAGTCGAGGGAAAATTCATTGTTAACTGCCGTTCCAAGTCGTGGATACTCTTTTGACAGCAGCATTAAGGTGCGGTGGTTCAGCGTGGGTGCACTCTCCAAATTACGGCAACCACTAATCACAACGCGGCCCCTGGGTTCGTTTTCGAGCCGCAGCTACCGCGGCGGTCCGCGGATGCTGAAATCAGCCCGTAAGGAAGACTCGCGACTTAGGGAGTCCAACTTGTTGAGTTTAAATCCCATAAGCAGCCATAAATCTGCCCATCACATTAAGCGCATTATTCCCATTGCATTTACCGGAGGAATCCCACCCGCCCGTAGCTACCTACGCGATTCCCAACCCTATAAATGTCTGGAAAGCCGTGCATCCTTCTGGGGAAAAATGGAGGTTTACTTTCCAGAGGCTTAAATCCAACGGTGCATCCGGAATGGTCTCGTCATGTGTAACCCGAAGTATCGTACAGATGCTGATCCTTCTTCTCGTCCAAAAACGTTATAATATGTGGTACAAAGTAATAGATCAATCTACAGTCAAAATTAAAATTTCACGTGATTTTTAAATGTATTAACAACGTGAGAAATTCACTGACTAATCGAGAAATTATTCTTCACCTTTACCCCCAACCTGTTTCTGAACCTTTGGCTCGGATATTATTTTGAAAACTCTAAACTATTGTATCAGTTTATGTCTTATTCGTTCATTACTGCACACAGGTATGCATGATTTCTGCTACTCTTTCGCTATATTACCCTTCCCTACCGACAAATCGGCGGCATTAAAAACCTGTCGTGAAAATATCGCGACGTGTTTCATTGCTGTTGAAACTCGTTAAGCAATGGCAGAGCGTAATCCAAAGAACATAAACCATTGCTGTGCATTATGCGTAAAAATATGATTTTTAAATTCACCAAACATCGATAATAATTCCTCGGGGTGTCGTATTCTTTATAATGGCCATCCTGCATGTTCACGTTGATTAACTTTAGCAAAGGTCAGAAATGAAAAGTTACAAGCAGTTAACAAATTCTTATACCGGGGGGGGTCAACCGAATACCCCCTACTTTAAAGAAACATTCATTATAAAAGATCACAAGGAACAAAACGTTTTGAAATTTACTGCATACGCCCCGTGTGTCATTCATGAGGTAAAAAAAAAAGTAGAACGATTTCGAATCGATTAATTGAACCGTTACATTGAAAGCCGCTTATTTAAAATTCAAGTCGAGGGAATAAAAAAATAAGAACTTCACGTAAGAGTATAACGAATTTCTGATCTCGTTATGACACCGTAGGATGTTCAGATGGCAACGTTTACAGATCGCTAGACCTGCATATACCTTCTCAGACTGACAAAGCTATACATCATATTTCGATATATAATTAAGCCGCATCGACGCATCATACATTGCGTTACCTTCCTTACGTTAAGGGGATGTGAAAGTGGCATCCGAAAGCTCAATCGTTCGTAAAACTTTTCTACAAACTGGGTGTCTCAAATCGTTTCATACTTTAAAACGTGACCCTAAGATAGGTCCTGAAACTCGCGAAATTGGATTTTTTATAAACAATTTTTAAAATACCCATAAACAAATTTGAAAAGAATTGAAATTTCATGAGTTTCAGGACCTTCCTTATAGTCTCCCTATTCACGTTGTATCGATTCAAATTATTCGGTAAATTCAGTTGGGAGAAAAGTTTTACAAACAAAACTTCTTCGATGCCACTTTCACATCACCTTAACCACTTTTCATTTCCCCTTCGTTTCGTCTCGTAAACACCTACGTCGACAGCATTTAAACGCACCCTCTCTAGTGGATCTTCAAATGTTCGAAGCAGAGATCCGTCAGAACGTACATAACATGGACGATTAACGCCGGGATTAGCGTGGGTCCGATATACATACGCAGGTACGTAGGTATACCGGTTACGGCGTTAATTTTAACGCCGCATTCCTCGCTACGGCGCTCGATGGAATTCGCACACGAAAGCGCCTCTCGCGTACGCGCTAACGTGGCCGAGGAGCACACAACAGATGTGGCGCTATTCGAAACAGATGTAATGCCACTTTTTTCTAATCCTACCGGTTTACCCGGCCCGGCTGGAACAAAACCGGGACGTTCTTGCAGGCCGTTCGGCCGGCGAAGATTCTTCGACGGCCCACACACGCAGGTCCAATAAATCCTTAGGACGCGCGCGGTTAAGGTCATCGCCATACATCTCTTGCCGTTTCCTCTCCACGCCAAAATTATTCCCCTAACGACCGGCTTCCTCGCACTTTAAGGCCGCGTGTACCGATTGTCGCGATAATTAAGACCTCCCCGGCCAGCCAGATTACAAGTTCTCGAGGGAATCCGCGGAAACGCCTCTCGATTGCTCGAGATTCCTTGATAGGACTTGTTTTTTTTTCTTTTCTTTTCTTCCACGGCGTCCTCAGCCGGAGCGTTATTATCGTGTCGAGGAAATGAAGGACTGGAGAGACCAGGTGCCCGTGCAGCACCCGTCAAGAAATCCGGTATCCCAAAAAGTAGCTAAACAATGGAAAGTGAAACTTCTAAGATATTTGTTGACGAGTAGAAAAAGACCGATGTCGATCATTAGGTAATGGCATTTTGGTGATTGTGTGCGGGCAAAATGAAGGTGGAGGTTATTGACGCGGGGAAGGGAGGAGGGTTGGTTCCTGATGTTTCAAATAAGATATGTATTAATAATAATATCTGTAGGGTAATTCTCGGAATGAAATAGAAACTGCAAAAGGAGTAAGATGTTATTCGCTTCAAGTATCGGGTAATAGGACACGGTTTACTGGGTTTCAGAGAATAATGTGTTATTCAACGGTTACGAATAATCATTAATAATGCATCACGGAAGAAAGCGAAAGAAGGATAATTTGACTTAATGTTCCGATTTTTACCATCGTTCGATGTTTAAACGGTATTGTGGTAAATTCTAGCCTCATAGCTATGAAATGGTTTTTAAAACATGATATGGCGTCTATCGTTACAAACAAAGTTAGATCCGAGTATGTATAAACTGCCTCAATTATTTTCTCACTGAAGTGACGCTTTCCGCGCCTGCAGCTCGTGTTCATTCCAACCCAATGCTTCACTCGCGACAAGAGAGACGTACATTCCGTCCCTCCTCTCATTCAGTTATAAAAATACCTCTAAAAAATGTTAACTCGACGCAATACCCAATAGACACCAAACGACAAACATTGCACGTGTTTCGTCTACATTAACACACGTTTATAAGAAAAGTTAATTCCACGGGTGAAATTTTCGACGCGCCCGTTCCTAGTCGAAAAGAAACATGTATTTTAATGTACAGCTTTTACGTCAATTAAAAGTATATAAAGAACAATTATGACCAATCTTCTAACATTCGAGCTATAACATTTCTAAGCCATTTACGAATCCAGCCTCCTCCACATATTTTATAGTCGCGTTTAATGCGCACCTCCTCACTTATTAACGTTTAATAGTAAATGTACAAACGACTTCACTCCACGCAATTCTAAAGGCAGTCTAATAAATGGTAAAATAGGCACGATACCGACGGTTGAATCGGACATGGAAGGGGCGGACATTAGAACGTACCTAGACGGTAAACGTACATCCAGCGACGCCGTGATTATCGGGTACCTACCCAGAAATACTATCACGGGCAGACTTTGAGTGGGAACGAAAGGCGCGATCCTTCGTCGAAGAGTCCGCATGGATTTTTTGCAAGCGGTCCAATTAGTCGCGGATTCGCGCTTCGGCGGACTCGGCGTCCCGGCACGCGTCGGGCCGCGCGATGAAATTCAAGGCAGCCTAATCGCGCTCGCGGCCCGTAATTGGACGCATTTCACGGGTCCGCGTTGCGGGGACGGAAATCGCGAGGCCTCGTCGGCCCGAAGCGGCGGGAAGGGAAAGAAGGGAAAAGGGCGGGCAGCCACCCACGGCGACCCGGCCACCCGCCCCCGTCTCGCCCCGTGTCGCGCCCTGCCACCCGCCCCTCGTGCCACCCCCGCAGCGCGCGCGCGACCCGATCCACCGTTCCTACTTACTGATATTTATTGCGCCCAGAAATGTGTACGGCTCTCATAAATCTCCGCATTCACGCGGGGTTTCTAATTTACATATCCCGCTCTTGTACGCCGGTTTTTCTTTTATCTCCCGTTGGTGCCTACGCGCCGGCACCAGAGGTCGCAATCAATCTACCCTCGGGATGTTTGGGAGGCGTCGCACCTAAGCCCCGACGAGCCACTAACGATCGCGACCACCGCCGCGACGAAATGGCTTCCGACCGTCTCTCCTCGAACCCGTGACCCTGCCTCCCCGCGAACGTATTAATCTGCGAGCGTATTAGCCTTACTAGGTTTCGGGGCGCCTTCTCCCGTGATCCGAGGCTCGGTTTGCTCCAGGGAACGCATCTGGCCTTGTCGTTAGGTTACCCCGATCACTTGGTCCGCCTTCCAAAGATGCGGTTTTATCGGACTCTCGGGGTAAACGATCGCGTATCGAGTTGAGACGGTGCGCACGAGAAGTGCGCTCAAGTGGTAATCCGTTCCAGCCCTGGAAGGACCCCACTCCGCAGAAGTTGATCTTAACGAGAGCGATAATTTCGATCTTTGGGTGTCATTTGGTTATAATTGTTGGGACGAATTCTCCTCGAGGTGAAACGCCGCTCTCGGAACGTGCTATTCATTTATGTTGGAGGAGAGCGAGCCCGGCTCTGTACTTACTTTTCAGTGTTCCCTGTAAAGCGCATTAAAGCCTGTACTCCATGCCGAGCGTTCGTAAAAGCTAAAACGTGGTATTATAACCGCTTCCGAGGCGTGTTACAATCTTCGTGCTCCCGGATCGTGAAGATTAAGGAGATTCACGGTTTATACATTTGCCGGGTCCATTGGCTCGCTCTTTAAGGCGATTTGACGCGGTGGCACTTCTTCGCGATCCGAGTGGACGCCGTAACAACTGGACGCGTCACGTTGGACGTGCCAGATCCCTAGTAGCACAAAATACTTGTCCTATATTTTCTATATATTTAACGGATGTCGTACATTTCGTAAATATTTAACAAACATTTGAAATACTTGCAAAACGTTTACTTAAAAATATTATCTCTATAATATTTGTATAATGTTAGCTCCACGTGTTTTCGTAATATTTTTCTAACAGATATACGAAACACTTCGTTTCATTCTATTATAAGTATTTTTTAAATATTATCCGCCTAATACATCATAAACGTTTTAAAAATATTTAATATCAAAATCACACGTTTTGCTCCCATTATGAAATAGCGGAACGAAAATATTACAAAAATTTCTCGTGCTTTTTTCGATGCCAAATAAACTATCCGATAATAATCGTGAAGTAAAATATGTATTTTTATTATATGTTCACAAATTAAAAAATATAATTTCTATATATGTCATTGAGATTTGCAATAAATATTTCAGATATCTTCGAATGAGATCTACAAGAAATCTGAAAAAATCTGGCGCTCGAGATATTTAGCAAAGATTGCAAAGAAATATTTAGAAATTATTCTATGCTACTAGGGGTTGCGTCGGGTACCTAGCGCAGCGGGCAAGTGCGTAGGCTTTAAAGTCCCTAAATGGGAATAACTCGATGAAAATTTTGTAAGCATTTCTCCAGGATTCTTTCGGATGGTCCGGCGATGACGAACGACAACGATCAAACCCGTCGAGCCGCGCAGAGATCGGGCTGCGCGATGCCCCGGGATTTATGTCTCCGATCTAGCAGCCACCAACGAATCCCTATTTTTAACCGGAGCTGGTTCGAGATTCGGAAGTGGTTTCGCTGCTTGCCGGATCCGGGAGGATCTGCTCCGGGATCACGGTGTCGACTGGGCGAGGAGAAATGCGGAGAATCGCTCCAGCGGGATTACGCTCGCAACGTAGCCCCTACTAACGACCTGGGGCTTTTTTATTATTTCCCATTTCCGATTCCACGACGGCCCTGGGAAAATTCTTCCTGCCATCTTTCCGATCCCGTGAAAACTGTTTCCATCTGGCCCGACTATCGCACGTCTGAATTATGTGTGCCCATGATTTCCCGATATGGCCCGAGTGCCGAATTTTACGAGATTGAATTTCAACAGCTTTCTTCTTTCAACTCAGTGGGTTCTAATTGCGCGATGGAAGATGTTTTTTTCTTTTTCTTCTACACTGATAGAAATGCCCATGTAAATTTACGTACTCAATCATTGGTTATTTTGATACCACAATAAATTACAGTAAAGTTACATTGTCTCTGTGATATCACTTTCAGCATCTGAGTTAAATTATAGAAAATTATAACGTAACATTAGAATGGTAGCTGTATTTATACACCTTCTAATTTGTAATTCTTCAATTTTACGTTTTTCTTTGTGAAACTTAAGTTACGAAGTGTGTAAAAGTGCATGTAATTTCCATTGATTTTTATCAGGGTAACTCGAAAAATATTATATCTACGGTACTCGGTTGAATAAAATGACTTGAATAACTAAAAATACTACTTCAACAGTTTCAATCCTTACAATTCTAAATATATAATAAAATCCTCCGAACTGTAATCGACTTACTGACGAAATGAAATTCGGATGCACGTTCCCTAATTACCCTGGAAAAAATTCCCATGTAAATTTACACCCTAAATCATTGGTTATTTTGATGCCACAATTAATAACAGTACAATTACATTGTCTAGGTAATATCACATTCAGCATCTAAATTTACATAGAGAATAGGCGTACATTTGATATGTAAACATAAAGGGTAATTTTACATATCAAATGCATAATCGGTCTACATTATATGTGTTAATTTGGGGTGTAATCTTCTAGTCGGTGATCATATCGATGGGCCTCATATGCTAACCCAGACGTAAACTTATTAAAACATATTCCACAAGAAAACGTAACCAAGCTTGTAAGACACTTTCCTGGGTAGGTACTTACTTCTTTCACATCGATTCGATAGCATTAAACCGAAGCAAGTCAGCTCCGGAAATTGCCTGAATCTTCACCAGCTAAACGCCCGCAACACTAATGCGACACGCTACGTCGCGCCGTCTCGACTGAACACGTTTCGACGCGTTTGGTATTGTTCTGAAACGAGAAGACGCGTAGGGATCACGAGATTGAATCTAGACGATTTGATTGGTAAAGTTTACATACTATGTATTTTCACCCAGCAACGTATATTTATCCGCCACAATATGTAAATATACTAGGTAACCTGTAGATGTACATACATGGTGAAGATCTTACATACCACGAAAAAAATTACAATGTAATGTTACATTTAGTTCAAATAAAACTGCAGTAATGCAGCAAATACACAATGTCGAATACATTTTCTGATTTGTAATTTTTCCATTTTACGTTTTTTTATGTAAAACTTCAGTTATGTAGTACGTAAAAATGTATGTAAATTTCCATCGATTTTTCTCAGTATATGCGCTTTTAATAAATAAGATCGTCGTGATGGGAAAATGAATACGCTTATTTACCAAATTTATAACATATGTCATTTAATGTAATTTATAATATATGTAATTTATAACAAACGCGCTTTTAATAAATAAGATCGTCATGATGGGAAAATGAATACGCTTATTTACCAAATTTATAACATATGCCTTAGACTTTATTTAAAAACTGAATTGAATGAAACTTTTAAGTAGATATAATATGTATTTTGATGGTGTAACAAATCTTTACAATTAACTCAATTTTACGAGGGTTAATTTCCTCCGTGAGTAATTTTTTGCATTATTCTACAAAGGTTGATATAAAATAAACATTTGCAGCTTCTTCCGATGACCGAAGCACTCGCGTTCGAAGCGCCAGGTCAGCTCGCTCTTACGAAACACAGCCGAGTAAAAAGCGTTCGCAGGCCGGGTAGGCTACGTCGTACGTAGTAAACGTAAAATTACGAGCCCCGCTTCTCGCGGCCGCTCCCCGGGCACTAAACCGAGATCCCGATCGATCTAATCAAAGGAAGCCCCTAAAAGAGAAATCGATTACCCATGCGCGTCAGCCCTGGACATCACCGGGGACGTCGGCGATCGACGGAATAGCCGGGTCTCGAAGCGATCGTTTTTCAGCGAAAGCAGGGGGTAACGAAGCGTGAGAAATAAGCGGTAACCGCGTAAAGCGAGCGTTCCTCGTTTAGCGGCTCGATCCCGCGGGAATCGGTCCCCGGTCCCACGTGAGCACACGTACGCGCGTCGGGTGTAGGTGCGCACACGAGGACGCCGCGTATATATTAATGCGGCTGGGATCGACGCAGCGGGCAGCGGGGGAAGGCTCGAGGAAGCGGGCTAGGGTGGGTAGTGCATCTTTCGAGAGAGCCTCGTAAAATGGAAATCAATTACATCTACACTTAACCACTTAAACTGGTTTCGCTACGGTCCTAAAGCCGGGACTCTCGCCACGCATCCCGACGCGTCCCTACCCCGGGAGAGCGGGGTGCTCGCGGCACCTCGGAGCGGCCCGGAGGACTCGCGCGGCAGCCCGGAGGAGCCCGAAGAGCCCCGAGGAGACCCGAGGAGCCTCGAGCGGCCCGAGAGAGCAGCCGGTGAGCACCGCTGGAGGCTCCTCGGGGCAGCGGCGAGCCGCAGATCATTCGTATCAACATAATTACAAGCTCGGGAGCCGCCTCTCTGTTTCTCTCACCTCGCTCCACCCATCACAACACCGCACACGCTCGTACTCGACTCGCCGATACCCCTGCGCACCCCTCGCGCGCACCTTGCACACCAGAAGACCGCCGGCCGGGCCGCTCTCCTCTCCTTCCCGCTCGCTCTTTCCCTTGCGTGCGCGCGCACTCCTTTCCGCCTCGGTTTCACCCGCCAGGATTCGCCGACGGCCCGTCCCTCCTCGTCGCTCTCGCGCTCCCGGAGTTCGCTCCGTCTCGCTCCCGCTCGACCGCGGCGCCCTCGCCGCCTCTCGCTCCCTCCTTCTCTCTCGCGTTAGCCGCGAATCCGCGGCTACTCGGTGCGCCACTTTTGCCGATTTTATTTTAGTTAATGCACCGTGATACGAGGGAGGTCCGGACCCTGCTGGGACTTGACGCGCATCCGAGCACATTTTTGTACTTTCACGGAATGCAACGATGAGGTATCGCGGAATGAAAGTTTGCCCAAAGAGCCGCCGATAGTCCCGCGCTGCCTCTCGCCGGGGTAGGGAATCGAATATTGCGGTACACCGATTTGAAAGAAAAGACGTGCGTAAGGATTTAACGGTGCATGGTTGATTGGTTTCGAAGGTACGGATGCGAGAATGCGGAGAGACGTAAAGATTGTACAGATCGTACGGGTAGATATGTATTTCTCGGGAATGCCGTACTTTATAGATATCTCTGAAATTTGCAATTACTCTGAAGTTAAATTGCAGACGGAATTCCTGTAAATTTGCTGCTTTATTTAAAATTCTGGGAGCAACAAATGCATGCAACTGTCAACATATGTATTTTCTGTAATTACAACCTTTAAAGAAGAAACGAGATATCGTACGCTTGACTTCCTTTTGTTTTTCAAACGGCTGGGGCTGAAGTAATACATATAACGAAAATATGTAAGAAAAGTTTATTTTTAAATATTTTTTTTCGAGATATCTAAAATAGTAATCTAGATTAATAATCTGTGCCGACGGTAATTTTCTTATCCCATGAATTAGTATTGTATGTACTATTAGGAGCGATAAGTATCTCCGCGCATTAGGTAATGGTGAAAAGTGCTGCAGTTTCAATAATTGGCAGCATTAATAGAAAGTTTAACATTTCGAAATGTTTTATTCCAAACTAATTAAATTTTACGGAGACGTAAGTACTCAAGTCCTTTAAACGAGTGAATAATTAATTGTTAGGCTATGGGAGCACACATGGCCGACAATTCCTCCACATAAAACCAAACGTCTTGTCCTTATACGAAGAAAAGAGAATAGGAGGCATTATTAGAAAGTACAGCAGTGGTAAGATCCATAAAGTCTTTACCGGAACAAGTACTTAGCTGCGCAGCGATTTGTACTCAGTAAATGTTTAACAATTTTACAGGAGCTTGCTGAACGGCATTATTGCAGCTTTCAATTTTTTTAATTTAACGCATCAATTAGTATATAATACCATTCAAAAGTAACGAATTGTTGTTAAGCATTATCTAAAGCATTACTCCGAGAACGAAATCGACTAGCGACGTGAATTTATCTCTATCAGAAGTGGTACAAAATTATCAATTATTTCAGCATTCGGTTATCGCGTGACACTTTCACTAGCGAATCGAAAGTTAGTAAACGGATTTTTGGATGAAAAGGTTTTGATCCGTAAAACGGTTTTGAGAAGAGGACCTCGGGGCTTAAACTTTCTCGACAGGTCCTTCACGCTGCCGGGTTCAGACTGGGGTCGAGGCAACGGTCGTGGAACGAAGCTTTTAAAATGGCTGCATCCTAAAATAATTGCGCGCTGACAGGGCGTGAAATGAATTTATTTAATTTCGGATAGGTATAACAGAATTACACGGCAGTTGAAGATGCGATGAAGACCGGGTAGCTGCGAGGCCCCTGAAGACGAGGCGAAGGAACACACGCGATGAACTCGCGCCACGGCTAATTCATACGTGAGGGCATACGTACCGGTTCATTAATATTCTTCATCCATCTTGGCTGTATTCGGACGTCGAGGAAATTCAGGCGCGTCTATATCTCTACAAGACCCCGACACGTCAAAAGCACAGCACGCTAATGAAAATTTTTAAGTGCCCACGCATTTACCTGCGCATCTTGTTTTACTTATTTGCAATACAAAGGTGAAGGTGATAAAACAAGGACGAAATTTGGATACGAAGGGACCAGATGTGCCACATTTTCTTAATAAATTACCGAACGGATGGCGGTAGAACGAAGACAAACTGATCTGAAATATTATTTTATTAATGTACACTGCCAAACATTCCCATGTAAATTTACACTCTAGATTATTGATTATTTTGATGCCACTATTAATAATGTAAAATTACATTGCCTGGGTAATATCACATTCGGCATCTAAATTTTCCCAAAGAATATACTTTAGGCGTATATTTGATATGTAAACATAAAGGGTAATTTTACATGTAAAATGTACAATTGGTCTACATTATGTGTGTAAATTTGAGGTGCAATCTTCCAATCGGTGATAATATTGACGGGTCTTGTATGTTAACCCAGACGTTAACTTATTAAAACATATTCTACATGAAAAAGTAACCATAATTGTAAGACACTTTCCTGGGTAGGTACTTACTTCTTTCGCGTCGATTCGATGGCACTGGACTGAGGAAAGTCAGCTCCGGAGATTGCCGGAATCTTCACCACCCAAACGAAGGTAACAACTAATGATGCGCCACGCCGCGCCATCTATGCTGGACCCATTTCGACGTGTTTGGCATTGTTCTCAAACGAAAATACGCGTGGGGATCACGTGATTGAATTTAGACAATTTGATTGGTTAAGTTTACATATTATGTATTTTCACGCAGCAGCGTAAATTTATCCGCTACAATATGTAAGTTGACTAGGTAACCTGTAGATGTACATACATTGGAAAGGTCTTACATGCCACAAGAAAAATGACAATGTAATGTTACATTTTAATTCAAGTAAAACTGCAGTAATGCAGTAAATATACAATGTCAAATACATATTATTATTTGTAATTTTTCCATTTTACGTTTTTTCATATAAAACTTCAGTTATGCAGGGTGTAAAAATGTATGTAAATTTTCCTCGATTTTTTCAGGGTAAATTACAATGAACTTTGTTCTAAGAACATCTCTTTATGAATAAAACTAGAATTTTTGTCCTCTCTGGGAACCAAATTCAATCCATGTTATGTGCTATGAAGGCATTACGTTAAAAATATGATAAATAACGAGTTACGCCTCGTACATTGGAATTAGCATTTAGAGCCACACGTAATTACCGGTTCTAAATTCAAAGATAAGCACCGACGTTGCTTTGGAAATCTTTGATAAAAACCATTACTGGACTTACCTCCTCACCTTTGTGTGCGCGATACTACCGCATCACCTCGTATGTACTTTTACGTAGAAAGTAAGTAACGGCGTTCCAGGGGAAGAACGATCGGCTAGTGATATATTATACGTATTAAATTCTGCTACAGTTTATTAATATTGATTATTAATGAAAATCCTTGGTGAACCTTGACCCTAATCATAAACCATGTGGAGGAGCGAAGGCGTCATCAATCCGCAGTCAACACCGTCGACGGTTCAAGAGGGCAATCTTCGTCCAATCAACCTGTACGCTTTAGGCAACGAAGACACGAGCAACTTTGGATAGCCCGACGATCCGTGAACGTTTCAACGCCAACGATTTTGAGTGTCCTGGCGATAAATCGAAACCGTTAAGTAGCGGCCAACATCCGTCGTAACACGTAGACACCTGGGACGAGAATTTATTCAGTCTACCTTGGCTGCTACCAGTTTGGATAGTTAATTTATTAAAACGTTTCCGAAGTTAACGACACCATGGTAATTTTCGGAATTAATGGCTCGGCTCGATAATTAATATCTCGCCGAGACGTCGAGCGAGCTGCCGTGCGAGTGGTCGCTAAAACGAGCGCGTGTGGGTACACGTAAACGGAATGTCAACCGATCCGCAGGAGTGGCAGGAATGCGATTGGTTTAGAAAATCAAGAAGTTTCCGAGCCGTCTTGAACATTGCGAGACCGCAACCGAGGATATTTGAGAGCCACCGTAAAAGGATAATAAATCGCCATGTACGGTGGGATATTTCTGAAAATTCCGAAACATGGCTATGGAACGTCGCGCGAGTTGATTCATTATTCAGGGCAGTATATTTTACAGCGATGTATCACGACTCTTGCCGTTGTCACGAAATTCGAGCAACCGTGGATGAATAATTATTGGCAACAAGAATAGGCCGCCATTAAGAGCTGCAGCCAGAAGTATGAATTATGTGCTGCACAGTATACTCGCATAAACTAGACTTTTTGAAAACTATCTATTGGAATATATACTCATTTTGTATGTACTGCAATTGTCACTGATTTTAAAACAATGTCACTGTAAATAAATCGAAATGCTAAAAATAAAATTGATATAGGTCCTACTGACAAATATCACTGGACGCAAACGGGCTCGTTAACGGCCTGACCAAATCGCACCATAAAAATGCTGAAAGAGAAGCCTTACCTATCGACCTGTTTTATGGGTCCGGTCTCAAAACAGAAGGTTCATTTTCCTGTAACAGTCATGCAAATTTCTGAGAATCGGAACAAAAGTGACCCGCACCGCAGCCATCTCAAAAAGAATATACAGACATACCTACTTTTTGAGGAACTAAAAATCGGCGTACTGCGTGTGCAGATATTATTTCGTGTATTTGCTCATTTTTAATAGTTCCGTTCCAGGAGGATATGGTATCGACGATTCGGGTATTCTTGTTCAGCTGAAAGGTACAATATTAACGTCAGAACTTCTTGCTCCCCTTTTTCCTCGGTACCGTGTGTCGTTAAATTTTTCATTTTCCATTTATCGTGCCAAAAACGGAGAACGAGCACAGCCGATAAAACTGCGATCAACGAGAGCTTAATGAAAATGGATTTTATTTCTGTCGTGCTACACCTAAGGTACGGCATTTAAGGTATACTCTCTACAATACGATCATGCTATGTACAGATCTCACCGTCTCGAGATGCGGTGCATTAATACTATTATGGTATGATACAACTATCGATTTTCGTTCCCTCTGTCGTGTTTTCCTTTTTTTCTCTACAAACGTTTACGGGACTTGCACGGACCATACATACTCGCACGCATACACATCCTGTAAATAGGTACCTACGTTGCGCGCAATACGCATAAGTGTGACTTTAACATTAGCGACGGCAAAACGTTACGGTAATCCTTCGTCAATCCACGCGACTCGTTTCCGTTTGCTATGCATCTACGTATTTACATGTCCGTGTCGTAGTGGAAAGACAGAACCACGTACGGTTGTCGTACAAAACGTGCATAATCCCGAAGAAAATGAGACAGTACCTTTGTGCCATTTCGATTTAAGCAATACACTGTTGCTTCCTGTCGAATCAGATATTAAAATAAATTATTATCTTGCGAAATGAACGCCTTTTTAATGAATGTTCCGCAACATCTGAATTGTTATTTCTTTGAACGATCTTGAAAAAGGAGAGTAACAAAATTTCATCTACAGAGACAGGACAAATGTTGTGCAGCCAAGACTGTTGTAACGTATCATTATTTTATAGAGGTATTTAAATTTAAATTTAGCGATTTGTCGTTTCTACCCTACTAGTAGTGGTAATATTTGGCGGACAAAACGGCGAACAAAACGGCAACGAAACGGAATTAATGTAAAACAATCGATTCTGCTTGGCAGTGGGTTCCAATGCGAGCTTTTGAATAACTATTTGGGATGATTCGTAAGTACTTGCGTTCTAGGGACTACTAGTAACACCGCACGAGAAGTTTGCCGGTCTCCTTGTGACGAACGTTTCATTACATCTTGTAAATTTAATCCACTGGGAATTTCTCATAGGTACCTATTTCACTCATGCGCATTGCACAATGAGGACTATTCAGGTCTACTCCGTAGAATGGATCGAAACAAAGTAATTTTTCATTTATCTCTATTAAATTCAACCTCTACTGCAATATCACCTTTCACTGCTAATATCGTAACACCAAAGGATTGTTACAACCTGATCGGTAATTACCAAGGAATTCCCTGCCCTAAAATCCGTTCATGTATCTTTCTACGATGCATTACCGAGTTTCTCAACAAGAGAGAAAAATGTATGATAATTTCGACGTCGCAATGCCGGTATTCATCAATTAAACAGCATGAACGATTAATTGGTTAATTCTGGCAATGTTCATAGCGTACAACAGTAGCTGTAAATAGTGTTCAACCAGTACGGCTTAAGTTCCAATCAGTTCATCATATCTGTATTGAATTTCTTGTGGAGTCAAGTGTTTTCTCTATATTGCTCAACTCTTCATTCCACTTCAAAATGAAAACAGTAATCTCAAATGAACTGCAAAAATTCGGTAACGTTAATATGAAAATCCTGCTCAATCGACCACGTATCCACATTCCCTGGAACACTGATTTATACAAATTCACGAACGGTACGATTCATTCCCGTCGAAAAAAAAAAAGTTTATTTTATGTATAAACCTGGCCACAACAAATAACAATTTTAGAACCTATGCTTAAAATCACAACTTGCAAAAACAAACTATAATTCTATAAGAGGCCCGAGAAAAGTGATTCCACGAGCTATCAACCTCCGACAGCCCCTCAATTTTATTTCCACAAAAAGCACGGATTCCTCCTCGCGATATCCCTTATCACCCATCCTCGGGCACTTTTCCACCCCCCCTCCCCCCACACCCTTCAACGCACATCTAGCAACACCTTAATCCGTTACTACGTCCCGACCCAGAAAACCAATTTGTCTCGATCCACCCTACCGCTCCAGAACGCACCGATAAATTACATATCTCTAGGATACCCGCTCGAGAGAGTAGTTCTTTGGCTCAGCGAAAGTCGCCGTGAGGGTCGCGGCGAGGTCCTCGGGAGGTCGGGGGTCCTCGGGGCCGCTAATTGGGGGTGGTGGGGCGCGCCCGCAGGGGGGGCGGAGTGGCGGCGGCCAGGGGGTAAGGAGCGTACCTGACCCCAGCGGCCGCGGCAACCACGGCGGCCGTCGCCGAGGAGGGGGGCGACCGTCGGGAGATCATGGCCACGGGGGGTTGCCAGGGCCACGCCAGGGCGGTGTACGGGAACCCGGGGGTGCCCGGGTAAGGGGATGGAGTGCCGCCCCTCCCGTGATTGCCCGGAACCCCCCCGTAGAGGAGGGCCGTGGAGGGCGGAAGCCAGGGCGACAGAGGGTGCGCGGGATGCTGCGGGGCACCGCCCTCGTGCTGCTGCTGTTGTTGCTGTTGCTGCTGCTGTTGCTGCTGTTGCTGGACACCCAACGCCGCTGCCGCCGCCGGCGGCGAGATGCCGAGGTGCTCGTAGAGCCTCACCGGGGGTACGCCGCACCGCACGAGTTGCTGCTCCATCAGCTCCATGGGGTCCCTGAAATGAAACGCGCTTACGTGACCAATGGTGCGTACGGAATCGAAGAGCTGCCGGACGCGTGCTTTATTGCGCCCTCGGCGCAAGGCTTATACCTTATGGCTCACTATGATAAACGGATGGGCCCTATCGCGCACCCCCGCTGCTGCGGAATGTGCCACCCATGGGTCATGAGTGTTAAGTGGGCCCATGTGCGGACCGATATCTTTCACCTGTCGTAGTTTTTTTTTTTTTTTTCAAAAATAAACTCAACGCGGAAATGAAAGATATCGGCCTCTTACAAGAAGACGCGAACGGAACCATGAAAGATATTCACGATCCATCTCCAAATTAAAAGGTATCGTTCGTTCCAAAGGACGGCGACATGTCCTTGAAAGAAAAACAAGTTTTCCCATTTTTCCCAATTTTAGAAAAGTGGCCGAGCTTATTACGGAACTAATAAACGAGAAGAAGCACCCGAGATACTCTCCCGTGTCCCGTCGACGAGATAATGGCCGATAATTAGATACCTGCAGAGTGCCCAGAACTCTGGCAACCTTTCCGAGATCCGCGGCGTCCCCGCTTTAGCTCCGTTCTTTCTGATGAATGATTCGCGGCAGGCGCGTTTAATTATGCTCAATTAGGCCTGATTGCTCGCGGAAACGCTCCGGCGCGCAATCTTCCGCGGAGATGCTAATGAGCATGATTATTAACCAATCGAGGTGCGCGACATCGCGGTGCACACGCGCGAGTGCATGCGTGCAATTAACGTGAACGGACGTCGGCCATCGTGGGGTCGCCGCGCCTCAAAGGTGCACCGATGCACCGTCATTTCCTACTTTCGAGTGCGCCGTGGTAAGAGGACGCGCCATTTTTAAAAGGATAAGTCCAATCTCCGAATGCGACCTGATTTATAAACCGAAGCTTGCCGTTGGACAAAACTAGGGTAATTAGCGTAAATGAAGCCGGTACAGCGCTTAACGTAACGCACGGTAATTACCTTGACGGTCCGTTTTACGTTACGAAGCGAGGATCCAAATTTAACTTAATGCATTTTCTTAGTTGCTATCAGTAGTGCGATAGAGTCGATTTAAAAAGACGTTTCCCAAAGACGCGACAAACATACATTTTTAATGGGGTTAAATTAATGCTATGGTACCAGGAGCAACGGTCGGAGATTTAACTGGAATTTAGTGTTGATCCCGCTGCCGCAAATGTTATGGCAATTACTCGGTAGCAGCAAATAAATCATAGTCTCTATCCGTACAACCGTTGCGTTTCCGATAACGGAAACTAAGAAGAAAAAGATACCATTCATTTATTATAAAGGACATGCATTACGTTAACCTTTATATTCTTTATCTTAATGGCGAGCCAAAGTCAGTTTTAGTTAGAAAAAAGATGCAAGGAGTTATAGTTTGTACAATTAGTATTAACCACTTTGATACTTGCATGTTTAAATACGAACTTCCTATAAAAAAAAAAAGAGTGTAAAAAATCCGCGAAGGTCGTTTATCTCTAGATATCAATCTCTCAGAGAAGGTCAAAGAAATGAAAAAAACGAAAATGAATTTAAATTGGACACAATTTCTAGCAACAAAACGTGCGCTTAAGCGAGTAATCATCCTCGCATCTGTAAAAAATAACAATCATTGCATCCACGAGAATCTGGGGTGATAATTTTGATTTCCATCCGTACAAGGATTCTTCAAATTCAAGATTAATAATTGTTTACACCAGTCTAGACTACCAAGCATAGTCCCATACTTATATGCTCGCACTTTTGACGATGAAATCATGAGATACAATTCATAAAGCGGGATTTCAACCCGAGTAGCAAGAAATTCGGCAATTTTAGGTCGCGCCCTATTGTCTCCAAAGCCTCGACCTAAGTCCAGAGATCTCACGATTCGTCCTCCGGCGAGGGACCGTGGGCAGGGCCCTAATCGCGGAAGGAGCCAGCGTGACACCGCTCGGCACCGTTCGCCCCGTTAAAGTCGCGAGCTTAGAGAGAGGGCCCCGTGGCTGCGGGTCCGGGGCCCGCCTAGGGAAGAGGCGAGAGGAACAATGGGTCCGGTGTGCAGTTCGCGGTCTCGGTTACCACTGTACTGCTTAGCAAGTAACTCGATACGTCCTGGGCCCTCGCGCGATGTGTGCAGAGTTACTCGGTGCCCTGAGCCCAGTATGCGTGCAAGGCCCGGAGTGCGGTGTCGGACCCGGCTCCCTCGAAAGGGAAAAAGGAGAGGAAGAAAAAAGGACAGGGAAAGGGATTAGGGGGCCCGGGGCTAATCGCCATCCGCCCGGACGTGCCGGACCACACACCGCCGCGTCTGCAACCATTCTTCTTCTTGTTCTCGTAAAATATCGCTGTCAAGGGCCCGAACTCTATTATGCGATATTGGCACCCCGAATCGACCGGGCGCGGCCATTGATCCGACCTGACCGATCCGACTCGAACTCCCAGGCCCTAAGAGGCGTCGCGACGTTTCCGACCTCGCCACTTCCTGCAACGCTTTTGCGAGACCCGTGCCCGAGAGTGGCCGAGGGTTTGGGAGTTGGCGCTGAATTGGGACGTGGGGAGGGCTCGCACTCGGCGAGGAGCACGAACGGTATACGTATACCTGGTCCTTTCTAAGGGTTGGCCAGTTTTACCGGCAAAGCGATTTCCTGAGAATCACTTTGGCGGAAGAAAAGGGTGAACTTGCCAGCCGGCAGATTTATCGAGATTACGCGGCAAAGCGGCGAACAGGAGCTCGATGATTGTTAAAATCTCCCTTTTCGTTGTTTTTACCTGCAAGATGTTCGATACTTTGCCGAGAAAGGTTCGTACTGACGATCGGGTTAAATTGGTTAATTTTCGGTGTCCTTTCGACGAACTCAAAGGACTTCCGCGAAGGAGTTTTATTTTACTTCTGCACGCAACTTTGTGAATCGAAATAGGATGCACTGTTTTTGCCTAATTCCCTGTCTAAAGAGAACACGAAGGCACCCTCTGCCTTTTCGTCCTGCAATTCAGTAGATATGTATCCCACTCGTGAGATGTTCAGTTTACCGTTACTATCACTTTAAACTAACCCAATTTCTGAATTATTTCATAAGTCGATAAACGAATGTCGCGAATTATTAAATAATGTCCAGTCGTCTGTGAGACCGCGTTAAGATGCCCACATTTAAACAATAGACGTAAATATCGATATTGAACTTCGCCCAGTAGCAGAAAACGTACATCCCCGATTAAGTAACTGGCTAAGGACGATCTTGTCAGGTGAAAGCGACCAAACCCAAGCCCGCGATAGAGTCGTTCGATTTTTCATCAAGGTATCGATGCATCGCTATCGTGGCTGTATCGGCGGAAATCGTCGGCAGGAACTGAGATCGGACGTCGAGGTCGTGCGAATAGACATTAGCGTCCTATCTTCGCATCGGATCTGACCACATACAACCAGGGGTGTGATCGATGCAACTGCGGTAATTGCATCGGAACGAATCGTTATCGCGCACGTCACGTAATCTCGCGCTCGTTAACGTCGCGCGATTATTCACGTTTTTACCCAGTTCCCGCACAAACGCGACGTCGTCCATCGAGCGATTCAAGGATCGATTCGGAGTCTAATTAGAATGATAGATATTGACTTGCCGGCGAGCATTGCTTCGAGCGCTGACCGAACCGAAACAGGATCCGTAAACCCGACGTTTAGAGTCCAGCCGAAGAAATTATCGATAATTATCGACTACGCGAAGGTCAACGTATTTTTAACGAACTCTGTCTCGCGGTCGAATTCGGTCCTATTGATTTTTATATCGATAAGGGATACTTCGATTAATATACTTCGATTAATAGACTTTAATGAATATTTGCCCTCTATATCAAGACTGACTTGTTTAAATATTAAGTAAGATATTATCTTGATAATAAATTTATAATAGACAACTGTAGAGTAGTTCTGGACATTCGTTACGAGGATAAGAAAGTAGTAGTACATTCGACGATAAATCGTAAATTCAGACATTCTTATCATTGAAACGTTAAGATTGGAACATCCTGTATATGCAAACTTTCACGGGGAGTTTTTTCTTCCTGGATTGATTCAACGTGCTGTAATTAGGTTGGATGATTATCGCGCGGCATGCTTTGCTTTCAGCGTAAAAAGAACATCATGTGATTCTTCAGATCATCGCCGAGAGATTGGCACACAGGTACTGTTTAGGGCGTGTCTCCAGAAATGATCGAAAATTAGCCGTAATTTTTGTTCCAGAGCAAAGCGCGCGCTTTCGCCAGGGCGATTTCTCTGTCGTGTTTAACCAGTTTTTCGATAATTAAACGTTATCCAAAGAAATGTGAGTACCGAATTTGATAAACATTTAAATTGTAGGTTCCATGGAAGTATTCTAATCAAGACAAAAATTCATAGGACTATTTAAATAGAATTAATTGGAGCCTCCGAACCGGAGGTACGATTCTTCAATTTCGCCGGAAATTAAGTTTTTAATTAATATTTTGAATGAACCAAAAGTGCGTTTTTCTTCGTCGTTTTTCTTTTGTTTGGCTGTAACCGGAATGGACCATCGCGCGGTTCCAGTACCACAGAATTTGATACGTCCAACCTGGGGGTTCGCATTTCGTGACGTGCCGGCGCTTTATGGCCAAATTAATTCAGAAGTCGATGGCAAAAACGTAATTTCTATATATCGTAATATAAAACATTACACTCGGTTACCCTGACACCAAACGGATAAGAATCATGATTTACTTCGATATAATATTCGGCAGGTCCACATAAAATCTTCGTTAGAGTCTGACAATTTTCTCTATAAATGTTTCATTCCAAGTTGCACTTTAAATCATAACATGAATAACGTTCGTAAATAGATCCTTTTTTGAAACCACGTAAAACGAGTAGATGCCTTTGTAACAACAAATATTGTTTATAGCTTGGTGTAACATTGGCCTAATATTATCTATGAGCACAATACTATGAATTAGTAGCCAATATAACATTTCGCATCCCAGTAAATAATAAATTCAATATATCGGTACAATAAAGGACAAATGTTTTTAAGTACACGATATGTCTGTAATATGGGATGCACATAGCTTTTGTTGTTACGATGGAATATTCTGTCAATAAATTGAAATGTTCCCATTTTATTATTGTATCAATTAGTATTACTACATGGCTAAGTTTTGTATCCATTCATTTTTTTTTCTCACAAATGTACTTATAATCCAACAAGCAAAAACTAACTAGGAACTACCATCAGAATATTTTTGGTCGCGTCTAAAACAAACTTTTCTCCCTAACTAGTTTGCTACCTTCAAGAACATCATACGACCTCGTTTTAAAAAGACGGATAAAAAAGATGCCGATCCAGAACGGTTATAACCGTGACGGGCACAGAGTCCGCGGGCCGTGCATTCGGAAATTGGCCGGTCGTGACGCGAGTAAAAATGTGAAATGGAATTACAGGAGAGTTGCAAGTCGCAGTGGGCGAGTCGCGCGGCAGACGGCGCTGGCGTCGGCGACGGCGACGGATCGCGCTCGACGTACACGTAAAACGGAAATGACGCGGCGTAGCAGTCTCATGCATTAACCCTCTGCAATTCCGCGCTGGCCTTGAATTACCCTTAATGTTTTCATAAAGCTTCCTTATGTACAGACAGTAAAAATCGTAATTATAGCTATTCTCTCCGGCGCGATTCCTATTATCCGTGCCTCGCACCTTCCACTCCGGTGCTAAGGCGGGATTGGCCTTCGAAGTTCCCGACCGAAAGAATACATTACTCCTCGAGATATTCGCGAATTTGCGAGTGCATCGCGATCATCGTCATCTGTGCGTTTTTAAGTCGGACTGGTCGCAAAAATTGACGCAAAGGATGGATAAGATACCCGCTAATGATCGATGTAGATAAGTTTCATCCGCGTTGCTTAGAAGCAGCGACGAAGAGAAAAAATGAGAAGCAATAGGTGGAATACTAGTGTGTAATGCAAAGACAATGTATTGCAGAAAATAGTTACGCCGTGATTAATGAAAATGCTTTTTCTTTCGTACTTTAGGAATTTGATGCCACGATTCTTACGCAGTTTTAATGATATCTATACCAACGATTAAAGATGTGCTAAGTAACGTACAAACTGGTTTTCACAAAAATGTTTGAGAAATGTAGGGAGTCATTTTAGATTACCAGATGATTTCGAATTATCGTACTTTATGTTTACTATTATGATCGTGTAGCACAAAATTCATAATTATTCTTACGTAAGTTGCCATCGCATTGACGTAGTGTAGAGAAAATATGCCGTGCTTTGAATTTTTTTTTACCTAGAACGCTAATTAAAACTAGTTTAATAGTTTGACACCAGTCATGATACTCGATAAACGTTGCCCTTCTCCCCTCAAATGAAATCACCTAAAATGCCAGTAAACTACTTATATCCATACCATGAAATTCAAATTAATTTCTTACCGGAGCACTTTTAATCAGTTATACTGTCGTTTCCACCCAAGAAACGTAATTGTGAAGTTAATTAATTTCCAAGTATGCGCTTTATTCCTCTGAAACTACGTAAGCGTGACATTACTTTACAAACCTGTCGTCCCACGGATGTGAAATCTCATATATCAAGTGAGTTAATATACAACGGTGTTACAAGGACATCGAGAAGTCCCAACATAACCTTCCAAATTCGACTTGTAATTCCTGGGCTACAATTACATCCAACTCCCCGATCACGATATTATCGTTTAAATTAATAATCGTACGAGTATAATATCTTTTTTCACGGTTAATTAAAATGCACGACGTACAGAAACCTATCAGCGGCATTTCAACATCAATTTACGCAATAACAATAACTTTTTAAACGATTCGCGTATAAATTTAATCCATCAGCTCTTTGTCCTGTAAACTCGAGGATTTCTAAGTCGAACAAATATTCGCAGGATCATACAGAAAGTATGCAAGAATATTTAAGGTACTTCCGAGATGTAACTTCCTCTGAAACTGACTTTGGATCGTCGAACCTGATTCTCTTACGCAAATCCGTCGGCACCACCGTCATTAAAGTGTAACCGAACGCCGATCGTTAATTACTTACGCGTGCGCGCATGGCTAATTAACTAGTCCGCACCTTCGAAACTCGTTAGAAAATGTAAATTCCCTCTAGAATTGCGGCCTCGCGATCGCGAGTGATATCACGTATCGAAGGATCGCAAGCGCGAACCCGTCAACGTGGGGCACGATTCACGTGACCGAGAATTAAGATAGCTTCGCAAAGTGTGCGAGGATGAGTCGAAAAAACTCGGTGCTCTCGCATGGTAGCAGGTGCAGAAGTAGAGCCCAAGATAGAGATTACCCGAGGCTCAGAAGTAAGCTGTCTGGTGTGGGTATTTTATGCAGAACGACTGCATAAGGTGGAGGTTCCTAAAGGGATCAGCCAACAATCCTGCGTACATTTTTCTTGACATCCCTGTTAATCCCTTGAAGCATTTAATGCTCTATTAACGTAATATCTCTTTTCTTTCATTTTTAATAATATGTGGATCAATTAAGATAATAGCTTTTACGTTAAAAGTGAATTGAAGATCAATTCATTCGATGTGTACCGGAGTTAAAGATGAGAAGTAAACCGTTTGCGGTACGAGGATATCGATAAATATCAGGATTAAAGATAGAAAAAGTGGACCATTTGCCGAGAGAAATAATTGCTACGCCGGCAAAAAATTGGTCAGCTAAGATTTCTTCTTTTTCTCACAGAGGTTCACCCATTACCACCGTCTGACGATGAGGGAGCATCGTCCGACAGCAAGAAACCGATCCTCGGTTAATTCTAACCTGGGCATCAGGTCGGGTAAAAATGGCGAGAGACAAGTTTTCGGAAGATCAACGTTTACGTATTTTTGGAAAAACCCTAAGGGAAGCTGAAAGAAGTACTCGTTCCCTTCTACTGCAACTACTTAATATTATTACAAGCAATGCTAACCGCAAAAGGTCGGATTAAAAACTAACGCCGTCCTAAGGTGTGCACTTCGGAGCTTTTGGAAAAAAGGAGGTACAATATCTCAAAAGTACTTTTCGGAAACTCGACAGCGAAAATTAAAAGAAGCTGTTATTCAGGGAGTTGCATTTGCATAATAATTTTCATTCCGTAAAATTATTCGCTCTTTCTGCAGTTGTATATCTTATCTCTTTACGGGTTGGTGCCTATTTCACAGCTCGTAGTGATAACATTTGGGACTACTTTTACTCAACGCGGGCAACCATTAAGAATCGGGTGAAGATCTAAAATAACTTTTAACAAGGCACGTAATTTCGTCAAATGTCTTGACTACAAGAGATGTTCCGACAAGAACTAGATATCTAAATTGTTCCAGTCATCCCATTTTCCTTAAAAATCCACAAGAAGGAACAATCAAAGCATGAAAAAAACTTCACCATTAATTACCATACTATAAAAGATAAACGAAAGAAGTTCGAAAGGATTCCTTCGACCTTTAATAACGCATATACGCGCAAAAAGGACGCGCTGCTTGCCCTTGAAATTTTATCTTGCTCCCAAAGCACCGCATTATGCAAATGCTAAAGTCATCAGACGCATAGAATTATAACTTAATCCCGGTAAAATCAGTTACGATCACATCGCGATCTATCTCAATCCATAAATGTATTATCTTTCAGCCCGGCCACTTGTGGCGCTCCACTGAGGGCGGTAAATACTACCTCTCAATCAATGACAAATTCCAACGAATAACCAAGACGCCTACTCCACCCCCCAAATCCATCAACCTATCGATACGAACAAATCGTCTCATCCTTTGCCACATAAGCATAAAACCGTTCTTTTGACGCGTTCGCTTTGGTCTGCCAATCGCCATTTGCGGCGAAGGGGTTAATTAATTAAACCCTCGGATCGGTCGTCCGGCGGAGCGTCGACGAGGCGTCATCGAGACGTCGTCGAGGAGTCATCGAGGCGTCGTCGAGGCGTCGAGGGATACGGTTCGGGCAGGAGGGGTCATCGCGGGTTTCCAGAAAGCCGCGGCGCGAGGCCGGCCAGTCGGGTCGGTAATCGGCCGTGGCGAATAGGTAATTCGAAATTCCATCGAACGGTGAGCCCGTCGTTCTCCCTGGGCTGACACAGGGCATTAGGTAAGTGGTAGATAATAATAGGTTACACCCGCTGATGGGCGAAGGTAGTCTATCGAATGGCTCTCGGAGCGCGGCCGTTGGCTCGCACGCATCCCGAGCGACGCGGCGAACGAGCGGCCGAGAACGAAGAGCGGGCACGAGGAGGAGAAGGAGGACGGCCGAGTACCCGAGGGAGCCCGAACGAGCGAAAGAAGAAGATCGAAGCGGACGACGCGAAAGAGATACTTTCCGCTCCTCGGCGGGAAGGGCCGAGAGGTCCGCAGGTATGCAAGGCGCTCGAAAAGAGAGAAAGGGAGGAGAGCAAGGAGGGAGAGAAACGAGGGGAAAGGTCAGGGGAGACGGAAGAAGGAGAGAGACAGGAAGCGCGAGGGGAGAGAGAGAAGGAGAGCGAAGAAATTAATAGCCATAAAATATGAATAGAAATTAGCAGGTTCGGGGTGGCGTGACGCGTTTGCTCGCTCATTTCCTTTCGGCGCGTTGAAAAACAACAAAACAACAAAATACGGGGCGAGCCTGTAATTTACCCGGCTGCCGCCGACCGCGCGCCCGGTTCCCGCCAGCGCGGCCGTTGCACGGGTCCGGGCCATCATCGTCGTCGTCGCACGGTAGGTATGGTAGGTAATGATCCGGTAATGACCCTGACGCCTTCGGAGCGGACGTAGAGATGCGTAGGATGCAAGGGGATCGAGCCCTCCGCCCGTCCTCGGTTGCCACCTCCGCGCGGGCCTCTCCCTCTCCCTCTCCCTCTCTCTTTCTCTCTTTCTCTCTGCCTCTCCCGCTTCCCCGGCGATGTTCGACACCCTCGGAGAGAACGCGCAGCACCTCCTTTCTTAAGGGCTTTTGTTTTTGCGTTTTAAACGGCAGTTATTAGCCGCCTCGCTGCCGGGCCCGAGCGTCCCGCCGCTGGCTCTCCGCTCGCTTCTCACTTCCCTCCCCGGTAATGCGGCCCGCTAATGGGCCGGAGACTGCGCCAGGGAGGGGGCCGGGAATCGAATCTTCGCTTTTTACGTGTCCTCCCCACCCCCGAATCGGCCCGCGTTCGGTTTTATCTTAATTTTGATCGAGCTTCGAAGATCGGACGTTAAGCTTGCGTAATGTATTAAGGGAGATTTCTCATCCAGGGCACGACAAAAATTCACTTTTTCCTTGCGCGTTCGTCAGACCGTAAGTCGTGGCAACGCTTTTCCCCGGTGGCGAGTCGATCCGTATTTTTTTCGCCGCATCTTGTACCCCCAGGCAACTATTAATTTGCAAATCGCGTAAAAGAAAAAGCGGAATCCAACAAAAAAAGCACCCGCGGTTTTTACTTAAACGAGCTCGAGCAATCTCGTCTCCTTTAATTGTTTAATCAAACTTTTCAAATATATATAAGAATTTCGGCGAGGCTTTTAGAAAGCAACTTTTGAGAGATGAGTTTTTTTTTGCGAAACGATGAACATGGTTCAAGAATTGTATGTTTAAAAAAATTACGGACAAGCTATCCTCCGCGCAACGAATAAATGCTTTCCTGAAACCCTTAATTCTTTTTTATATCCAAATTGTTACAACTTAATTAAGTATTCGTCCCAACTCTCATCGGGTTTTAAGATGGGTTTCGTTTAGTGAAATCATCCCAACGATGAAGTCACATTAGGAATTTGGATGACAAAGCTACCTTATAAAAAAAAAATTAGTAAACAACCCACGTCATCCACGCAACTTTGCGAGGTTTTTCAACCGTGCATTAAATGTTAAGCCGATCAATCGCCGGTGGTATGTTTAACACTCGACGAATATCGTCGTAATATATTACGGGCCTCTGCGACAGGAATTAATGTTACCTCGTGCGCGTTCATAAATATTCCATACGCCGTTCGGGAGATCGTACTTCTTTACCAAACTTCGAGTCGACCCAGAGCTCCAACGTCCATTATCTCCAAAATTTGTGTACTACAAGAAGAATCGCATCTACGGAAAAACAATTACCTTCCTCGAATGCAATCAACGCACGTAATTCAACAAGAAATTAACTGAACCCAGCCTCTAACCGTTCCTTGTCCAACGTACGTTCAAAACTCACCCTTTCTACAGCTTCGCCCCACTAACAAACTAAAATGAATGGCACCTATGATAAAACCGGAGAAAAACAAATCCCCCCCCCCCCCTACTGTTCCACATTTCCAAAGATGCGTACACGGTTATTAACCCACGTTACACCCTTTGAACCGGAGGAGCCTTATAATACCCGTTAAAAAAATATTCAAAATACGCGATCCATACAATATTATGTATCCCTTAAAATAAACAGTGATACCCAAACGCCTGGTTTTTCCGAAAAACTGGCAGGAATCGGTCCTGAAACGAAACGGCGACCGACAGGGATGACGAGGGGCCGGGGGAGGGGAGTAGACGGTGCCGAGCGGGGCGAACGGGGGGGAGGTTCGAGCGGCAGCGGTAATGACAGGCCGCCCGCTCTCGGAGCTAATATAGATGAATGCCCTGCCCTCCTTGCCCTCCGGACTCTCGACTGGATCGGGACTCTCCGCGCGCGGACGAGGATAAGGGGCACCGGGGCCCGAAGCGCGGGGAGGGAGCGCGAGCGAGGGAGAGAGAACGAGGGGGAGCCGGAAGGTGCCGAGAGAGAGAAAGAGTGAGCGAGACGGAGCGAAAGCGGACCAATGGCCGGGCCGGGGAGCGGGGGGTGCCCCAAGAGGGTGAAAAAGAGGGCTGGTAGGCCGGAGGGGCATCTATCTATCAGCGCCGGCGTGAAGTGGGCGGGCGCATGCGCCGTATTGCCGCGTAAGGCCGCTCTCTCATTAACTCGGCCGCCGCCGCGCGCCGCGGCCGCAACCGGCGCGACCGCTCGGCGCATGCGCAAAGACCGCTCTGCCGGACACCACGGATACGCGTTATCAACGACCTTTGCGAAGCGGTCCCGCACGAGTAGGACTCGAGGTGAGAGCCAATCGTGCGCGCGCGCGGGCGACGCAAACTTTACCCTCGGTTTCCGACATCGATTGCGGACCCCAACGGGGTCGCAAGCGACCCGAGAGGGGGAAGGTCGGGTCGCCTGGGTGCACCCCGTGATTCGGAAGGAAACGTTTAATCGGTAATTTGGGATAGAGAGATGTATCGTATGTTCGAGGAAAACGAAGCAGGAGATAAAATAAAGAGCGAATGATGGACGAAAAGAACTAAATCATTACCGGAAACGACGTCTTGCGGAACTCCCGTGAAATGTCGTAATTGTTGCGTGTTTTATTATCCGCCGATTGAACGAAAAATTGGGTCCAACGTCAATTTCCTAGGATAAGTGTTTCTCTACCGGTTATGATTTTAACCCCGTGTCTCATTTGCAGGAATCTAAAAAAACGATGTGTAAGCCGTGGATTAACCAAAATTATGTTCGGGACTCTAGAGTATAAATTCCTGGGTAATGACTGATCGAAACAGGAAAATAGAATCATGAATATACGAGTCAAGAAATGGCATGACTAGGGGGAACGTTTACGGTTATAATCTACCTCCGGAGGTGACAAATCACTGCGAACATTGAACACGGAGAATGGGGTGGATTTTCATAAATTAAGCAACAGACTTAAAACGCAATCAATTTTGATACCTTTTCCTATCGTATGCGTTAAGAGAGCCATCGAGTTAATCCTATTTCCATGCCACCATTTAATCTGTTAGAATCTACGGTACTTTTTTTTCCTGAAATACGGATAAATTTCAAATAATAAGGACAAGGAATGTTTTAGTGGATTCTTGAAAAATGTTCTAATCGTGACAACCCACGTTTCCTCGGAATCATTTTCAAGAATTCCATGTATCGATGAATTCTATTCTGGATCCCGAAACGGGGTCCTGGGCAGCGACAGCAGGTGCATCTAACGACATCCTACCGCATCGTGAACAACACCGAATCGACCTACACCTTAATCGCGATTAAACGCGGTTTCATCCGCAACACCTGACCCTGCGTAAACCTGGCCTCCTTAAGCGTAGCCTGGTCGATTTCTGTCGGACGGGATAATCGCCGGAACTGACGGACGACCCCACAAGAAGCGTAATCCGGCGGTCCCTCCCCAAAGAGACTATTCCACGTTAATCGGATGATAGAATATAATTTTCATAAAACGGAAAACAGGCAATGGTTGCGTTGAACCATCGGCTGTTAGCACCTCGATCGGTAGATGACCTCAGGATTTAGAATCCTCAAAAGCAACGCCACATCTACGCGTAGGAAGCAAATCCCAATCCTACAAGACCACCTTCACACGGTCGCAGCCGGTGATCTTTTTACTTTTTTAATGCCGATAGACGGATAAAATAAAGAAATTCAAAAGCTAGTTGCCACAGACTTCGACCATTAAGACAAGGATGAAGTTATTTTATTTTAAAATATCAGACTTGCAAAAGAAATGGTTCTCGAAGACGACGCGAATTCCCGTCAGCGTTTGCGAATGCGTTAACAGCGAGAGTAATTGCCATTGATAGGGAAGTAAGAATAGATTTAAGGAAATGAAAGAGAATCGCGGATTTCTAGAGGAAACTCGATCGTTCCAGTCGCCCTTTCGAGCGATCACCGATGTAGAAGTATTCAGCTTCACGCGGAGAAATTGTGAAAAATGCGTGAAAAAAAAAAAAGAAAATAAGAGGTTCGGAGTGGATCGAAAAACCAGAATCGAGGAAAGGGCGACGGATTCGATCTAGGTGGAGAAACGTACCGGTCGAAATCTGTCAGCCGCGACGAGTCCCGGAAGCCTTTGGCGAACGGGTTGCTGTCGATCTTCAGCTTCGTTATCTGCAAGATGAAAGGAAAAAGCGTCACGCGAGATGTTACGGGGAGTTGGCAGTACTGCTACTCCGCTCCTCGGCCGTTTCCACTATTTCTCTATTCCGCCGGTCCCGCGGCGACTGGGAACCGGCCGTGGGAACGAAACGGGGAGGCGGAACGCCGTAAAGTGAAAAGACGATTTACTCCCGAAATAATTGGCCGTAATTAGCCGACATTACCGGAGCGCGGTGAAAGCGCGCCGATTTAAAATAGGTCGATCGCTCCAGCGTCGACGGCGGCCGATCGGCCGGATCGACGAGGAATCGCGTGATCGGCACTACGGACCCTCGCAAAAGAAACCGGCAACGACGATCCGGCCCCCTCGGTCCCCGGGAACCCCGGGAGCCAGACCCCCCTTCAGCCAGGGTACGTTTTGTCGGCAGTGTAATGCACGCTTACCAACTGATTCTGGTAAGCAGTTACCGCAGTGAAGATCGCTTCCGGGAAGATGAATGTCTTGTGCTCCTCTTTCTCGAGATCCGTGATCTTGTAGTCCTTGTCGGTCGACCGACACCGAACCAGGTGTATCCTCGGTTGGTACCGATGCATCGAGTTCAATACGATCTGAAATTTAACATTTACGAAAAAATCAGTTTCTAGAAGATCCAGAAAAACTCGTTTCAATGTAGATGCGTTGGTTACAAGACGTACGGTAAGAACTGATAATTTGTAATTTTTGGAAACAATTCGTAAGGGACGTTCGCGTCCCTTCACGGATACGTGTACAGTACATTTACGATATTTTAAAAAGATTCCGTGAATACATGCATAGTCATCCAAACGTTCGGAAGCCTTATAGGATCCATCCGATAAGTAGAAATGAGGAACTTCTAATCATTATGTGATTAGTCCAGGTATTAATTATTGTAATTTTTAAAAAAATATGGAAATCGATATTAATGTATGTTTCTCTAAAATCACCAAAATCAGCCGTTCGAATACCGAGGGGCAATGTAACATTGAGAGTCAAATTATTTGCTTTTCCTATTTCATTAATATGGATCGACGGAGGTCTAGCCAGAACCAAAAAAAGATGTAGAATAGAAACTGAGGGGTCAAACTGATTTATTACTTCTTTCACTGAAAATATGGACAAAGACGGATCCGAAGCGACCCCGGACCCGCAAAGATAAAAGTTAATACAATTGTAGTTTAACTAGCTGAAGTTTTGTCATTTGATCGATTCCGTTCTCGTTGCAGGTTTTTCTTATAAAGTCAATTCAGTTTCTTTAGACTAAACCCAAAGTCATGTAATCGTCTTTGCTAGTAACTGTTACGCGATTATAGTAGCTCTCTGGAATTTAAACGTAGTACCGACAATGTTAATAATCAAAGCTTTCTCGTTACCAGTAATCTCCAGGACTTTATTCACCCTCGAGTGAACCCAACAACGGACTACAATTTCCCACTATAATTAATGTCACAAATACCAAGGTTCGTTGTTAAAAGATGCAAATATTAAAAAATGTACGTTAATCGACCAATCGTTCATCTCTCGCCATAATTTTTTTTTTCTGAATTCCATTTTTAAACACTAATCCAGTGCAATAGGTAAGCACGTTTTGGAACAATATTAGTCCTATAACATAATTCACTTCCACGTCGATACCACCACATTATCGAGCAATTTGTAATGGCTTCGAGTCGCGGTGCTTTCCAGCAAAATTTGCGAACACTCGGAGCTTCACGATGTTATTAATAACGACGACAATTAAAGCGAGCTCACGGCTCATAAATGAGTCGTCAATTACAGGACTCGGCTCGGTCTGGAGTAAAGCTGGCTCGCGTGCCGTCTAATGCGTCGCTTTCGTCGCTATCACGAGCGCCGTATCAACGAGCGGCAACGCGGCTCATCGGTAAGCGTTAACAGACGTCTACACCCACGCGTTAATGCGACTCGACCAACCGCCGACTCTCGAACCCACCGAGGAAACGAATCGATACGATTCTACGTCCGTGATTACGCCCTCGGAGAGTAATCCGACCGTTTAACGCGCGAATGCAGTTCTCGTCGTTAAGGGAGTTAACGCTGCCGTCATGGTCGATTCTGCCAACAATTTATGCTCGTTTCGGCCACGGAGATTAATAACGGTCCAAATGGCCAGAAACTTTGCAACCGCTAATGGCGCCATTAAGTCAACTGCTTTTCGTTAAATGTACCCAGATTTGGTGGCTCGTGACCTCAGACGTATTTTTCAAATGCATGAAATGATGAATTTATCGCATCAACGAGCACTCGTGGGGAGAGTGTTCGAGAATAAAATATTGGAAGCCTTCCTTTTACCGCTGCCGAGCTGGTAATCATATATTAATTAGCATTGAACTTAAGATTCACTGTACCGGTACTTTACCATTTTGACACGGAACAATAACTTATCTTGCAACAGTGCTGTTGACGATTCCCTCCCTTCCCTAGGAATGCTCTTTTCCTATCGATCAGAGCTCCTCATTGTATCTTTTTGACAACGAAACATCGATTTAAAATTAGATCCACCGACAATTATTACATAAACTAATTCTCCCTATAAAACCCGACAAATTGAGCGGTTCCGTAAATGTAGTATCGATACCATTTAAAATAACTACACACGTTGAAAGCATTCAAACTAGACTCGTATTAGCCATTGATGATAATTTTTCATCCCAATCATTCCGTAGAACGTGATCAGTAAAAACCTCTGTTTATCCCTGAACGACAATTATTAATAATTACCCAAATGAAGCAGGAAACTTTACGAGTGCCCAACCAAGACCGAAGCGGAATCGGCGTCGGAACCGTGGCATCGGCGACCACATTGAGAAAGCAACGGGGAAAAAAGAGGCGAACGATTCGACGATCAACATCGAGGAACATGTCGGGCCGTGACGTGACTCGAGTTTGCTTCCACAAATTAGCGGCGTGTAGCCGGGAGAGCAACTAAATTTACTGTCGATTTCCTGCTCTCGGGACGAAGTTGCGGAGCTACCTAAAGATGTCGAGAAGCGTGTCGACGTTGGCGCTCTCTAGAGGACCACGACGGTAACGGCCGTGTTCGGTCCGATAATTAGCCGGTTTACAGGCGGCGAGCGATAAGCGTTCGGTAAAGGCCGACTCGTTAGCATAAAGGATCAATCGAGAGGTCCTAGGAGAGGAAGGAAGAGAAAAACGGCCGGAGAGACGAAGGAACGGGCGCGACGAGAGGACTACCCTCGGCGGCGGTGTCGATATCGTCCTCGCGTTGGCAGTCGGCCGAAAGCCAGACTTATATTGTCCCTAATATGAAAAATGGAGGCGGCTGCAACTCTTGAGACTTAACTGCTGCAGGTGGCTCCAACACCCTTAGACACGCACTCGGACGCACACGATGCCACTCGGCCCTCGAATCCTGCGAGGCTCGCTACCGAAGGAATAACCATCGGGCCCGAATACCAAGGACAACGGGGATTGAGCCGTCCTCCGAACACTTTGCGAGGGAACACGCAACCTTCCAACGCGTCGCTCCTTACCGCAAATTTCGAAACGCTCGCATTTTAGAATCAATCATACTTCGAGCACATATCGCGTCGTTCGGGGTCGATTTAACCCTAGAACTACCGGCGGATTTTTTTTTTTTTTTTTTTGTATAGGATGGGCCATTTGAAACCAGTCATTTTGACTGGTCTTGGTCATTCTAGTGTTAAACGGATGATACGGGAAAACTGTGTCTAATCAATGCGGACCGATCACCGATGATCCACGCTGGAACTTCCGTTCGTGCCTTTTGATATCTTGGCCGGAAGAACCAAAATCTTGAAACACTTCAATGTATGTATATTGTGGAAGAGAACTGGAACCAAACTGTTTTTATGGTAAAGTTGGCCAATCTGTCAGGCAATTCGCCTCGTGGACGAATATTACTGAATTTTACAATCTGTAATACATCGTATAAAGGTTGTAACGTACGAACTGGCACTGTAATGGACTTGGAAATATCATTTCGTATCTTACACAGCTTGATTCTATATATCAGATTTGTCTACTAATGGGAATAATATCTCGCCTTATTAACTGCGTAGTGGGGTGGTATATGCATTGTCCACTGCACGACATCCTGCCACGAGTTTAGTCGATTTATGAAATTGCCCACGACTTTAATGGAGAAACGATCGAACGGAGTTCGCGTTTGCGCGGCAGGCCTGCAAACACCAAGGACATCGAGGATTAAGCCATCGCTCGGACACGTCGCTTTGGAGCACGCAAGCATCACGGAAACGTCGATTCATTAATTACCGGCAAACTACCGCCGAGACGTTAAATTATGTCCCGGTAAATCCGATACGATCGATGCTAAATGGTTAACCGTACGCCCACAAATGTTGCTTCATCAGCGGTAATTCCGTTATTGCGGTACTCCATTATGGTACCATTTTTCATTATGGATTAAGTGTGCAAAGAAATCTAAATTTACGGGTAAACGTGTCATTGATCATTCAAAGATTATTTGCAAGATAAACTGACCTGGAACGTCACACTCTAATCGGTCGCTAACATTATAAACGTTGTCGAGATATCAATTAGGGTGATAACGTTCAATTCCTCAGCCAATTTCACGACAATTTCTTTCGTTCTTTCGCCAGTAAGCCGTGCATTGTCGTCACCGTGACAATTTTCGAAATGTTGTCTCGTAAATGCAGGAAATACTTCTGAACGCAATGAAAAGTCGATTCCTTCTCAAGGTAATTTTTTCCGGTCGATAAGGACGCGAGACGTGTCACGCTCACCAGAGGCCGGTCGTACGACTAGCATAATTTGCAAGCGGTAATTCATCAAAGAACGCACCATCCATGTAATACACGTTGATAGCAGTATTACGCGCGCGATTTATAGCCCCTTCGTTTCCGCCTTACGTTGTCCATACTCGGACATATGTAAGATAGATCGTTCAACGGCTTCTACATGGGTTCGCTACCACTATTTCCTTAGCTCCTTCTGCCTTTCTCCTCGAGACGATTGAATTTTACAGCTGCTTTCTCTCCGCAAAAACAAATCCATTTTGAGCAATGCGCTAACACGAACCCCCTTTACACCGTCCGCATTAATCCTCGCGATCTCCTCGCAGCAAATTTAGAATTAAATCTCTCGAACTTATGATTTAGTGTATGTTGAGTATGATCACCAAAAGTCATCACTTTACAGAATATTACAGAATCAGATGGGAAAATATAGAAAATACTTCCACCAACGATTGCAAGAGGCTTACCTCGGGGTTAACACGTGTTTTTGGAGCAAAAATTTAGTTGCAACTAAACGTCACAGATGGCGACGCTGGTCTTAAACGGCCGTTAGAATAATGAATTCACGGGATTTCGACAGTTTTACATCGATCTCTTCATCATTAATTTACCGAAATGATATATGGAAGCTTCAATTCGTATAATTATTAATGTAGACTGTAAATGACTTCAACATTAATATAAATATCGGTAACGGGACGCGCCAGCTTGAATTACATCTTGAGTATTCAAAATGACGTTGCCACCAAAAAGGGTGTACATGAATTTTAATTTATCAACCTGGATTAAATTTCTCAGCGCCTTTCGTATCATCTTAAACGTCGCGTCCACGCGCCGGATCTCTAATGGTAAGTCCACTTTCACTGCTCTCCGATCTCCCTCGAATACTCGACGCCTTTTTGCTCCGCGTTCTAAACCGCGCGATGGATTCGCAATAAGACCAAAAGGTCCTCGATGACCCTTCTCGCTCCGCCGGAGGAAATCTATTACCATCTATATTTTTCGGCGTAAGAACGCCTCGACGAGCAAGGATAAAGAAAGAGATCATCCGCGGCACGGCGACGCGAGCAAATGAACACACCAGGAAGGATGGCTTTTCAGCGAACGGCCCGATGGTAGGAACACTAAAACCGAACTTTCATCGATTATCCATTACCCGGAACCCGTCGCGACCGCGGGATAACGTCCCCTGGAACATGCGATATCCCCTCCGAGCATCCCGGAATTTGCGGCGAGTCGAGAGCGCATAAAGAGAGGCGCGCACCCGAGACAGTTCTCGCTCGCCGTAAACCCCGGAACGCTGAAAGGCAACGTCAGGACGTGAAAAGAGTGTTGAACCGAGCCCGAAGATGCCCGGAGGTGGCCCGAGGAGAAGCGTTTCGTGTATCGTCCGCGCATTCTCGGGACGGACACCTCCTACGGAGCCTTTTAAAATCGACGAGGCCGAGGCGTCCTCACCTTCCCCGGGTTCCAGTTCGAGGCACCTGATGAGACTTGCACGAGTCCTTCGCGGAACGAGTCGGAGATCGTCAGGGTACCTGGACTGCGGAAAGAGATATTTTTATCCATCTCCCACGTCCGCCGGGCACTCGGACGGTCGACTCGTGGCGTTCTATTTTACATTGCCGCGAAAAACGTCTTGTCTTTCGAGATCTTGACATTATCGAAAGTAAGGAAGGTCTTTGAAACCGCTTCGTTCCAAAACCCCCCCTATAATTATTAACTCTAGTACGCGCAGAGAGGCCTGCAGTTTATGCGAAATAAATCCGCCTAATAAAAAAATATACAGAGAACGTCATTCCAATATTCCCTTGACGTATCTCCAGTATACGGAAAGGCCCTAGAAACGCCAGGGCAACGCATACGCAACACTCCCGGTAACCCATAATTCGATCCCACCGAATGAAATCACGTTCCGAAAGGAAACTCCGTTTAATCGTTTCTTCTTTTTTTTTCCCCCGCGCTTAATTTGCTCCGAAGTCATTAGAAAGAAGTCATTAGAAGATTAGTAGTTAGAGGCATGACTCGAAAGGCGCTCACGCCCGCAGGTTAATCGATTCCCGTCGCGTCCCGTTACGCCGGTCCAAAGGACGAGCCGTAAGGACGCGACCTCGGGCCGCAAGTGGGTCGGGCGAAGGTACGCATCGCGTGGACGAGCGCTTTTGGACCACCGTGTAGTAGCCGCTCGCAGGCGGGGGTCTTATGATATCGCGTCATACGAAACGATGAAATAGTGGCCGTAGCAAAGGAATGTTCCCTACCACTGGAGTCGTCGAGTCGAGTCGACCGCGACGCGTTACGCGGCCGCCCGCGGCCGGACCGGCGGCGACGGCGCGACTGCGCGGCCCCGTGTGCGTGCGCGCGCGCGCGAGCGGCCGCGCCAGTGGTGGTGCCCCGCCTCGCGCGACCGGCAGTCGCCGCACGGCGCTCGAAAGGCGCGCTCGGATCCGAGCGTGGGCTACCGCGATCATCATGACAAAAGCTTCGGGCAAACATTCGTTCAATTTATTAGCTTACGGCCGCACGGCCCAGTAGGTATACCACCTACGACACCTCTCCGCCCGTAACCCCGGCAACGTTACGGCCGTTCCCCCGGACCCGACGCCCGAGGTGCCGACTTCCCCTACCCCAGGAAACCTGCCGCTACCGACTTTCACCGATCCCGAGTCCGAAGGGTTGGCCAGGATAATGCCCGAGACGTTGGAAAAACGGGCTCTTTGCTGACTTCTTAAAGAATTTTCCGGAGCTAATCGCAATATTTTCAGACACTCGCGGAATCACGTTCCGGCGTGACCGTCTCAGCGGGGGTGATCTCCAAAAAACTGGTAACCCGTGACTCGTCTTCCCGTCGTCCGAAAATAGTCCAGGAGCGAAGCTGGTCGAAATCAACTAGTACAATGTTAAATAAACGTTCGCAATGAAAATGTCTTAATTTATTTCATGAAGACCATCCCATGAATAGCAAAGTAAATTAAGGGACCGTACGCAGCGAGTTCTCCTACATAGATTTTGTACCTTAGTCGTATCATCTCAGGCTTGCGCTAGCTTTGGGTCGAGATTTACCGGGCCCATTGATGCCCACCGCAGGACGTAGCGAACATCCGCGTTTCGACAAGCGGCCGTTGGTTCCGAAATCCGACTGGTTCCCTTGGAGCGTGACCCGTCGCGTGAGCCCGCGTGCCGAATGGTGGCCGCGATGCGTTTCCGCGTGCGACGCGGATGGACGTGCGGACGCACGCGACCCGCCTGCCCAGCGGCCACGGGGTGCGTAAGTACGTACGTAGGTACGGACGCGGGTACTTATGTCGAGGTACATACGCGCGCGACAGGCGCGAACCGTCCGGCCTGTCACCGATGGACTGTTCCCCGACATAATGTTATGCTTTACACACTGGTAGCACCGACGCGCACCTCTCTCCGTAATTTATGTACGGAACGATGTAGCCATATAGCCGCCGGTAAATGCGTTTTAAGGTACCGTACTCGGGAGCGCATCTTCCTGGCTGGACATCCTTAACGGCTCCTTTACCGCGAGAACTTCAGCCGGGAAAAAGAGCCGCGCGAGTGCGTCGTTCCGCCCGGGATGCACTCGAGATGCATTCTGGATGCAAGTCGGATAATCAACCCCGGTTACGATTGCTCGGGCAAAATTGCGAACCTCGAAGTCAGGAGGTTCTATTGCGTTTCCGACTCGTTCCAGGTCCCCGCACCCAATGGAATCTCCAAAACGGGTTAAAGTGCCACACTTTTTTAAGTATCAATGAACTTCGTTCCGAATTCTTTACAGTCGACAGTTTACCATACATGTCAAGCAAGAGATATTGCACGAACAGCTCCGCGAGTGCGTTATTGTAAGCGCGGCATACTCTATATATGCCGGGACAACCAGTCATACTATGACGGTTCAAATGTGAGTTTAAACGCTGATGATTACAGGCACAAGGTGCTCGGGGTGCAGATATGGTCTTCTTCCTCGTTCCTTCCTCGACGTTTTCTCTTCAAAGACCAATAATACATGTACATACAATACCTATTTAATAAATTTATTCACTCCTTCCGCGTAGAACGCAACGGGTAGGTACTCGTAATTCCGGTGATGCTAAGTCTTGTTCCTTTCATGACGACTTCGCTTCAAATCAAAACTGTTGATAGGTACCATTACTAATTGACGTTTTCTGCTAATACAAAGTAATACCCTTCGGCGAGCGTCTGTCTAACCGAGCTTCTTTAATACTTTTTTTACTTCTTGAAACGAAACAAATATATATATCCATGTAAGTAATAAACCGTTTCGCTCAAGCACCATCTTTAAACGTAAATGACGATGTTATGAGTTTATATTTTTTTAAAACGATTATAAGAAGAAACTGGCTTTATTGCAATAATGTTTCTTCTGTACCGTTATCGCGAGATCCATCGTAATGATTTAATTCTATTTGTTTAATATCTATGTCTAAGAAAAGTGAATTAATTATTAACCCTTTCACGGCGATTCGATTCAAACGACCACCCTCTCATACATAATGAACAATACCTAGTTACCACTCAGTCACTGAGATAAATCACCAATGTTGTCAAAGTCAATAAGAACAAGATTGCGTTGTACTAATCGTGAGCTAAATTTTACTGTGCCACCGCGTACATGTTCGTCGACGCGTGAACATGTACTCATTCAGGTTAGTTTACAGGGTATTAACAAAACACGAATTGACCGTCTTCTCGGCATATCTTGAGGCTACGCCGGCGAACTTCTTTGCTGCTTCGGCAGTAAATTCTACTCGCGGCAGCCATAAACTAGAGGCTGCATTTTCTTTGCCGCCCTGATGATATAATTTTTTTTTTCCGCGAGCACTTCCCAACAGCTTTCACGAGGATTACAGAAAGTTCACACCACCGGGAACTGCACAAGGGCGTCCTACGTTCCCTCATTTTCCCCGCCGCTCCTTCCCACGAAGTCGAGACACCAGGCAGAGGGTACGGCAACTTATTAGCATCCTCGGTGAAAATTGTACGAGGTACTAATTGCGCTCTCGTTTCTTTCACGGCTCCTCCGACTGGTGGTATAAACTACTAGTAAGTTCGCACCATTTATTTCCAGCCACGTTGCTATAATACCCGAGCTTACTTATTGAGGCTGACTCCTCATACCGGTATTCCTATCAGCACTACCCAACCAGAACTCAAGCCTAATATCAGGAATCCTTCAACCGCCCGAAACCATCTACCAGCCTTAAGATGACATGAAAGTATCATTCTATATATCAAAATATGAAAATATTTACAAAACTTTTCTCTAAACTGAGTACACCGAATCATTTGAAACTCCAACATTTGATTATGAAAGCCCTAAGGAAGAACGTGGTGTTCATGAAATTTCCTTTTTCCAAAAACAATATGTATTCTTGGTTCAAAGTTGGGATAAAGACATTTTTTATTGCAAATGAAATTTCATAAGCACCAGTTTAGAGAAAAGTTTTATGAATATTTTGACGTTTTATATATACATGTATAGAATGACCCTTTCATATCACTTTAAAGTCGTTGACTAATGTTTTATGCGTGACTACCGTCGCGACTATCACCCATTGTGCGACATCGAACAAAGAACTAAAAGGTAATAGCGCGGCGCTTATTAGACCGTGCAAAAGTAATAATTTCCCATAGGGACACGAAAGGTCACCAAGGTAGCTTCTACCCAGCGACCAGAAACCCGCCATTTTGTGAATTACCTCGAATCGGTTCTACGAAGATGGATTTGCTTACCTGACCCTGATTGTCCATGTCGTTGTTGGTGAGCTTAACCTTCTCGAAGGAGACGACGTGTTTGTGAAGCTGCTCTCCCTTAAAGGGCGAGTCGGGATGGACGTAGAGACGTGCCGGTGCCGGAGGGTCGGCTTTTCCGGCGACCAACCAGCAACTCCGATGATAGGCGTATCGGTACCTCTTGTCGTCCACGGGAACGATGTCCATCAGAACGGCGTACCGGCCTTCGGGCTTCAACTCGCTGAACGAAACTCTGCAGGTCGGGAACATTCGCCTGCGAAAATCGAACAAAGCAAGGTTAAGGTCGCTTCCAGTGACGTCATTCGCAACCCGAGGAAATAAGTCGAAAATACGGACAAAAGACGGTACTAAAATCGGACGGGGTGGGTGCCCACACACTGGTTTATCCCAATATCTACACGCTGGTGTGGATACAAACGGCTCCTTAGATGGCCAAACATTCGGCGAGCTTCCATCGGACCGCGCTTCTTTTCTTCGCTTTTCGTTTCGAGTTTAAGAGCGCGCTGACAACTCTACGGTATCGGCATGGCGTGATTTTTAAACATAAACGGGTATTCGGGAAGTTACCGTTACTCAAAGGAAGCGAAAACGAAAGAATAAGAAAGGTCAAGGAAAGAATATATGTACAAAACGAATTAAATTCACTGCAAAGGAAATGAACTTGCCTCCGTTCGTCTGTTTGTTTTATATTAATTTTTATCACGCAAGGAAATAATCTATGGGATAAAAATATCTCTTTGATACAATGTAAAAATACCGGACAAAGATAAAAGTATACCGTTTTAAGAGACTCTTGTTCAATGTACATGTACATTCTTATATGTGACAACCCATGCGTGGGCCTGTCTTCGAGTTGAAAAATGACTTCATTCATTTCATGGGTACGTCATAAATGAACGCACGTTAAAGTAGTGAAAATAATACCTTAAGTAACGTATAATATTCTGCGAGACTGATTTTCAAAATTCGCCGTAATGATAGACAGAACATATCTAATGCCGCGTGGGTACTGGTGGCGACTGTTGAAAATGAATGCTCTCGCGAGTGAGAGGTAAATCCGTACCACGTCGCAGCTAACCTTTCACGTTTTGATCGGGCTTTGAACTTACCATATCATTTTCCTAAGTTTCCCTAAGGATCTGCGAGAGCCCGCCCGATCGACCGGAGCAGTAAATTGAGACGCGCGATTGCGTGACGCGAATCGAAATGACAGGTGGAACACCTCGAACGATCGAAAGTCACTCGCGAATCGACACATGGGAAAAAGGATGATTCTCGAGTTATTCCTTACCATTTATAACCGTGTCTTGAAAGCTCATTTCAATAGGAGTAAGCTTACAATCGAACACGCGTTGAGGCCCTTACTTCTCACGTAAGCGTAACGATAAGCATAACAACAAGAAGTAGCCAATCAATTTCAGAAAATTAAATCTGGTATTGATATTTGATAATTTGGCCAATTCTTCCTACTTTGCTTATGGCCCCTGTTAAACAAGGTATCCATGAAGACCTTCACACTCATAAGAATTCAATAAAAAAAAATGTTGAATGCGAAAAATCGCCAAGGAACGAACATGATCCGTGCCAAGATCGTTTCAAAAGGTAATAGGCGGTAATAATTAAAACATGTTTATATTGGAAACTTAGGAAACCCGAAGTAACGCCTTTTTTTAGTTCCGTAAATTACCGAGTCATTGCTTGCACGCATGATATTCCAGATAAGATTAATAGGGTAACACCTTGAGAAAAGACAAATGAACATCTTGCACGGCAGAAGGAGTTCCTTACTCGATCGAACATCCATATTAAATTTCGATCAGTGTTCGCGAGTATTTTCGATTGCATATGTTAGAAAGTGTGCGATAAAGTATGTGCACCGCTACATAGGTAATCGATTTACGGCAAACTTCAAGTAATTCGCGAGCCATGTAATACCCAAAAAATCCAACCTGTCAGGGCACGGAATGTCAAAATTCCCAAGTAACGGATACAATAAACAATATGTAAAATAGGTAAGTTTACGTAAACGGCAATATGCGTGAATTACAAGACAGTCATTTAGTGAAAATTAAAATCAATATTACAAATATGGTCACGAAGTCGTAACCTCTATCTTGAATTAACTTCCAGGCATCGTTTGCCAATCTTCTCTAGATTTAATTAATTCTCCTTCTAGATTTATTCTTCGCCCAGATTTTCAATTTTAAATCACGCAAAATAATAAAAAATGAAAAATACTGGAAATACCGCACCGACGAATTTCAATAACACGCATTACGCCATTATTGCATAGCTGATTGCTTCGGGATTTCATGAAAGGTGCATTCATTGCACAACATTTCATTGAGAGAACACCTATTACATTTCGAAGAAAAAATGATCCTACCCGTGAGAGGGAATACATCGCCGCGCATTTGAAGGTATCACAAAATAAACCCAAAATACGTTAAAATATCTCGAAAGGTACATTTCAAGTGGCACATCCGAAAAATTCACACGTCCCAATTTCGAAGGGACCTCTCTACCGATAGAATTACGTAACAGGACGTTACGGAAGCATTTCCTAGTTCGTACCTGGCGGAAGGGAATGACTCTCGAAATCCGTCTCGGACGTTTTGTTTAAGATCGAAATTGCCGGCTAACAGCTTCTCGACAGGGGTCGGACCGCCGCGGAGAGGAGAGGCGACTTTTCGAGCTCTTTACGAACGTCAACCTGTTGATGGCTTCGCAAGCATCGGAACGCGCGCGTCACCCCGCCCATATACATAAGTCTTGGCTCTAACGCGAAGCAGCGAGTTCCTCATCCCGCGTTCCGACACTCCACATGGACCCGACCTTAATCCCGAGAAGAGCTTTCACTTCTGGCAGGGACGAGGGACCGGCCCCGAGGAGAAGGGAATCCCCGATGGGACGTGTTGAAAAGAGCCCAGGACGTTAAGAGGAGCCACCGTTCGCGGTAGAGTATCGAAACTAAATTCCCCACCGAAACTCCAGTCGGATTTCCAAGCGATTATGGCAATACAAGATCGGCCGGAACGAGTCTCTCGCCCCGGGTGAAAAAAAGAATCCTAAGAGAATTAATACTCGCCACCTCGAGGGACCTACACCGACGGGACGTTTCGAGAGAGAATTACGGTGATTCTATGCTAATTCGCGCGTACGCGGGACTCTTTTTTCAAGGAAACGACCAACGCGTTGTGGTTGCAGTTTCCAGGATTTAACGCGCTTCTATAGGCTACCGAATGTGAGAACTCTTCACAAGAGTAGGCGGACGATGACTAACGCTCCAACCATGCTTTCCCAAAAATTCTGGATTAAAGCGTTCTCGATCTTTTTCTTCACACTTTCCTTGTGCATATTAACGCGTTACCCTGGTCCCTAGGGACCATCGTTATATGTTGCCAGCAACGTGATAAGTTGCACAGGTTTTCAATGGGTAGGAGAACAGTTGTAGAATTGTTTCCGAACGCAAGTATGGCGTGACGTACCGACAAAATTCGAAATATCCGAATCGTCGTATTAAGCACGGCTTCGTAAATTTAGCTGGGCCAAAAGAAAAAAATCTGCAAAGGTTCCCCGTTGAAGTAGCATTGTCGTGCCGAGCCGGAAACAATTGTTAGTTATTTCAGCAGATATTGCAAAACTAAGAGCTCGATCTATGTCACTCCTTATACGAATAACGTAATGAACTTCGAAGCGAATGTAAATATTTTTCAGTGAAGCCTATAAGGAAGAAACAACGAAAAATGAACGGCCCAATGAAAAAACGGACGGCAACGGGCCGGCCACTGGTTTGCCCGGGTCCTTGCAACCCACGGAATCGGGCATTTTTTCAAGGACTACATCCCTCCGACGAGTCTCAAGAAGTACAACGTACTCCAGAGAAGGAAGCAACTCCTCCGATTAAAAAGATATCACCGAGAAAACCACAAAATACGACGCCAATAGCCCGACGTCCTCTGAAGTCTAACAATCTTGGTTGCAGGCAACAAAACGAACCCCGTCCTCGTTTCTGTCTTCATACGATGCTCGTTCTCGCGTACTTCCTAATTCACGTCACCATTGCCACATTTTCGAGGAACAAAGAGCAATACCGAACCTTCATGGCAAGCCAGTTTTTAGGCGTAGTTGTTCTTTTCACATGGAAACTGACCGGCTGGGTCCTCGTTTAAGACAGACATTTCATCGGCGAAGAGCAACGCTCCGAGAACGCGAACATGGCAAGCTCAATTAATGCGACAATGAAACACGTCACGCGAAGGTACTCACATACTTTCAGCCAATTGGGTTACACCTCATCTCTTGACTTTCCCAACTCGGCATAGCCTCGTCGAGAGGAACCTCGAAATCGAAGAAAAAAAAAGTACCTGCTAGCCTAATGGTCTCATAGGACAGTAACAACGTGAAAAGTTCAAGCAAATCGTGAAACGTTTACTTCTATTGTAACGTCATTATATTTGGTTTATTTAATGTTCTTAATTTATTGCCGCTACGATGACGCTTTAATTACCATTTTCTTCTGCAGTATACGATTTGCGTCGTTCACCAAAACGCGAGTACAATTCGGAGCAACTATACTCGAACGCGAACCGCGGGCTTGGGTACACTTCGGGGGATACGATCCGGGAACCGATGAAACAATGCGCTCCGACTTTCAGGTGGAGCCTCGGAAATCATTCGTGAGAATAGGGTGGATTAATTGAAAAGGCGGAGGGCTTTCGAGGGCGACGGTCTCCTTCCGCTCGATCAAGGTGTACCCTCGTTAATTAAGAAGGACCAAACAACCCTTGGTATGGTTGTACCCTAACGAGCCTATAATCGCGGAAGCACGAGGACTCGTCACGACCCACGACCGGGGGTCGATTCGACCCCAAGCTCCCGAAGGTGGAGGCCGACCCATCGACCGTCCTCGAGGAGGGTGCCGACCAAATGGGTTGTGGAACCAGTGGGTATTATAGCGATCTAAGTAATCGTCCGAGTTACTTCGACCGTTTGCCGAGCTAACGACTTCGCGGGCCCCGCCAGGTGGGGTCACTGTTAAAATTATTCATGTGCGCTGTATAGCGTCTTATGATAGACCGGGGCATGGTTATGGAGTTCCTCTAGTCGCGCTCGGTTTGCTCGTCAACAGTTCCCTTGACGATCGGGACCTTCCCCCAATATATATATTTTCTCCCACAAAAGGGACTCGACTCCGCGCCTTTTGCATCTCGCAACATCCTGAACAATGACAACCACGGTAATTATCTTCTGCATATCACGCAACATTTCCCGTAAATTTCTACGACTCCGAAATTAACCCCTTCGCCCAGGATATCGTGTGAGAGCCGTGGTACGTCGATCGGGCTAAACATAAATAACACGTGTCAGGGTTATGGTACGTAGACAGGGCTCAACAAATACAACGGTACGACACGGAGGGAGGGGGTGCGGTTAATTATAGGACGCACCATCGAAACTTAAATTGTAGGGCAAGGGGTTAACTCTGGATATCAAACCTTGAGGCGCGAAGATCGAAACGATCGCGATTTTCCATCGGTTGTAGGAACGACCTCATCTTCGTGCACAAGGCATAACGCGTTCGAGGACGAAGCAGAGTTTTCTCCCCGCCGTTGCAAACGAGGAACGACTATCTCCCTTTAATAACCTGGTTAATACGCCACCGTTGGTCACCGTGCGTTAACGCTGTGCGTGTCGGTGCCCGGGCGCACTCATTCCGGCGGGTACGTACAACGCGAGCATAACTGGGGTATATAACTTGGGTATAACCCGAGCGCAACGACACAAGTCCGCTGATGAAGGGTTCGCGTGACGACTGCTCCGTATTGGGTGTACATCCTGTCCCTGATCCGCCCTGCTCGTCCACACCTCTGCCGTGAATTGTCCTCGCCATACCCCCGCGAGACTCTAAAATACCCTATTGTTTATTTATTTATTTGTTTCTTCGACACCTGGACCCACGCCCGGCTACCTAGGACAGTTTACGCGTCCCTCTTCTCGACGGAAGGCCCCCGGGAAGACCGTAAATCGTGGACCCCGCGAGAATCCTTGACGCCCCGAAGGAGACCTTCCTTTTGTGCTCGGACTCTTAAGAATTTCTTCGGGTGTCCCAATCGGTCCACCGATGGGGCCCCCCGGATCCCGCACGATAAATTTGCCTATCTCGGATTCTTAATCCGGAGATCTCGGGAAAACTTCGAGATTCCCCCCTGAAAGCAGCTCCCAGTAAAACCCAGACTCCAAATCCTGGACCCCGTGCCGTGATTTTGCTGCAACCCTTATTACGTGAAAACAAAAAGAAAACATACTTACAGTCTTAACAAATGACGACATTAAGGATAACATTTTCCTTCTACTGCAATAATATTTGCGCTAACCGCAAAACTGCTTGCAATTGTCCCAAACTTAGATGTAACTATGAGAGCTTCCTTCGGAAAAATATTAGCTAAATTAAGAAATAAATTTGTAGCAACAACCAAGAAAGTGTCGTTCCTCGATGAAACGAGCACGGTATACGGTTAGTTGTCCCTAGTAAATAACATCGCAACTATGAACATAATTTTTATTGCCCCAGTGAAATTTTACGTGCCCACGCAGGAAACAAAATGTCGCTGGTTCACTCTTAAAAGTTTACATTTCTTTTTTAAGTAAAACTTTTCATCATGGCTGTGAATTATTTTACTGCGGGTACGATTCCTCTTCGTTGGTGAGATTATCACTGATGGAGAACGGTATGCCCTGGCAAACGTAAATGCCTTCCCTTGGGATATGGTACCGCTAGTGTAGGAAGAGAAGGCACTCGTCTTCGGCAGGGTACAACTCTTCTTGATACCAGCTATCAACTACCAGTTACGATTCTAACTGCACCGCGCCGCTGCCGTGATCAACCATGTAGTCGAATTTGTTCGTGGACAAAAAGTACCCCGGTGAAAAAAGAAAAATCGGTAAGAAAAAAAAAGCGAGCCAGGAGGCCCCACGAGGAACGTCAGCTACCTCTCTCGGGGTGAGGAGGGCCAACGTGGGAAAGCCCAAAGGAGCGGGACCCGATCTCGGGCCCCCCGCCGAGACAAACACAATTCCACCTGATTGGTCCGAATTCGTGTCGTCAAAGGACTGACGCTTTCCTAAGGCGGCGCGTTCAACGCTCGACGCGTTGTCGCCTCGCTAACGACGCTATTCGTAACCTCCTCTGTCTTTCATCTCGGATAATGCCCTCTCCTCTAACGGGGTCGCATTTCACGCCCTAAGGAAGCCTGTCGGCCGTGTAATTTCGGTTTACCAAATGATTCTAAGTTGGTGGTCCCGAGGCACTCTCTACTCGTGATAATTCTCGCGAACTCCTTCCTTGTACCCCGTTGTGTTTGATACCCCAAATTGAGATTTCCAAATACTTGTACAACCTTAACTCCAATCAAAAATATCGTGTAGAAAATCGTGGAAAGTACCTCGATATATACGTATATAAACCAAGCAAAGGAAGAGACACGCAAACTGCTGATAACTACGTCGTACGTAATTCGGCGATATTAAAAACAACTATGACTGCACTTATTGCCGAATAATACCGATTCTTTTTTACTATTCTTGTTGTGACTGTAAGTCAAGTTTCAAGCGTTAGCTCCAGAGTCGAGTTGTAGGGTTGGCCTTATATAATATCCTGCAAAATTCTTCATTTACCGTGATTAAGTATCACTATCCTTTCTTTTTTCCAGGCGGATCAAACGAGGATAAGTTTTACAGATCAATGGAAACCGCTATGAGAGACTCGGTGTCGAACCCTTTTAATCAACCGATGAAAAAGTAATAACTCCGGTAAATGTCGATGTTACTCTCGTAAGAACGTTTGGAATATACCGAATTTTTATTTCTTATTTTTGCAGGAACTATTACTAATACCGCGTTGTACGTCAATTCTCGTAAGCTACCAGGACTACCTCGTGTGTTATCTTGGAAAATTTTTGATTTCACTCAATTATGATTCACGTTCTTTCTTTTCCCGCCGAGAACAGAGTCCAGGACTCCGTTGCGTGCAGCTCTGGGAGACGCGTCGCTGCGCAGATTGGAAAGTAGATAGTAGTTCTTTTTTATCACCTTTGTCGGCACTTTAAGCGAAGACGAGTTACCAGCACGACCCCGCGTACTTCCCTGTAAAATTCGTAATTCCATCGCAAGACTGACTCTTATCGTCCTTTTTTTTTTCTTAATCCTTTCATTAATTTATTCTTATTATTCCTTTATGTCGCATAGACCTTTCCCGGGACAGCGTCGCGTGCAGCTCCACGTAGACTGCGGATTTTTCACCACGCGCGGATTCGTTCGGCTGACAAAAAATAAGCACAGTTGATAACTCCGATAAACGTCGACGTTGCCGATCGCGGAAAAGAGCTCGATATACGTGCCAAAAGTTTCGTTTCGTCATCTGTATCCAAACTACCCTGTTAAAAAAATCCATACACCTATAGTACATAAGGTTGCACTAAAATTATAAATTTGATGTCTTAATAGTGAATTAGTATACATTTATTATAAAATTCTAAGTAAATTCAAAATTGTATAACACCGTGTTGTCATTTTATGAGATTGCGAAGAAAAATTATGAAGTTGATATTCGAAAGTCATTCAGTACGCATTGTTTGCAATTTCTTTAGATGAGCTTTTCATTTTACGACCGTTTACGTGAGTTTATTTTTAAGGAAATCAAATCGAAAGATGACAAGTATCGATGGTACTGGCGAAAAAGCATCGTAGCGACATTCTTAAGTCCGAGGAATATTGAAATAATGTTTACAAAAAATTCTTACAATCGATAGAAAATTCCGACATCTTGGACAACGTACCTGCTACTTTTCCGCGAGTTCCGGGTTCAATACCACGATAATTGCAAAAAGATTTTTGTTCAGCGTTTAAGGGCTGTCTCTAAAACCGTCCTCGAACGTGCCCGGAACATATGTCAAATTTGTTTGTTTCCAGAAAAAACGTTTAACATCAAGTACCGATACAAATTTATAACATACATTATAAATTTATTACACACACGAACTAAATTTATAATATATGTTATACATTTTACTTGAAAATATGTCATAAAATTAGTATACCATGTCTGAATAAAACTTCCAAGAAAAATGTTATAAAATAATTTTTGTTTTAACGGTGTACGAGTAACGCTGGATCACGTGTCCGTCCTCGCGACGAGTCGCCAGAATGCTGTCGCTTGTCCTGTACTTTTCCCTACGAGACTCTTAATTTTACCTCAATCAAGATTTTCATTATTCCTCCTTTTTCCCCGCAGATCGGTCCAGGACATCGTCGCGTGCAGCTCGACCAAAACGTCGAAGGCTCGGCCGCACCGATTCCACCGGCCGACGAGGACCGAGTATAACTAATAACTCCGGCAAACGTCGACGTTGCCGGTCCCGGGAAAGTGCTCGACGTACGCCGAGTCCGAGCTAATAGCTCTCTGTCTACCTCCCGTACGAATATCTTATAATTCCGACGCGCAGTCACGCATCCTAGCGACGTGCAGCTGCGCTCGGCGAACTTTATTAGCGTGCCTGTAAAAATGTGCGCGCGACATGCCCGCGCAAGTATGAAATTGGACGCGATAATTTCTCTTACGTCGGACGGTTCTGTGCGGCCCACAATTTATATTGGAGACCGATCGGAGGGCGAAGGGCGCAGCTGCGGCGCATTGTACTCGCGCTTTTCCAGTTTCCGTTCCTCTGTTTTTCTTTTCTTTTATTTTTTTTTATTTTTTTCCAACCCCCCGTAGCTAAACGCACGCTCGGCGACCACTCATCTAGAGTTATCGCAACGCCTCGCGATAATTCGTCAGGGAAAGTTAAACGTCCGAGCACTCTATCCCCCTCCTGTAATTATTTCTAATTTCGCCGATCGGCGTAAACGACTCGACCCAACAGGAAGAGGTGTACAAAGGGGCAACGCACCGAGTGCCCCTCGACCTCGACGTTTATCGGTCTCTACAAACACTTGAAACGTTCCTCCTCGATTTCCTGTGTACTAGTGCCCGGGACGTCGTCGGTGGCAATTTAGATACTCGTGAAATATGCATCCCTATTTTACGTCGTACGAATATTGCGTTCTTGACGCATGACCGATCGAGATCGAAGAAATTTAATTGGATTTTTAATTGAGGGGGGACTGCATTTTTGTCCAGATGTTAGGACACGTGGTTCTCTCTTGAAATATTATATCGACTAGCGTAATCGAACGTACCGATTCTCGGGTGAGAGTAAAGTTCTCTTCAATTGTTCAAATTATTAAGGTTGATATGATCCGTGTGCATGTAAAACTCGTGAAGATTGAACCCAAAATCCCAAATAAAAATAGATGAAATACTGAACATTAATTTAAATATGCGGTAGAATTCCATATTAAATACATTTGCCACGGTAAGCACGCAAATACTCGGCATTTCGGTACAGAGCAGTGGAGAGACAAGAGCTGTCTCGTAACGTTCAATATAACGAGGGCTTCACAGTTTCCAAACTACAGTAGGGCTTTGTAGTTTCGTCCCGCATTTTTACGAAGCTTTGGATGAAACCTTAATTGTTACATTAATATGACTTACGTGATATGTATAGATATACTGCACTCTAAACTTTGAACCACGTTGTGTTCATTTTGTCTTATAAATCAAGATTCATTTAACTAACTTAACAAACGGTTTGCGTCATTAGGTGTATGCAATGAGAAAAAACAATACAATGTATTATCCAACTAAGTGCCTCTAAACATTGCAAAAAATCCATTTCCAGCTGACATGGGGTCAAGAAGAACCGAAACTAGCTCACTATCGGAGATCCGTCTCTACCGAATTACAAAGCGTCATACACTAAATACAAAACTTCATCAAAATGAACACAAAATCGTCCATCACGAGCTTCAAAGATACCTTGCATAACAGCGACCGTAAGCATAACTTTAACTTTCTCAGCAATAAAATATTTAAAAATCAGCAGTAGGTAGTAGATAAATAATTTGTATATAATTATTTTTTACTTCGAAGTGCCTTTTTTGAAGTAGGTTTTTTTACTAAAAGGTTTTTCTTTTTCCATTTCCTGTTGTTACTCCTCTTATTAAGGTTCTAAAGTTTTAATTATATCAAATAAACGAGGTCGGTTAAAAGAAAAAAAAAAATCACCCAATCACGATGCCGTTACTGTCACGATTTCTGCTGTCTACCTTCTGATCTTATGATCGGATCGCCATGAAACGTACATGGGACCACCTTGAAAGTACCCTCTTTAAAAGAAAAAAGAATGATCAAAATCGCTTAACCCGGGTAAAAGTTATGCGTGAACATACATTAAAAAAAGATTCTTTAAATAGCGAATCTCGTATCTTGAAGTCAGTTAAAAAGGACACGTATTAAAAAAATGACTTGATAAAAAAAGTAGAAAGATCTCTACTTGGAACATGCACCCCAACATCCTGTATATGTAAAATAGTTCGGTAAAATTCAATAATATAAAAAAAATAGCACAACCAGAACTGGTCTCCTCAACTCGCCGAATGCCGAATGTTTGGCGCCACTTTTATCCACACAGCCTTTCGGACATTATCTGCCTACGCAGAGTCCAAAATCGCAAAGAACATCCACGAACGTTCAGATCGAACCCTGAAATCGACTCGTGGAATCGTTCAAGATGATCAAGAACAGCCTTCCAACCCAACTCCGAACCGAGATCGTCGCGTCCTAGCTTCCACGCCGCGTCGTTGCGATTAAGAGGAAAGAGAAATAAAAGGCTTTCGACCCACCTTCCGCTCTTGGTGATGATCATTTCGGTCCCCAGGTCGTTGAACTTGTCCCAGAGGTCCTTGGTTTCCAGGTAGCACTTGACGTCCTTAAGCTCGTCGGAGTTGCAGGTGGTGCGCTGCCGGTGCTTCCTCTCGACCTCGGCGGACTCGGGCTTCCTGGGTGAGAGGTCGCCGATCCTGCCGACCGGACTGTCCTCGACGCTGCTGCACTCCTCGACGTCGACGTCGACCTCCTCGTCCTCGATGTCTCCGCCGTTGGCCGACTTCTCCTCCTTTTCCGTGCCCTCGCTCTCTGCCTCGCCCTCGACCTCGATCTCCCCGGAGTCCTCCTCGACGTCCTCGTCGTCGTCGAGGACGTCTTCCGTCACCACCGTCGCCGACGCCACGATGCTCACCGTCGACAATCGCACTCCTGCGAAACATCGTCACTTGTACACAAACGTGCTAATTCACGAAACAACGTGGGATTACATAAACTCTGGATGGAAAATAAGATTTCAAACGAGGAGATTAGTGAATGGCCAGATGGCAATGAGACATTAAAAACTTATATCTGCAGGTAATGCAACGTCCCGTTAACGTCCGAAAATAAATCTTCCGAGAGAAAGAGTACGAAAAGAATCGCAATTAATTGAAATGATCCTTGGAAACTCCCCTAATCGTCCTAGTGTTTCGGAATTAATGGCGTCTCCTGTTGTACGTAAAAAAAGAAAAGCATATAATTCGTTGAACAAAATCGTCCGTTTGACCGCATTTCATTGATCTCAGAAAACGTTTTCATGAAGTGAACTGAATTTTAGTCCACTTTACCCAATTCATTTGCTGCGATCGACTCAACCCTTTCGGTTAAACCGTTATTCTAATTTTACAAAACAGTTTAGTGAATAAACCTAATATTTCGGTTAAACATTCCAAATTACTTCAACATTTGGGGTGATCTACCACAGTATTTGGCTTAAACACCCAAAAGTTATTAATCAAAGAATTTTGTCGTATCAACCAAATATCTCCTTGTCCGTATAACCATGTTATGTTTGATCTAAAAAAAAAATTGCATTGATTCAATCAAATATTTTTCGGTGGGTATATACCTAAAAAAATATTTGCGGAAGCGATAACTTTTGAATATCCGGAAAACAAGTATCCCTCTGGAGATAAGAGATGGAGCATAGATCATTCTTCAAGATCGCACTTGCGTTAAGATGGCGCGCTTTGGGTGGTCTCGCCGTACTTCATTGCCTATGCAAACCGAGAACAAATATAAATTTCCCGCAGATACGGCTATCATTTACGGCTACTAAATTTATTCAGCCATCTAAGGTGAGTCCGTGACGACCCGGAAAGGGAAAAAGGGAAGAACTATCCACCTAGGGTTGAAGAAATTAAAACGCACAACATCCTGTCGAGAGCAAGCGGCATGCTGGATCGCCGTTCGAAGGAAGTTTTATCACTCGGAGGCATTTCCTTTCACGCCCTATTCATCGCTCGTATGTTTATACGACGGCGTAGTAAAGGTGGTCTCGTTACTTCCGGGTAGTCGGACGCAAGTGCAGGCGGTAATGGACGAAGGAAGGGAAGAGACCAGAGAAGTAGAGGGGGCGAATGTTTTCCATGAAAATTTACGAAAGACACTCCCGAATACGACCACCGGTTATGGGGGACGAGTTTATGGTGTTCTCCGTCCTGCGGAGTTATTTACTGCTACCTGGCTTTTCTTATGAGCACGAATACGTGATCGTGAAGGACTGGGGTAGAAGAGGCGGAAAGAAGTGGGAGGCGCCAATTAAAACGATAAAATCCCGCATCTAGATAAACAAGATAAAAATTACCTATAACGATTATACGCGAACGAAAAATTTACCTCTACTGGGAATGATATACTTATTCCACATATTGATAATAAAAAATGCAGCCATCGTTTGCAAAAACTGCATATTCATTTGACATCGTCTCTGGGGCTGTAGTACACTTCAAATAACAATTCAAATATGATGTGTCACGTATGAATAACTTTATATATATATTTGTAGTGACGTGGTAAATTTTTGGCTACTCCACGCGATCCCAAATTTCGGCCGAAGCTTGCTTTTTCGCGTTTTTTTTTTACAGAATCCAAGGTCCGACGGTCACCGACCTGGGGGAGGGGGAAAGCAAACCTATTATTAAGTGATTTTAGTGGAGTCGCTGTCATTCGTCACAGTATATATGTGTATATATATACATTAACACTAAAAGAACCAGTGGATTTTTTTACCTTTGATGAAACATTCGTAACCCACCACCTTGACGGTCATGGTATATCTAGGGTTAAACTACAATTGTTGTTGACTGATATCTACATTTCGAAATTTTCTCACATGCCTGCAATAGTTATTTATAAAAATCTCCTACCTTATTACGAATAATTTCATAGTGTTCATTTAAAGTTCAAACAAGAACAAGGTTATTTCGAAGACCTATAAACCGCTTAAATCCTTGCAATAACATAAAACGATTTTTTAATACCGAATGCTAAATTCACCCCTCTCGAGAGTATTGCGATCCCGCAGGACTGTTTCACTGACCACGGGTCTACAGATTTCAAGAAACGCCACGGCCATCAATCAAGTTTACAACGTCGCGCGGGAAAAAGAAAGAAAACATTATCTTGACGACTTGCAACAGGCTCGTAAGACACGCTAACTTGGAAAATTATACGCCGCCGCATAATTCCTAGATAATTCTGTCGCATTAAAGTTCGCCTGTCCTCTTGAATTACTACTGAATTGAACTCGACTAGGACTGTGGATTTGACACGGATAACGGCAATCCACAATGGTTCGAAAGGAGCATAGCTTTCCTTCTATGCGGTTTCGTCGCCTTTCCCTAAGTAAATACGCAAAATACGTTAGCAAACGTACACGAAATTCCCCAACAAGGAAGGTATCCCAGATCGATCTCTCCGATTTGATTTCTTTTATAATACGTTATAGTAGACTAAAGACTAAGCGACACGTATTTTTTTTTATCTGCCATTAAACAGTTTAAGGGGGTGAAACCACCATCCAAAGTAAGGTATGTCAACGGGCGATTTGGTAGTTTCACCCACAAGAACATAATATTTTTTAACCTATCCACCTGGAAAAGCTTTCTCATAACGAGAAATGAAAAGTATAATTTTCTCAATAAAAAAAAATTATGGGGTGAGCCACCCCTCACAGGCCTTACTTTGGATGGTGGTTTCACCCCCTTAAAGTGCTTAATGGTAGATAAAAAAAAATACGGGTCGCTTAGCTTTTAGTCTACTATAACATATTATAAAAGAAATCTTCCTTGTAAGTGCGAAGCGAAAGAAGATAATGCAGAGGATAGCTATTTCAGTACCTACAATGAGATGGATGACGAATTCGAAAGCACTGCGGTATGTACGGCAATAATGTATGAAGCATAAGACATCATCCTAATTTGCAACACAATCTGAGATACTTATACTCAAATGTCATATCTCATGCATATGACAAGCCTTTATTCTAAAAATATCTTCATTACCTTTCTAGGTTAACGTTAGTCTAATTCTAAATTCATGTTAAAATTCCTTTCTATAGTTTTATAGCCGTTTTGGAAAATCAATTTAATTTCTATGAAGTTAGAATCAAGGTCAAGCTCATTCCCCCCTGATTCCTAGATAATTATTAGTATTAAAATAACGTTGTTTTGAGTCATTACAAGATCTTACGCGATTTATAGGTATTCAAAATAACCCTTTTATTGTCATAACTTTAAATTAATATCATCAAGTTATCCGTACTTAGATAGGTAATTTTTATAAATAACTATCGCGGGCACGTGAAAAAATTTCCGAAAGATAAACACCGGTCGACAATAATTGCAGTTTAACCCCAGAACGGCGACTGAAATAATAATAATAATAATAATTAACATGGTTAATAAACCAGCCAATAATAAAACGCGCATGTCGAAAATTCTACTTAATGCTTCGTGAAACCGTCGCGATGACTAAATTCGAAACGTGTCGCACCTCCGGCAAGGCTAATAAATCGCTGAATAATTTGCGGGGTTTGCGGTATCAGCGTCACCTGACGCAGGTAACCCAATGAACATTATTCTGGGGTAGCGTGAGATCGCCGGTTATCGAGAAAAGTAGGTATCGGTCATACATTCGTGCGAACATACGACCGATCAATTTTCGGTTAAAGGTCGAAAGCGAGCACACGTACGTAAGGAAGAAGATCGTGCTCCTAGATAGGGAGCGAGAGCGCACCGTGAAAGTATGTACACGCGGTCTCATTGCCCGACGTAGTCTCATGGATCCGACCCATTAATATCTCGCGTCATTCCGGTCAGCGATTTACTGTTACAAGTCACTCAGGTTCCAGGTCGACCCTCGTTAAAAATTATTGCCCCGCGTTTATAGTATCCTGGTCGTTGTCGTACACAGCTCGACTCGGCTTGCGCGCCTTGCGTATCTTTCATTAATTCTTATCCAATTACGGAGTGCCGCACAGGCCCGGTGATATTCCGAAACGATCGGAAATTTGCCCCGAAGTGCACGTTCCCGTCGAGTGCCAGCACCGCGGGGGACTCCAGAAAAAAAAGAAAAAAAAGAAGGATACTGGAAAAACACGTTATAATTCAGTGATTATATCCGTCTCGGGGAATTTTTCAAGTCGGGAGATCGGCTCTTGATATTTGCTGACATTTGCGAGTATGTAATTTAGGTGGCACTACGATCGAGCGGTCGTTATCGGCGGGTCGATTAAATCGAACGGCTTAATGATCGGGCATTTTTTTTCTTCTCCAAAAGTCGCGTACCAATTCTCCCATTTCGGATAAATTTCGCGGACTACTTCGTATCGTCAAGTCGAGTATTACTTGGAAGAAAGAAAAGAAAATAAACGGAGTCGAACGGTTCGGTAAAGGGGTCGGCCCTGGCGCGATGCGAATTGACGTGGGAAAATCGCGGAAGGTGTTTTCGCGGCAGTGTTAAGTAATTCCTCGTTAAATCGCCATTACCGACAAAGTAATCGTCCGTAATGACCTGGGAAAATGAAATGAAAAAAAAAGAAAAAGAAAAACCAGAGTGCCATTGTTATTCCCCGCATGTTTCTCAGTATTAATAAACGCCGCGAGTATTAACGCGAAATGGCCCATTAAGCTTCTTTTCCGGAAAATATCCTGTCCATTACGTTAAGCAATATCTCTAAAAAAGAGGTATAGAGTGCACTCGGCACGCAACGAGTTTCTCGAATGACCGACGAACTTTACCGTCTTACCGCTTCGGAAGAAAGCAATTATTAAGCCACGTATCAAGTGAATTCCACATGCGTAATGTATCCGTAATGAAAACATTAAATTATTCTTAATCACGAATTGCGGGGAACCTTGCACGGAATGGTAATGGGAACGCGTAAACGTCGAATACGCGAAACGTGTTGCGGACAATAGCTACATGAAAATGTTAAAAAATAATCGAAGCTACTTTGCCATTTGGCAGTAATCTCGAAATAATTAATAATCGATAACCTGGTCGCAGAAGTACGTCGAGTGGAAGTGCATACGTTTGTTATTAGTAACGGTGTAAAAATAGATGCTGTTAGTGATAAAATCCATAATTTATTGTGACGTAGTAAACAAGCGAAGCAGAACGTAGAATCGCCGCAATAGCAAACCGTGGAAAGCATTAAGTCAGACGTTACTGCTGTTTTTATATTGCGTTACGTGTGCAATGTTACAAAAGTACGGTCAGTGTTTACGGGAATAACGCATCAACGGGTTCATCGATCAAAATCATTACATAATTGTCATCTATTTAACGCGTCATCATAACATTTATTTCACGTCATTTTCTCGATTTAATTCTTCTCCGTGCGAGCAAATTCGTGTAAAGTTAGAAAATGCTTACGACGGGTTTTAATTACTTAAAACCAACTGCTCCGAGGGATTTGCCAAACTGAAGTGTTTATTAAAATAGTTATTAATCGCTTATAAAGCCTCCAAGATTCCGCCATAAACCCTAAAATACCTCGAACCACTCTTGCAAAATAATTACTCCACGATCTTAAACTTTCCACTATCACGACTTGACACTTCGAATCTGATAAATAAATTGATTCCGTGTCAACAAATGAATCATTTATAATCCCCCGAGCATAATTTATAAATTTCCTCGATCGTTTGTGCCAAGCCAAGATAATACGGATATTGTCATCTCATCAATCCGAAAAATGCGCGCGGCTAATAGTGACCCAATTGTTCAATTAATTCTTTTCCTTCTCCCTTTGCCGTACACAGCAATGGTCAATAATTACGCCGCCCTGTCACCCCTTGCTAGGATTGACAGAAATCATGATTTCTTTTAAAAAATCATTATTAAGATCACGGTTTTTAAACATATTTTTACTATTCAAATAAATACCTAAATTAATAGATTAGGTTAATAACAATATTACTCGGAGCATACGTATACGTACTTACTATTGATAATTCCCATTTCGTGTGCTGTAGCACAATTCGTTTTTAATATTGCCAATAAAAGTTGTACAACTCAAGCCGTTCATGACGATTTTTACCTCTAAAGATCCTTTTGACGTCACCACTCCGCTTTACTATACTCTTGCATATAATTTTTTAGAAAAATGATTATAGAGATCCTCAAAACACTTAACGATAATGATGAATTCAGATGAAATGAAAACCCACCCGGTTGGTTGTAACGTCTATCGCGATCTACTGCGCTAGTACTTTCTGATACAACCTCGCAAACGAGGCGATCACGGTTCGTAGTACCCAGATTATTGGAAAAAAAAAGTCCTGATTAAAGAAACTAAAAATCAATTGATCAGAATCATCGATTATAAGTGTGATTTTAATGAAACGATTTATATCCTCCCAAACCTGCACCACGTGTTCGAAAAGCGCCATCCCGACCTCTCCTCCTCTCGCTCCCGACTATCCGATCCTATTACACTTGGTGACCAAAGAAGAGTCGAGTTCCGCGGAGCAATTTCGTAAAAAGGCATCCGTGACTGCGAGTATACGCATTCAAGAGCGGGGCCTAATTTCGCCCCGGCGATCGCCGGCACTTATCGCTAAGTGTAGCCTGTCCCGAGAAAAAGCACTAGTGCCAATTTCGAGCACGAATGCGCCGGTCAAACGGCGCCGCCGCGAAACTATGCATACAATGTGTGCGCCGAGGCGCGCGAAAGAAAGAGAGAGAGAGAGCGAGAGCGCGGCGGTGCACTTTCATCGCGGCGCGTAAATATCATAATTACGAGAGTGTTAAAGGCTCCTAGAGGCGCGGGGCTACTTTTCCGCTCTGTCAGGCTGAATCGTAGGAATCTTCTCGTCTCCTCTCCTGGGTTTCGTGACTCCCCGTGACAGCGGGAGACGAGAGGCTAATTCCCCCGGGCCCGCCAGTCGCGCGCCGGGGATCGAACGCGACGCACGTGCGTACGCGCGTCCGGCCCGTAATTACCCGTAAGAAAAATTGCGTACAAGGCAAGAAGCGCGTCGTAAAAATTCCTTAGACGCCCGCGGATGCAAATGGCGCACGCGAGGTGTGCGCGAAATTCCATTTGCGTCGCACCTGAGTTTTAACGTCGCAGAAGGGAACTTTTTTTCTTTGCGGTGTATCGCTCAGAAGGCGTGGCGAAATCTCCTCGGTACAATTCCGACAATCCCCACGTCGGGCGGAAATTAATTAGAGGAAACTCGAATTATAGGGAGTCATACATAGATTCAAAAGACCCGTGAATAAAAAATGTTATTCACGTTCCGGGAGAGAGATAAACGATAAAATGAGAATATGCATTGTCTTACCATTTCTTCATTCAATGAACGATCATTAGCGCGTCTTCGGGGCTTAATTACTTGAACCAAAATGTGTCAGAATACAAATTTCAGGACGGTCGACGAGTTTTCCGATGTCATCAACTTCGCGCAATCGCTCGAATGGAATTAGACAACAGGAGCAGGAATATGTTCTTTCTCGGAATGTCCTAGCTTTCACTTGTTACTCGCAATAATATCTGTTAGAAATTGACAAAAGTCCTGTCATTCGGGATCGATCCTTTAACAATCGCCCGCGAATCTAATTTCTAGCAATCCCGAATGTGTAGGCAAATTTACAGAGGTCGTGCTTGTCGAATACGAATTCTTCCTCGAACGAGGAAAGATTAGTGGTTAGAAGTGTCTTACATTTATCACAACTATTTTTCGCCACCCACGTCCTTTAACTCGTCACGGCTCGATACGCCTCGATAACGTACTATCAGTGATCGGATGGACGTCCTCATGCCCGAAACGACTATGTAACCAAATGAGTTGTGAGATGCCAAATTAACGTTGTGTTACTTTCGAAAACAAATACCAGCAAAACGAGGAACGGCAACACGAAGAGGATATTAGCGGTCATGGTCACGCCACCCCGCTAAATGTACAAATGCACCCATCTCGGCAGCTTGTAATAAAATCATGCGAAAATATGGTATTTCGTGTAGGTCCGCGTACGACATCGTCCTATGCTTAGCACGTGATAAATTCACATTGTTATCGGCATTTTTACTCTTCTTAACAGATGCTACACCACAGCGACAAGAGTGAACCTAAATACGACCTAAAATACCGATCGCATGACACGTGGATTAAAAAAATCTACAACCGCACGGGTTGCAGTCTTGTGATAACAGCCAACGTGTGCAACTAAGCGCAGCGTTTAAATTGACTTCTGTCCATGACAACGCGCTTCGTGCACGACATATTACTGAAGCCGTGAATAACGAATAGTACACGCTTCAGCAATAATATACACGTCAATTTCAATGTGAATAATGAAAGTCTTCTGAAGAAATATGTAAATAAACCTTTCGAGACGTCTATATATATATTTTTTTTTTCTAACGATACCAGACAAGATGCTGACAAGGCGCGTCATGCGTACTGAACGTAATGTTGCATTATCAATCGTCATTAACATCGGATTTCATCTTCTAAGAAATCGTGACACGCTCGAACCCAAGAAACCGAGACAAAACTGGCTTGGCATATAAATGCAAATTTACTTACAACAACCTTCTACGTTACGAATCAATTTTAATTGGTCCCAAAGGATAAGTAACGTTTAAATGAGCTTTCGCCTCCGACCAAAATCACGTACGTATACCCGTATTATCGTAACACTACTCGATGTCGCAAGTAATCAATTTATTCCCCGAAAATTCCACATGTTTACTGCCACCTCATCTGGGCGAATTCCATCGTTGGCACTTCTATTGCACATTCCCTTATAAATCGCCTGAAACTAACGAAACAATCCTCAGCCCAGAAAACCTTAACAATGCGTCCACCTCTAAATTGACCACTAGGTGTCCACACGACTCGTCGAACCTATTCTTTCTTCCCTCCTAAGAAAACCAGAGTAATCCCCACAAATCCACGCGCACGCGTAATGTATCCCAGTTGTTTTGCCTCATCTCGGTGGATTTACCGACCACCTCTCAGTGTTCTAAGCAGTTCCTAACAGCTTAGAGAGGGAAATTCGTGCGGTACCGCCACCACAATTCATTACAAATTTCCTAATTAGCGTCGTAGGCGCAAAGCGGTACCACCGCGCGATTCACTACAAATTTCCGAATTACTGTCACGGACTCGAGGCAGTAAGAGCGCGTAAAATGTTTTTGCCTGTACCACGTAGTACTATAACGCAATGCAGCTCGGCTAATAATATCGCGAATTCCCGCTCTCACCTATATCTACGCATAAAAAATTTTGGGCGCTTCGACGCGGCGACATTCGCATTCGCGCTAACTTTTGTGGGATTTACGTAGGCCACATATATGCTGTGGCGGTCTTAGCATATATATATCAGAAGTTCTTATTGCTACACGGGCCTTCGATATCCCAGCAATTACGCTCACCGCTCGTACCACGTATCCTCTCGGGTTCGAATCCCGCTCAGGAGAGATTTTTCGGTGTCTAAGGCAGGATCTGCCTGATAGCCTTACCGACGAGTCCGCAGAGCAGACCCGGGACGAAACACAACAATGGGTATACACCTATACATGGCCCAAAATGCATTAGCGTTGATAGAAACTCCCGAGCGAGCGAAACCGCAGTAACCCTTTCAAGGGTCACACAGTGGCGAGGGCAACTATAGTTAGGCGGTGGAAGGACTGGTCGACCTGGGAAAAGAGGACTAATATGCCGAACGTAAAGTCAATATTGGATTCCGAGTGTTTTGTTAAAACTGCCACACGGTATTCGAGAGTGAAAATAAACTGGTAGGCCCAAAACGCCGCGTCGATCGATTGTTCTCTTGCTCCGAAGCACATTTAAACGGTAGCGATGCATTGTTGGGTAAACTACACCTATTTACATGCAGAACGTCAGATTTAACCCTTCGGTTGATCGGTGGACAAAAGCCTAAGTGGCTATCCGGAGGTGTCAAGTTGGGAAATAAAAATAAAGGGGGCTATAGGTACCCTTTTTAAAATACACGATTCTGAAATCCCTCCCATAAAACGATGACGCTCAATATGTCAATTATACGTGAAATATTGAGAAAATATCGTTCGACTGAGAAATTACCGATTAGGGGGATACGTTGCGAACTTAAGCGTGGGGAAAAAAAATGGATTAACAGGCTCCACTTGAATTTTCTAAAGTGCAACAGTGCACTACCGAAAATAGAACAAAAAATGGATGGAAACTCGTTGCCAAAAACGCGGAACTTCGCGACTTCGTTCTTCCTCCCTTCTCTTGCGTCGCGCATCTTAAGTCATATTTTACTTCCTTAATTTCCTTAATTAATATACAAAAGTCCCTGGCGTATCCCTTCAATGATATCCACAAATTACATAACACGATGTAACGTTAGAATTAAATACGACCACGTCCTTCGCCGTTTATTTCCGAACCCTGGACTCGGTATCGCAATGATTCAATATCTTCCTCGAACCGCGATACTGCTTCCCGATTTGATCGTAATGTCGTACTTATCCCAGCAATGAAATCCGAAAAATGCGAGAGAGAGAGAGAAAACACGGAGGGAGGGTCTTCCGCCTTTTTGGGCGCTGCGGTAGGTATGCGTGGCATAAGAGACGAGATGCGTTCCATGATTATTAGGGTGATGCATCGCTATACGTGCTGCACCCCGTTTCAAAATTAGCCTTCTCCGGGTCTTAAGCAGCTGTGACTTCGGCGCGTAAACATCTGTCGGAAGAAGTTGTTCCTTGGCTTTCCTCGTCGCGTCAGGTCTTCATTTCCGAAGGCCCCGGCAAGATGTTATCTTCGGCGTCGGGGTGCGCCGAAAACCTAGAGACACGTCCACCGCTCTCGGCCCGTTCGGAGGCAAGGCGAATGCGTATCGCCAATGAAATCGGTTCTGCCGATACCCCGACCTTTCTTTACGATTGTAATGGCCACAATGGAAATGGCGTCTCTCACGGGGCCCGCGAGATCGCGATTGCTCTATGTACCGACTTCCCGACGTAAATCGTTACAATGAATTGCGTAAAACTGGATGTCCTAATTTGAGCATCCGATAGAAGCCGGCGAAGGACAATAAAAGGTAGAGTTGTGACGCGTCGCCAGAAATGATCGGTGAAAGGTATTTCTTGCTCCTGGTTTTGACAACAAATACAAGGTCGTAAACAGTAGTCACAGCGGATGCGAAATATTTCAGGTCTCTAAAGAACCATTAATGCAATGTTTTTCACATGGAATACAGGTGATTCTAAAAGTTATCTCTTACGTTTAGAACACATTGTCGGAACAACTTTACGATCGGATTTCCGTTCTTCATTGAGCTCTCCCAGATTTCGGGTTCCTTGCCTTCCTAGTCGTAACCGATATTTGCGATAATTGGCACCTAGAGTCTGCATTGCGCCTTAAAAAACTAGTTTTCAGACTCACTTTTATTTTCATCCAGCGACGCTACCAGCTGATCAAAAACTGCCTACAAATTCACCGAATGGCAGAACAAGAATTCTCCATGAATCCTAAAACGCTCGACGATAATCAAGCTATCGTCTAGCCCTCAACGATTACCCAATCCCGCATTGAACTTCCAAAAAACGCATTACCTCCATTAATCAAATCTCAGCCACGTCGTTACATAATAACCCCACCGTCCCGAATAAAAATGAATTTAAAAGTCGTCAAATATTCCCCCGCGCATAAAAGAACTCGGGTCACGTACTTTACATTCATTTAAGTAAAGCCCCTTAATACCTCTATTTTGCAATAAATAGGAGAGTTAATTACCCTCGGCGAAATTTTCCCTCCTCGTGTTATCTCGCTATTTCCCTCCAACGAGAAGCAACCATCCTCGGGAAGACGTAGGTACGTCTCGGAATCTCCACCTCTAAGAAACTCCCGCGCTCTCCTCGTTGGCAGCAGACGATTATTAATTGAAATTGGAAAAGACTCGGGGGAGGGGCGCGCGACCGTAAGGACGCGGATCCTCGCAAGTGGCGACGAGCGGGTTCGCACGAGAGGGTCGGCATTCATCATCCGCCTTCACGCGGAATTAACCTCCGACGTCCTCGTAGTAAATTTCCTGGGGACGCGAGAAGCGGGCTCGAGCGGGCGATCTCGTTAAACCCGTATTCTCTGCCTCGGCGGCGCGCATCGCCCGACGGGAGTCGCCGCGTCCACCGGCGTCGCTCGTCACCGAGGTATCGGGAAAACCATTAGGCCGCGAGATAAAAACTGTGAGACCGGAAGGACCGGCACATCGGAAACTCGCCGTCATCGCGTACTTAAGTATGGTCCTCGAAGAAGTACGAAAAAAAAAAGGGGGGGGGGGCGACGAAGGATCTACGAGGCCTAATGTCGCGACGCCGGGCGTCGAGTCGTAGATCAGGGCGAAACACGAGTCGAGAGAAAAACGAAAAGATGAAGAAGAAAAGAAGAAATGAGCAACGAGTTACCTATGCGCGGTGGACTTGCCCAGGGACGACTGGCGAGGAGCGTTAGGAAGTTCGAGGTTAGGAGGAAGTCTGAGAACTCACGGTGGTCGGTCGGGGCTGCGGCGAAGCCCTTGTCGCCGCACTCGACGTTGCTAGGGGGCGCGCTAGCGAGGCCCTGCAGGTGATAGTGCCCGAAGGACGGACCCCTGGGCGCCATGATGGCCGCGATGCTGAAGTCCGTCGCTTTTCCCCTCTCCCCCTTCGCAGGCATACCTCCGAGCGCAACCGACGACGCACTCTCTGCGGTCGGCCACTTCCGCGATCACTCGCTCACTCACGCGCGGCTGTCTTCGCGGCAGTCCTCGCGCCTCCGCGGCCACCCGAGCGGTGGTTCCGTCTCTCTTTCTCTCTGTCTCTCCTCCCGCGAGTGAGCGCGCCTTCGACGGCCGCGAGCAGGCCTTCGAGCCAGTTCCCAGAGAGACGCGTCGTCGCCTCGACTCCCTCGGGCTACGAGGTACCCCTGCACGCTGCCGGAACCTAGATCGCCAGGGCGCGCAACGCGTCTGCGCTGCCCGACTTCCCGAACTCCACTGGCCTCCTACTCCTCCTCCACCCCCACCACTCGACCACGCGCGAGGCCCCCCACTCCGCGGCCCGCGACGCGCCGGCATAAGGCGGTGCGCGCGCACCCCGTGCCCGCATTCCCGCCCCGGAGGGGGCGGAGCGAGGACGGCGGCCCGTGACCGCTGTAGGCCGCGCGTCGGATCCCGCCTCTGCCCCTACCGCGCGTCCTCCGCTCTCGCCGCGCCAAACGCGCCGAAAAAGATCGATCGCGGCTCTACCCAGGCCGGATGGCTGCTGGCTGCCAACGTGTTTGTTCTGCCCCGGGACTCGAGAGAGGGAGAGTGCCCACTAATCAAGGTATTCGCGCCATGGAAACTCGCCCGCTGCGCCGCCGCGGGCCCCGATGGTAAGACCGAGTCGGACGTCCCCGCTCCAGGTGAACCGGCTGACTTCGTGGATGACACCCGGAGGGATGGCCGCCAAGCGGGGAAGCGATTCGTCACCCAGGATCTCGGACGAAGTCGCTGCCTGTATTTTGGAGCTGGGAGAAACCGCGAAGTAGTCGGCGGAGCTTAGAGCAACGTTAAGGTTATTTTTTAAAACGACCGAGCAAGAGGGATTTATTCACGTTCGAGTGTTGCAACGTTTGCGAGGGGATTTCGATACCGTTAACCGAACTCGCACCTATCCTGTACAGTGATTAAGCATCGAATGAAATAAAACAGTTTCTCTTCTCCTGATGTATGTTTTTTTTCCGCACTTCATTTCGTGACCCAGGGTGTAACTGCTCGGATCGTTGTCGAAGAAGCGTTCGACTTGGTGCGCAAGACTGGAATCACTATGAGGCCATTGTCTAGCGAGGACTTGCGGGTGCCAGCCACGCCCCATGCATACAAACAAACCTACAACTGGATCTCTTGTACGGTGATGTTTACACTTTTCTTGATACGGCATTATTGAACTTGTAGTCCGTGCCTGCTCCCTCGTTATGAAAATATTTCTTTATCTGGAAAATACATTCGAAGCTAAACTTTCTCGAGAATACTTTAATAACGGAACGATACCGATTCGGTCTGAAAAAAATAGGGTTTAGTAATCCTGTACCTGTGTATTTTTCAAATGAGTACCGATCATATACGTAGTTATTTAGCCGTAGATTTATTTAGCTACATAGGTAGGTATTACATTACTTGCTCAAAAACAAAATTACCTACTATATATCCGCTTGAATTTATCGGGGCTTAAATAATTTACTTAAAAGGATTTGATTTCACGGCACAAGGTTAAAACAGTTATAACCATATTTCTTAACGACTTTAGATGCGGATATAAAGTTACGTATTTCAACGATCAGTACTAAGTTTCTCTCTAATCGTGGACGCATATGAAATCTGATAATCAAGCATACTCTCCGTTACTTTAAAGTTGCGTCAAGTCATATCGCTTTTATATGTATGCGCTTAAAATTCAACATTCAACGCCTAGAAGAGACTCGCAAGGTACTAATCTGTTAAATTTCAACTTAACCTCCCGCAATGACATACGCGAAGAACACTGCAACTAAATACTTCCGTTTCGTGAAAATACCTCCCTACCAGATTTGGCATTTCATTTCGTATTACACTTGTCATCGGTTAAGTTACTCGAACAAGCCCGAAATGAACCGTCAATCTTATAAAACAGTTCTCCAAAAAATGTTCCAAACTTAATGATTTAGTACCCGTGCTCTTGCGCTCTACCTCGGCTGTCTACACTATCGCGTACATTGGTGTCAAAGGAAATATTTTAACGCTCGCGTATAAGATTAATTGTAAATACTACATTTATCCCTGCATTTCTAGCCATATTTGTCGTGTCGCGATGACACGCGTAAGTCTAATAAACGCGCCAATTCCCGAGCTCGTGACAATCGCAGACGTCCCTCTTTATGTTTAGCACGGCAGTTAAAATTACAGGACGTTCCAGTTTCAAGTTACTGTTGGGGGGTGTGCTTTTTTACTCGATAGGCGGCCCTGAGGACCACCTTCGAATCGAGCTCGACCGGACACACGTCTCGCAGGACCCCGTCGGATGTCCTCGGTCGTCGGAACGTTTAAAAATCCAATCGATTCCATTTACAAGCGGCGCGAATCGCGCAATGCGCTTTCGCAATGCTACTTAAACGGTTCGCCGCCAGAATGATCCGTGGCTAAATTTTTATTTGACCATTATACCGGCACCGCTCAGCCGTGAAACTAGGTAATGTACCGAGCCTGTTCACCAGGTCAAGACACCTCGTTGTTGGCCCTCCCCGAAGATCCTCGATCGTCCGCGATCTGCACGCCTTCGGGTTTTGCCGAGCTTCTCTTTGAACGGGAAACTCGACGACAAAGATCTACGAAGCGAAGAAAGGCGGGAAACCATCGGGTGGGCTCGAAAATCCCCGATGGCGTTCCCTTGGAGGGAGATATACGTATAATTGCATTCTCCGGGGAGTGCGATGTTCGAGAGGTGTCCATTGGGTTGTAAATGGGCGGTCAGCACCGACTGAGTTTCCATTAGAGATTTATTCCGTGGAAAAAGCAATTGCCCACATCACCTCGAGAGTAGTCGAACCTTACGTGTAATGATTTTTATCCAACGATAAATTGGTTTTAACATTCATCAAGGAAGCTCTTGTAGAAGCTTTAAATTCCAAGAGTTACCGTTAAAATTACAGGAAGTTTTATCTCACCAAAGGGTATATAGAGAGAGAGCGTATATTCGCTGCCCTTTAAAATTTCGTTAAGTATTTATAATTTATAATACAAGAGACATTGTAATCGTACGAGCCCTTTTGTCTGAAAATGGGTTTCGTTCCCTTAGAAGTCAAGAGACACTTGGTAGCGGGTAGCTCTTAAAACTTTCTTCCGTCCAAGTTTATTTCTCTAGCAATGTACAAGTTTGCCTACGGAATCGTTACAGCTTTATGACTTTTACCTTCTCAATAGATAGTTATACTTTTACTTAGGCAAGAAATATATTTTGAAATTCGGCCAACTACGTTATAAGATTAAGTTACTTTCTTTTGTCCTGCACTTTCAGTTAGATTCTTTGTACACGAGGCAAGCTGTTACGACCGCCCTAAAAGTGGCTCGATCGATCAAAATGCGTTCCACGTTCCGGTAGTCTTGGAAGTTCTTGCTCGATTAAGGTCCGTCAAGAAGAGGAACCGAGACACAAGGAAAAGAGAAAGACCAGGGAGATTTACGGCGTGTGTTTAGGGCACTTACCAGCCTTTTTACTGAGGGTCCCCTTTATTATACTAATTTCCTGGGCATGTCAAAATATCGTCCTGGCCTCCTAAGTCCTATTCGATACGCTAGGTGCCCCCGTAGTCGAGCATAAAGGATTTCATATAAAATATGAGGAGCCTTCCCCTCTTCTGTCGGAGCCCTCGGAGCTTCAGGTAGCAAGGAACGACTCGAGAAGTTGGCTATGGAACTTGGAAATAAATAAGCCAGCGCTTTTTTTTGCTGCTGGTTTTTGTCGTTTTTGCGCTGCCACGTTCCACCTCGAAAACGTGTAAACTGAGGGGCGTACCGGACGGGAAGTCATATTTTTTCCATACGTAATGATTTTAATACAGAAGTTCCATGAAATACTTGACTTCCTAAACATCTGGGTGTACCTACAGATAGTAATAGTATAAGCTTTAACTTAAATATCTTAAATTCTTTTTAATTGAACATTTTATATTTTCAATCAATTTCAATAATTGTAAAATTATAAGTTACCACACATTATTAACAAATCATTGACATATTTCTTAATTGCTAGAAACTATAAGTACTAGATACGTAGCGACTGCGCTTGAATTATCCTTCCTACATCTACGCTATTTTTCAGAATATCGGTTATTTATGTTTCGTCGATCTGAAACACAAACGTGTCAGTATGGGACGGTTTTATGCGTTCAATATCTTAAACTGTTAAATGATTAATACCTATTGCAACATAACGAATATCATTAATTTAGTTACCGCGAACAATCGAAAGGGCAAAAAATATAACAAATATTCAGAGCTTCATTAACATCATTATGTCCAACGAAAAATCGGTATCTTATACCCTTCTAAATTTACACTAATTCCAAGAATACCGGTGTGACTTTTCTTAACGTTCATTTGTATCGCACGTTCCATTCATCTCCACATTTATCTCAGCATCACGTGATTCTGAAATTTAAAATAATTCGCAACTTTCTATTTTTTTAGTGTTACCCGAGAGGTTATTCACTCAAGAAATCATGAATTTTAATGTTCGAAATCACGTGGACATCACCGGGAAATCGTTGGAAATCACCGAAACATTCTGACAATTTCACTGGTCTACATACTAACAGGATAACTGATATCTATTTGTTCTATACGGAGAGAGCTTCAACGAATCCAAGGCACCCCAGCGCCAACTATATATGGGCAGCGATACTAAATAAGTAATATGTGCGCATGTGCAAAAGTTTTGAACCGTCAATCCGTCAATCGCGGCAATGACAAAGGTTGAACTGTCAGTTCGGGAAAGTAAACGTTTAAGATATAAAGGACAGAAGAGACATAATTTACGTGTAAAATCGTGCACGCAACTTATTGTAAGAAAGCTTCGACTAAAACAAAATGGTTATCTCTATTCTCGTAAGTATTTTAACAAAATATGGACTTTGGTCGCTTCGAAACTTTCCGCCATTTTGTAAATCAGCTATCCAGATAGTACATAGATCAGTGCCCAATTTTAAAGTCGAACCTCACTTGTTGCAGAATTTTATTGTTAGTCATACAAAATCAAAGGCAATCGGTTCTCAAAGAAAAAAATCATTTTCACTGATTTCCCAGTGAATAACCCCTCGTCGTTGCCATTTGATTTTTTTTGTTTTTCTTTAAAATTCCGGAGCCCCGGTTGGTAAAGTTCCTACAGCGTTAAATCGGTCCTGTTGCAGTCCTATCGTGTGAAGTTCATCCGACGTTTCCAACGTACTCGATGTATTTGATGTATCCGACGGATTCGTCGAACGGCGCACCGCTCGACCGCCATGCAGACAAGCTCGGTAAATATATCGTCGAGGCGACGGCGGAGAGCCACTCGAATGTTATCGAACGCGAGTACTACCCTCGGCTGTTCTCACCGAGAATAGTATAACGGTGCTTTTGAACACTGTAGCGGTCTTTTGAGAGATTCGGGCGTTGCCTTGTAACCTCGTCAAGTGAAGAAAAGCAGGCGCGCTCGAGGCTTGGTCTGCGATTCGGACACGTAGGGCGGAGTGCACGCTTACGGCCTTACGATCTCGCTCTAGAACGGATAATGGACCTTAATGGATGCAGCTTGAAAGTCACTATCGGCAGAGTCCTCTCGTACAAATGTCTCGTCGCTTCGAGCATTGCCGGGCAATAATGAAAATGAGTACTTTTTCACCCTATACAATGGGAACAAAAAACATTAATTACATCGACGCAAGCTGTACAGTCAACGGTTAAGGTGACGTGGAAGTGATGTCGAAGAGGATTGGTTATAAAACTTTTCTCCCAACTCGGTTTACCGAATAGTTTGAAACTTTACGACGTGAATAGGGAGACTGTAAGGAAGGTCCTGAAACTCATGAAATTTCAATTCTTTTCAACTTTGTTTATAGGTATTTTAAAAATAGTTTATAAAAAATGAAATTTCGCGAGTTTCAGGACCTACCTTAGGGTCTCCATATTCACGTTTTAAAGTATCAAACGATTTGAGACACCCAGTTCGCAGAAAAGTTTTACGAACGATTGAGCTTTCGGATGCCACTTTCACATCCCCTTAAGGTAGGTGGATCAACGATCCATTTGGAGATTTCACTAGGAAGAATTCGGATTACACTTACTCGAAGTTATTTCCTTTTTATAGAAAGTATAGGCGCATCCGCTGCAGGGAGAACCTCGCTTGAGGCTAATGGAAGAGTTATCTCAAACGGCGTGCAATCTGCACCCCGCCAGATGTTTCGGAGCATCCTCGGGAATGCTTAATTATTGCATGGGCTTCTAGATTTATTTCATGCGGGCTTTTCTCCGAACTTCGATCGAACGTGCGATAAGGAGACTGTACCATAAATTTTACCTACTTGTCGCACTTACGGTTCCGACTCTAAGGCACGAGCCAGTCGACGTCCTCACATGCCTCCGGACAAATTGAAAAAAGAATCGCATTTCGCATATAAAGATCCCCCCGCTAAGAATACGGCGATCCACTGAAAACAAAATACACAGATTACGAACCACTTCCTATAAACCATTGTCGCTCCACTTCTGTCAGAAATGGAAATTCCCTATGGCGCTACGAAATTTCCATGGCACGTTACGCTCGTATAACAGCCTCGACTTCACCTTTCCACGGGCCGGAAGAGAGCCGGGCGTCCCCCTTCGGAAACGGAGGCTCACGTTCGGGAGGAACCGTTCGTGCCGCCAACATCTGCTTTATTAAATCAGTGTTCCCGGCGATGCGCGCGGTGGTGGGTCGTCGGTGCTCGTCGGCGCTCGACGGGGCCGTCGCGACGAATCCGGTCGCGCGAAAGAATCGCGGCGGCGGCCAATCCCTATCGGCGAAAGTTGAATTTCCGCCGCAGCGGGCGGTGGGCGACGGTCGAACGCAAATCGGGCCGCGGGAGGGGGCGGCGAGGGGTCGCGATTCAGGCAAGGTAACTCGGTAAGCAAGCGAGGCGCTACGGGGAGAGGAGAGGAGAGAAGGAAGAGAGCGGCCGAGGCGGGTGGTGGAGGGGGAAGGGCGAGCGGAGAGGCAGAGGGAGACAGAGAGGCGAGAGCCAGTAGCGCAATACTCGCGGGCGAGAGGAAAGGCATGGCGGTGTCGATCCTGCGGACGGAGGGAGGGGAGCGGCGAGGGGGAGCGGAGTCATTCATCATGCGAAGAGAAGAGAGGCCCGTAGGAGCTCGAGGAGTGGACGTCGCGACGGAGGGAGGGGACGGGGCGCGCTCATGGGAGGGGGGGCCACCCACGCGGAACGTTCGAGATCGGTGGCGAGTCCAACACAAATACCTACATTCATCGTGCGCTCACCCACCGCGCGGGCAGTCGCGCGCGTGCCCGCGCGAGTACCTGCACCTACGCGCCCGGCAAGAATGCGCTTCGTGGCCGGTGCCAAAGAATTAGGCGCCGATTTTTTACCCGCTTCCTCGGAACGCGACGAGAGCGAGCCCACCCGAAAAATAAATCGTCTCGCAGGCCCCGCACGGCCAAGGAAATTGTCAAACCGACCGCCGCGCAGTTGCACCAGGGAGGAGCGCGGTTAACTCCGGATTTAGCGACGGCCATATATTTCACGAAATCAGGGGAAAAAAACCGCCTCTGCGATGTTCTCTTTTGAGCTTCTTCGTATTTCCGCGACAGGGAGAATGCATTTTGGACTTAGGAGCGTTTTATATTTACGTTATTATTATTTCAAATGATGATAAGTACCTGCGGAATTATGTATTTATACGGCGAGTAATCTTTTCAATGAACAGTTTTCTCAAGTATTTTAATTGATGCGTTCCCTTCTCTTAATTGGGTTTTTTTCTCATTTCCGGGTCTTTTATCGCTTGTCAGGCCTTGAATGTAGTTATCGCCTCCTTATTTTTGTCAATCCTCGTTCTTGTGCTCTCCTCGTGCTCTTCGGCCCACTCGAATGTAGTCGAATGCGAGGGAAAACAGTTTAGTAGAGGGAACGGTTTGGCTTCGAATAATTAACCCATGTTTACTCTGGAACCGTGGGTGGAACCGGGAGAATCTTTTTCAACTTCTTGTTTTCATAGCCTCGGCCAGGGTATTGACATACAAGAAGGAAACTATGTTCTCGGACAAGGCGCTAAGTACCGTGAAAAGCGCTAAAACATCCTCAAACAATGATACGCGTTACCCTAAACTAACAATTCTTAAAATGGTTTACCATCCCATTGGAATCCGAGGACTATACTAGAAGATCGAGTGTTTCTTCCTCGCGTTATCTGTAATAATCATATTTAATCCCGTAATAAACACTTCATATATCTCATTTGTACTTATACATGCTGTATTCGCTCTCAAGAAAAATACTTAAGAAGGTACAGTTTTTAAATATAATAAACAATTTACCGTATACAATACTTTTCAATATTTTCGACGAATCATTCCACGTTTACGTATGTTGTCAGAAATATGTGTTCATTTCAACGGAACGAGAGTACGTGTACAATTGTGTTACTTTAACACTTTCTAATAACTCTGTAAACACTTTGTATAATTGAATTTGAAGTTCACCATGCGTCGTGGGGAAATATAATCGATGACCATTTACCCACTAAAACGTATTGTTTACGATATTCTCAAGGTATTAATTCAGGTAAAGCGTTGTAAAATATGCCCACAAGTGGTTGGGAAAAGGTGAAATTCAGTTCGGCTGAAAACGAAGATAGTGTTACTTGGGTGATTGATTAAATTTATTACTCTATAACATTTAGTAGTAAGAGCGTAAACGTGTAATATATGTACCTTTTACATTTAAACGTCGATACACGATGGGCATGCGTATGTAATCGACAACTCTGAAACATCATTTCTAGGGATATGTTTCGAGCGAAAGGAAAAAACGCGAAAAACCGTCAAGGTTCGGTGGAGACAGTGGACAATTGGCGGTAATTAATACGAACGGAAGTCGGGTTCGCGATCGTTACGAAGTCGCTTTAAGATTTACCGGAGACTGTTGTTGGCGTATTACTGTAGGCGCTCGGAATTATTAAAGGATCATAAAACGTTCGCGCGAAGCCGGCCCGGAGAGTTTAGGTTTCACTACCTTCTTTATGTAACTAATTAGACCACGGAGGAGATGCGCTTTCTGTTAGAAGGGAAAATAAATTTTCCCGGCGAAGCGATAAACGTCTTTTCTTCAAAAGGCAATAAAACCGTGAAGCACACGTCTATCACGGTACATTAGGCAATGAAAATACCTGCGCGAGGGTTACTACTATAAATTTCCCAATTATTTCTAATTATTTTCCGTTTCAGGGTAATCGGACTTCGAGAGTCCGTGAGACCGAAGGCGAAGATCGCGTTTCAAGGATGAGTGCAGATGCGGCAATGTCTTTAATTGTATATTTTAAAGGAGTTAAAAATTAGGCACTGACTTTTTATATCTACCGTTATGGTTGTAAAGCATTTGTTATATGCTCATTGCTAATTTATTCCAGCAAAATAGATGCCAAATTCATTCGGCAAGGAGCGTGGTTTTGCAGGTTTTGGCGACTCCTTAAAACTGGCAGTCCTGGCACACCTTTCCCTCGACATTCCTTGGAAGATTCGCGAGTGATTCAGGTTGATAAATCCGGTTATCATTTAAAAAGTACAAGCGAGCGACATTTAATAACTCACTGGAAGTACCGGGCACATTAGTTCACGTCGGGGACTTCTTCCCAATAATAAGCTAGTGGCCTGTAATTATTTATTATATTTAGCGGTACTTAATATTCAACTCTACAATTAACTTGAGACATGTTACTAGTGAACGGTTGAACGTAAAAGTAATTTCCAGCCCCTGTCCAATGCACCTTACTAACTATTGTCCTCTTTAGCAAAAATTCTGGAATTAAACATACAGAGGGTATAGCTATTTAAAGAACTCTAAACATTTTGTCTACAACCCAAAGTAATTTGCATAAATTCTTAGTCCACAAGATATTTTTTGTTTTCACTCAATCTCGTGTGTGAAAGAATTTACTATAGAATCCCGTTTCTTACAAGCTCGCGAATGAATAAACATATAACCCTACATGAATATAACACCTCATAACGATTTCTTTAAACATTTAAATAGGTAATTAAATGACAGAGTCGTCCTTAACTGATCAAAAACTACGTATCCTGATTAAAAGTGTCTGATGAAGATTTCTAACCACTTCAGATTAAGATCTTAAAATGAAAGCCTGAATCCGTTATCGAAATTTGAGAAGAAACCGTGTTTAGATTTGACTTGACTAAAGAGAGTTACAAGTCAGGGCGATGTTACCCTGATGTAGAAACAAGTAAATACGAAATGTGCGTATCTCGCACATATATCCGTGTGTCTACAGACGTACTTGTCTACCTGCCTACCTCCCTACCTACCTACCTACCTACCTACCTACGTACCAACCTACGCATCGCATAGCCACACGGGTGGCCACATGTGGCGAGGGTGTCTGGTGACACATTATTTTCGCTTGCTCTTTCCGGCCACCCAACCCTGCCAATGATGTAGTTTTAATGCTCGATTTCGTACACGTAGGCGTCGACTTTCTGCTTCTGTAGGACTAACAACCATTACGAATATAGGGCGACTTCGAATTATATTACGATGTGGAGTAGGTTCGCGTGCAGGTACGAATAGTGGTCTTGCGTTTCCATGATCATCTTGTACGCTCGTTATTCTTTGGAGAGTCCCATCTACGGAAGAAATGTGTTTAAAAAAATCAGTTAAGACGTTTGACCGTGGAAATAACGATCTGATCGAAATTTTAAGGCCTATGATGGATGTGTCAAACTAAGGGAATCAATGAGTTGTCATGTCTTGTACCTGTCCATTATTGTATATTTACCTGTGTTTAGGTACATGATTTAATAAGCAATAAACTATGGAAAACGGTACTTAACTCGAATGTGTGTTAATTGCCAGCGAATTCTGCAACTTAAAAAAATTCGAAATTTTAATAAATGTAGTAGTAAAATTGATGTGTACGCCCTCATTGTGCGTAAAACAATGAGATGAAAAATCTATAATCGACCAGCATGTTCAGTTATTCTAAAGTCTCGTATATATTATCAACTAATATAGAGATACGCAAATTTGATAAGGCTCAAGTAAGGCATTTACTCGATTTCCCCGTCTCTTAGCGATTGTTAGGCAACATCTAACTCTTATTCCACTTCACGGAAAATGTTATTCGTTCATGTAGCATGAAATATAGTCATGGAAATAAACTTCATGACACCTTCATGCATTCCGTGAAACCTGCGCAATAATAACTTCGAGTAATAAATATCGCTATAAATATTGCCGCTCTAATAGCAAAACTTTCTGCAATGATAGGTCACCTTTTAGTAGAGTATAAATTTCGTTCGTTTAAATATATGTTCTCTTTCAATAGGTCACTATCCAATTTTTCTAAGCAAACGGAGAAGCTAAAATTCTTACAAATCTCACCTCGGGTGGTCTCTTGTACAGTGGTAAAAAGATACCTATGTCTATAAAAAAATTGTACAGGCGTATCAGAAAGAGGGATGTAGATCCTGTCGTTTGTCGTTTGGATATGGTCTTCCTATCGGCGTTACTCTATGGACCCCACGGGATGGAGAAGGGTCAGGATGTCGGAATGTCTAAGAAGCGTCAATCTTGATGTCGACAACCGGTTCGTGCTAAGTAATGAATTCAAGCTTGTTCCGTTATTACCAATCGAGAGTTTAGAAAAAATTTCTCTTTACTTTTAGGCCATCACACTTATGACAGAGAAAAATATATGCAGTCTAAGATAAAATGACTTGAATTTATAACAGGATTCATTCGTGCTAAATTAACATATAAAGTAAAACTTACTGCAGTCGCTCGCAGGGTAAAAAGATAATTGATACTTCCCGAACAGAAATACAACGTATTAAAGAAGTTAGATATTAAGAATGAAGGGAACGCGTGAAAAAATGGTATCACTCCAGCGGGGTTGCGACGAGTAAACATGTAAAATTATAATCGTATCATTTCCTATTTCCAGTAAAAAGGATCTATTATTAGTCATACGCGGGACTTTAGCTTGCTTGGAATTAAATCTTTATTTAATTCCTAATTTCAATACCACATATTTCAAGAGAGACGCTATTTCTTCGGGAACCTGGAATACATGATTGGAGATACGTCTAACCGGCTTAATAGATTCAACACAGTAGTCGATTACGGAAGCAGCTCTTAATTTTTCAAGCCGTGCTTCCACCATTCCAAGGCTACGATCAGATCTTCGATAAACGGAGGAAATAAAATACCCGAAGAACTCATTATTCCGGACTTTTATAGGGACTTCCCTTCGCTTTGCTGCCATTCGAGCTGCCCACCTTCGATTTTTATCCACGTACGGACATCACGTTTTCATCGTCCTGAAAATAAAACATCGCAACGAACGGTATTGCTTTGCTCACAAGCCTGCGTTTTTCCTCTCGCGGACGTCCGTGAATCAATCAAACGCGTTCAAAAGGAAAGGTCGACGCACGCCCGACGCAGGTACGGCAATGTCTACGCGCGAAGTCGTAAACAGCCAGATGCGGTATATAAGAGTCGATAAATAAACATCGAAAGATGCCCCGACACTTTTCTCGCCTTTCCAGACCTTCCCTTTCATCTCCCTAGGGGATAATCCGGATCGGCAGATCATTGAGCACACATTCGTTTCGACGAGCCGCCCATTTACGCGTGTCTCGCAGTCGAGCCAGACCGAACGCAGCTCGTGAATCCGTGGCCGTGATTATGGTTATGGTTGCGGCTGAGGATACGAACGCGGCTCCATGGGTTATTCATGGGATGTTTCTCATACGCTCCTCTACACGTGTTCTAACACTAAGTGCACCTTTCGGTTCCGGCCCACGCACTCTGACTCCCGGCACTCGCCTGCCTGGGTACGCACTCCCGTCTGCCACCGTTGCGGATTCATCCGTGATCCTCCTTCCACCTTCCTTCACTCAATATTCGGATTGATACTTAAAGTAAAAAATACACTCTTTACAAAAAGAACTGCAGCATCTTGAAGTGAAAATAGTGTATAGGTATCCCCTAGTCACGTATGTTTAGTGTAGTGATAGGAAATTAAGACCATGTCTCGGTAAATGCAAGGGTTTAGTAAACTAAAATTCAATCATTATCTCTTTATATTACACTGGTTTTATATAAAAAAAAATGTTAAATGGAAAAATTATACATCAGAAAATGTATAGATGCCCGTGATATTGTATATTTACCGCATTAGTGCATTTTTACTTGAATTGAATGTAACGTTACATTGTAATTTTTCTCGTGGCATGTAAGACCTTTACCATGTATGTATATCTACAGGTTACCTAGTAAATTTACATACGTTGAAATAATTTATGGGAATTTTGTAATACTTATCCTGAAGGCAGTGGACTTTATGTTTGCAGCGTCGAGTGGAACCACTCAAGCAGTTCGTATATTTCAGAATGTCAGCAAAAAAGAATGCTAAATTCAGAGATATGATTTCGGAGTTAAAATCTTTCTGAATCTTAATTATTGCTCCTCGATACCGTTAAAATGAATCATTTGACGGTTCCATTCGCCAGAACCGCTCCTTATGAATATTAAATATGAACCGCAGTTGATAATAAACCCGTACCAGACTAATTATCGGATTTTCATCGACAACTCGACTAGTTACAATACTTCATTTTAATTATTTCAGTTGTCAATTTGTATTACTTCATGTCCATATTTCGACCATTTCTTTCCATTCAAATAATGTGAAAACGGATTTCGTCTAAAAAAATGAAGTAAAAAATTAACGGTATCTTTTGAGGGAAAAAAATTGAATTAATTAGAAAAACCGGACTTGCATCGTTTCCTCGTAAATTCCAAGAACTTGTTTCATTAATTGGAAGAAATATCCCATTTCATGTTATACTTAACTAATAAAGTATCGCTTTTTTATAGAAATAAATACCACTCGGTAAGGTATCCGTCTCAAGCCCACATTCTTAGCGAGTGTTAATTTAAATTCCGCGCCGATGACAATTATAATTACGATATCTCCTCCAGAGTCATTCGGCAACTTTCACGGATATTTGTGTGATGCCGAAACTCATAAACTTCGTAACCGAAATAAACACAACTCTCTTGGCACACGTGGTACGCAGAGTTAATGCACCCTTGGGGGCAGAGAATACTCGAAAGCACGAGACCTCGTCGTTACGCTTTCCAATCGTGAGAGGTCACCCGGATCGTCGCGATATCTTCAGCGAAGCCGTAAATTGCGCGGTGCTTCGTTTCATCATAATTACTTTTCCGATGTGCGACCAGTTCGTATTGCGGCCTTTAACGGGGACGAGTTACGAGACCGAGCGGCTTGGACCCCGAACGACCACCATTACTTATGTTAATTAATTGAAAGCGAATTAACGTCGGTGGGTCACGTAGAGGACGCGCTATGGTTCGCTCTCGACGACACGCGATTTCGCGGCCGATTACCGGACCTTCCAAGTCGAATGTAAATCGATTCGCGAGATCCTCCAGACGACTTTTCTTCACCCACTTCACCGACCCACTCGACGAATCTTATCCACGAAAGAGCTGCAAAAATGCGATCACCCAAATTCCCCAGATTATTCGCATCTTTTCGATCCGTTCCATTCTGTCTCTCCCAGGGCTGAAATGGAACGCCAAATCTGGGAGGACTGAAAAAGGTAATAAAGAAATTGCCTAATTTTAAACAACGATCTATACAATTTTACACATAAAAGATATAAAATGTAAAATTGAAAACGTCATGAAAGGACATTCCTGTAGCAAATGAGTCCCCGAGTAACTGACGAACAAAATGCAGGATTATTACAAGAACTTGAACGACGTAAAGTAGTTAATGAAATATCGGAGAAACGTTAAAATATTTACAGATTTCTTGTCATTGTCCATGGGAACGATCCCAATACTTGACCTTCTACATTATGACATATTTAACGAATTAAATTATACTCGTAGAGGAATGAAACCATCTTCAATGTATACATTTTTACGTATTTAATGTACGTTTTTTTGTTTAATCTACAAAAATAATTTCCTGAAGACGCGTAGAAAAGTTTAAGTATATCCGTCGAAGTTGACAACAATCTTCCCGTTCACGGAACCGATCCCCACTATTCAATTTCAAAGTTACTTTCCCAAGGTTTCAACGCGGCGTTTCCGAGTCACTCGTTAACTAATCGCATCTCGGATTTGAGATGCATATAATCGATAGGATGCACCGTGCCACCCGAAGATGTTTTTCGGATGCACCGCGGGGAACTCGGGCGTCAAGATGCACCCGCGTGTGGTTGAATGCAAGGATGCCGTGGATGAGTGAGTGCACCCCCACAGCTATCCGCGCGTGCATCTCGAGTGCATCCTGCACCATTGGTCCCTGGCGCCCCGCGGCTCGCAGGCGTGGATACTTCAACCGCTATTTGTTATTCTAATGCCGCATTATATATTTGTTTGGGCGTGGGCGGCTCGCCCCGAAGTGTGAAATACGTTCTAACGCACGGCGTCTCTCCTCAAATTCCCTGTACACTCCTGTCCGCTTGGTGACTTTCTGACGATGTTTATAATGCCGCATTTATTCTGACATTACGAGGTAGACATCTCTCGATAAGCTCTCTACGCTCGATTTCGAGGGAAGATACCGTAACACGTGGGTGCTCGTGCATGATTATCATCTCGCAGTGTAGCTGACACGACGAGTTCGACATTTCAGTTCGCAATGTCTATTAGAAACGTAACCGAGGTTTAAGCGCGAATAATGGTACTCTCATTGTATTCATGTGACTCCTCGGATGTACTTGCGCAGCACTGCCGGAAATACTTATTCGTGTAATAAGTACTTTCAGCAATCGCGTTCACTCGGTCGCTTTTCCGCTCTGAAGGCGTTAAACGATTTGACAGGCTCTCATTTCCGGCGATAGCGACGATATCAGGAGACCAAGGTACGTCCGTACCCTGTGATAACGTTTCTTCTCCGGGAATATTTTTTCACATAGATACGTCTTACTTCTCAGGATATACGGGGTATTAATTTATAACACGCCTTGCGTCCCGCGTATACTCGAACTATTTACAGCTCAAACGTGTTGGAAAATCGAACAATGTATTGTTTTAAAGGGAAAGGACAATTCTACATAACGGATTAATATTGAAAAGTGATTGTTTCAACCATTCGATATTTCACCCCACGGACTTCTACATGCAACGCTAACATTACGATTTTGTCCAAAGGACCCAACCATCGAATTTCTTGACCGAACATTATCTGACTTAATTCTTGAAATGACGACTACGTACGGGTTGCTTCATCTTCCAGGGGAACATCCGAGCATATGTCTAGAAATTGGACTGTGATGTCTGAAATTTCGATAGAAACCATCATCCTGATACTTAAGACATGGTTATGCTGAAAAAGTTACGTCACATCGACACCTATTCGATCAACTGACCCTGAAGTGTTATTATTAGTTATTATAGAATTATAACCTTTACTCCATCTCCTGGAAATTTGTCCCGACTGACATTCAAGTTTTCGCTATGACTCTAAATACCCCAAGATACACCTCGGTAATTCGCGACAGCGAGGAAACAATTCACCGCGATAAATCTGAGCCTCGTTACAGGAGTCTCTGCGCGTCGCAAAATACGCCGATCCAGGCCGACTTACGTCGGCGATATTTATACGAAGTTAAATCACGGCAATAACAGTTAGGTAGTTCTTTCCTGTCCCTTCCTCTCCGGCCGGTAAACAGATACACCCCGGCGTGTTTCCCGGAGAATTGATCGCCCCGGCCCAGAGAGGACGAGGAATAAGAAAAGCTCCTCGTCCTCGGCGCGGCCACCCTCGTTTCTCTCGCGAAGTGTCCTCGTTTATACGAGACGATTAGGATTTGCCCGGGGCCATAATGGCTCCGTAGACATTAGTAACCCTCTTTATGTATTTTTTTTGCCCCCGGTTCTTAGCCGTCGCGAGGCCGCCAGCTCGGAAGGCTGCTCCGGGCGAGGAAGTCGATAACACGAGCAACCGGTCCAACCCCCCGCAAGTACTTGCGCGATGCTAAATGGTCGCTCAGGGACTCTAATCGAAATTAGTTTTTTAATTGAGGAGACTTATTTAGTCGTTAGGGACGCGAACGAGGGGAAAAAACGCGGCGGGGCGGAGGGGGAACCGCTGAGGAACGGCGGATGCTTCGGTGCTTACTCCCGCCATCTGCTTTTTACGCACTCTCCTCTCTTCCGTAATAACGAAAGGTCTCTCCGGCATCTTCCGAGATTACCGGATATTGCCGCGCGATCTTTGGCAGAGGCAGTCACGTCCTTCTTATTTTAATTATCCAATTTTTTTCCTTCTTCCTTATTACCCGCTGAGTGTAAGAGATGTTTCCCTAAGAAAAAAATGGACCAACAAGAAATGGCAATCTCGCGTTAAATGATATGGATACGTTACCGTGTACCGCGCCATGGTATACATACGTGCCCTATAATTTATATATCCTATAATATGCCCTGTATCGTGGGAATAGGAAGAAACTGTATTTTGATAAGAAACATTTATCTTACCCTTGTAAGATGGAAAAGAATACGCGTGCGGCTTTCTATCGTGTATGTTTGTGGACATGAATGTCTTTTCTGGGAATATGGTATATGGAAAATGATTACACGAATTAGGATCGTTTGATGTAAATTTAGTACTTACAACATATTTTGGACGTGTATTCATTAACCGAATGAACAAGGCACAACATTGGTATGTATTATTTACCATTAGTTTCTAACCCATTTCACTTTTAACCGCATCAAAATATATTCATAAATCAACATTTAAACACTCGTGTCCAGTCAACAAAGCTCTCTACTTCCAGGAAGGGCTTTTAAAAATGTAGCTGCTAATCAGGTCGTTCAACTTACACAACCCATGGCGCTGCTAAAAAGTTGCAAAGATAATTACCATTTGAGATGATAATATTAACTACGTAAAGAAGTTATAATAAGCATAACGTTATGCAGCGGTTACCTTGATTAGACCGTGAAATAACCATCAACTTATTCTTTATACCACGTTACGCTGGTTGCCTTGCAAAACGGTCACAATTGTCACAAAGGTTTCTCGCACCACTTCATTTTTTCCGTGTAAAAGTTACACCGCAAAACCTTCCGCTCGGCATCCGGAAGTACGGGAACATCCCGCGAAGCCTTGATCAGCCTTGACTCCAGAAATGCACTTTTGTCCCCTCATCATTTCCAATCCGAACCGTTGAAACTTCAAGCAGGAGGCCACGGTTCCTCGGAGTATGCATTCCACTCAGGAGCGCAAACGAAGGAACGCGAGCGGAAAAGAAGGCTCAGAGGAGCAGATACGGTCCAGGGAGACAATTTACGGGGGTCTCTATGGCGTTCGCGGGACATCCCCATGGCGGAGTCCGGCCCCCTTGCTCGTCCTCTTCAGGGGGACTCGGTCGATAAAACAATTGCCGGGGGGATAATCGGCATTATTTACGCTGGATTCACTCGGAGATACGGGGCGCATGGGGTGCATGGCGCGTGCGCGCGCACAGGGCTCTGCCGAAGGATTCCACGGCGGTTATAAGCCTAGGGTGATCTCCTGCAGCGAGTCGGGTGGCTTATGGCTTATCCCGTCCACCCGCCCCCTCGCTAAAGTGGCCCCAATTAGATACGTCACGGGATTTCGATGTCAAGCGGGGACCGAATCCCTCCCCGGGGGATCGTCAACCTTTCCACCGAATAAGTCGCGTGATTAGGAGTTACATAACGCGTCGCACGCGCTGACAACGCCGATATGGATCCTCCGCTCTACTCCCGCGGCGTGGCCACCCTTTGTTCGCTAATGCGCTCAAATTTGCCACCGTAAACATTGCGGGAACACCTGCGCCCTCGTAGGCATACGTTACGCTGTGCACCTAGACTGCCGGCATGGAAAATGCTTCGTTACGGCGGCTGGGAATTTGTCGGTGAGCGGCTTAGATCTAATAATAATCTTGCGCATGTAATGATAAAAGGTTGCGTGTAATAGTGGTGACCTCCCCTAGGGCCAGGAAAACGATGCGTTGTCCGTGGGAACTCTGGAATAATTTAGGGAACATCGTTGGTTCCACTCACTTATTGGCAATTCTGAATGAGTTGGATGAATAGGAATTGCCTAGTGCGTCGTCCGCGCTGATAATGCCGTGGTTCTACCGTGGTTCGACCATCCTTTATTCGATAATGTGTTCAAATTTCCCACTGTAAACATTGCGGGAGCACCTGTGTTCTAGTAGGAGTATGTACCGTACATCTAGATTGCAGCCGAGGAAAATGCTTCGTTAAGTCAACTGGGGGATTTGTCGATGAACGGCTTGGATGTCATTTTGTATACGATAGTGGTCCTTTGGGTCCAGCAAAACAGGCTGATATCCGTAGGACCTCCGATGTAATTCCAGAGAATGTTGCCGATTATGTATACAATTCGCGGGTCAGTTACGAATTCTGAGGTAGTAAAAACTCGTTTCAGTCATTCAATTTATAGGTGGAATTTATTAGCGCCAACTTAATCGTTAAGGTGAAGTGAAACACGTCGCGGAACTTGATTGACGTCAAGGAAGAAGATTTTTCTATATACCTACGTTGCCGACGTTTGTTTTTATGTCGACAGCTGTGTCGAATTATATTGGATATAGTACTAAATGGCATACTCCACCTGTCGTTTTCGTCCAAAAATTATTAACAAATCGAAGTAAAACTCCAAAAATCCTCTGGATTCGGGCTTTCTGGGGCCTTAATTGCGCCATTAGGTGATTTCCAGGTCAATTAAATTTTGACTCCGGGACCTCGTATTCCCATCGTTTTAGCATAGAAGCGCATAAAACACTTTTTTTACCTTTATCCCGTTCAAATGCGTGTTTATCGATTACCAGAGTGTTCTAAATTGTCGTAAAATTGTCTTGACCCTTTCGTTTCTCATATCGGATCCTTCAATAATTGTATATTGATCGAAATATGAGAGCTCGATGCCATTTTGGTACTAATCTGAGATAAGTTAAAAATTTTTTCCAAATTCTAAATGTGTCAGGACAATTCTTAGATGATCACGAGTCATGTGTCAAAGTTTCGGATCGTTTGGTCCAATACCCTTAAAAAAAAATGTATTCTAATCGACTGACTTGAAGGGAGTTTCACTTCACCTTAAGCCCCTTAATTTAATGAGAATTAATCAAGTAACCACGAGGATAAGCAATCGTTTCATTGTTTAACGCAAAATACCTAAAACGGTGTTTCCACGTGTTGGAAACAGCTTTTCGCAAGTTTACGATGCTTTAGATTTCGAATAAAGCATGTAATCGTAAATTCCCTTATTGAGAGGATTTGCATAAACGTTTCTCCCAAAAGACAGCATATTGTATATCGATCTTAAATTAGCCAGCCTGTTCGCGGTAATGTTCCGCTCGCGCGATCGACTCTAAGAAATTCCGGCCACAGATTGGGAATAATAATTTAAGGGTCCTAATTTGAATGAAGGAATAAAAAAGAAGAAAAAGGCCGACGACGATTTCGTGCCTCGCGAGTCGCCGGCGATGCAACTGTCGGGCTTCCACGTAATTGTAGGAACGACGCGAACTTCTGCAATGGGCAACTGTCGCGTCTCGTGGCGCGTCCCTGCGACAGATTCGCACAAAGATTTCAACGATCGTGCGAGCGCGGCCACGATTAATCGACGTGGACGGCTTTTGACCGCAGACGCTATTGTTCCTCGCGGCCCGGAATAGACGTCACGGAATTCGTGTCTTCCAAATGCCAAGGGACAGTTTCACTCGCTCGAACATTCCCCCTCTGGTCTAAAGACCAGACGTTCTCCGAGCTAAACTCGCACGCGATGGCGATTCCTGTCAAGTCTTCCGTTTCCCTACGCCTAAATTAGGGGTCTTTGTCCTAATGCGAAAGCTTTACCAAGAATGGCGGTAAATTTAATTCACAATCAGAGATAATGTTAAGGTATTTTAATAATCTTAACTTTTTTGTTATTCAGAAACAAATGCGTAAAGTTTCCCCACCAGGGATCCTATCCTCGAGTCCATACGATCAACTTTCGAGGGCAAAAATTGACAATTTCGTATATGACTTTTAAAGAAGAGGTTTGTCAATGCCAAATTTTTCAGGCGAATGTATTCCTACGCGGAAAAAAAAAACGAAACGGATCAACTAGAGAATCGGGTACCACAATGCAGGATGATTTTGTTAACGCGTAGCTTTACAAAGATATTACTTATCTGCACCGTTTATCTTTATTTATTTTTATTTATTTCATTATTTATTTTTATATATTTATTGCTTATCTTTAGCTAATACAGTTTTTTATATATATGTGGGAATACGAAACAGATACTGCATTCTTCATTCGTTTCCAAGGTCAATATATCAACGATATAGAACACTTTATCAGAATGGCGTCTATGCGATGCGCTACTCGTGACGAGATCATGATAATGGGTATAGATGGTGTATTCCTCGTGTATCATGAAAAAAAAACGTATAACGGAACGGGGATACTGAAGATCATCAATCGGACAAATCATATCCAACCCACAAGATAAGCTTATTTCGTCCACTAGGGCAAGGGCGGAGTTACGAGCGAACTATAATTCAGGGGAAAGCTACCATTTCTGTCAAAACAATACCGAAATCTGAGCGTCGGCATCCCCTCAAACGGAAAAACTAATTCAAACCGCAATCCGTGTAAGAACAAGAACAATGCAGTACCGATTTTTTCTCGACGGCAATAACGTAAATAAATGAAAGTTACATTATTTTGGCAGAAAAATCGGTGCCGGCGCCAGTTTTGCCGGTACGGGGGCAAACGGCCTAACTGCAGTTGATTACGTCGACACGTGGCTTACCTTCGTGTGCAACATAAAAGAGTCGATTAAAAACATTTTCGGTTCCCCTATGAAGTAGTCGATACTCGACGTCGCGATTTTTCTCAGGAATTCCGTCGTAGAGTTTCTCGACCCCCGCTACGGAACATTTTTCCCGCGTCTCGTCCCCGGACCGAACTTTGCCCGACGCAACTCGATTTGATCGGCGCCACCTCGCGTGGAAAGATCCGCGAATTTGTCAGCTCGGAGGAAATGGAGGTTTCGTCGTCGGTGGTACCGGCTGCGCCCTCCCGGCGGCGCTTCGATCGCCCCCGCGTCCAACGCGACGAGGAGGTCGCCGGGGCTCCTCGGGAGCTCATTACCCGGGAGATTCCGGCACAGGGCGAGTAGGTGGAGAGAAAGACAGGGGTTGGCGCAATTAGGGTGGATCCGGCGGAGAAGGGGCGAAGTTGCTCGAGAGGGTCGGGACCGCGCGCCGGCTTTCCGCGAGAGGAGCCCGGAGCGGCGCGAGTTAGTCAGTCAGTCACTCAGTCAGTCAGTCAGTCAGTCTGCCAGTCGCTCGGCGAGGTCCTCAGGGGGTGGTCGGTTAGCCCGGGAAGCGCAGGGGTGCATGCGTAACGAGGGCGCGCCATGCCGCTCTTCTCCCCCTTCCACCCCTCCGCGGCCCGCCCCTCTCGCGGGCGCGGCCTCCCCTCCTTCGCCCTCCTCGCGCGGAAACGCGGCGAGCCACGAAACTTGTTTGCTCGGTCAAACTGTCGGTAAACGCGGGCTCTGTCCCTCGCGCGTCCGCAAACGCAAACAGAGCCTGCGGCTCCCATATGCATTGTTCCCCGACGACTGCGACGCGACGCCGCTGGGCGGCACATGTAAATCGGATCGCAGCTGCATAATTTCCTCGGCAATTCGACGATACGGTAATCCGATTTGGGTGTCCGTGTGCCGAATGGGTGCGGTCGCGAGGTGTCGAGGCTTCGAAGAGGAGAGATAGAGGTGCGCGCCGAGGATCGGAGGGTGGACGTAGGATCGAAAGGAGGGTGCTCCGGATGAATAGACGCACCCAAAATAGCGCGTCGACCCTGGCGACAGGTACAGGGACGACTTATGCGTATTAACATTTCTGACATGGAGCTAGTTGGCTGACGATTCGGTCCCTGGTTTCGGTTAAGTCAATAAATCCGTACAATGACTGCAGCAACATGATGCAAAACATGATTACGTTCGGATTCGACGGTGTTGATTTTTCAGCGGAACACGGGGGATCGTTGGCGACCTTTCGGATGACGTTACGTTAACTTTGTCTCTTGTAATTGTGTATAATTAAAATACAATGTTCAAGAAAAAGTGACACCTTTATTGTAAGTTGTTTATACACGGAGAAGGAAAAATGATTACTTTGAATCAAAGAAAATGATTTCTTTAAATAATGCTCACTTGGATCAATTAACAGTGTTTCGGTAGAGAGAAGGTGTAATTACTGAAAAGAAATATTTGTTTGTCGTATTTGTTAAACATTCGACATTTTTTAGGGATGACTATAGTTCTTTGATTTTATTCTACTGTTTCTTTAACTCCGTTCTAAGAAATGATTTCATTGAAAGGAGAAAATTGTTTTCTTAGGGTATAGAGGTTAATATGAATTCGGTATTCGGAATATTATTAAATTAGGCGTGCCGTTTAACGACGAAAAGTAATATGTCCATATTTTGGGTGCACGCAGGTTGATAAGCCTGTCTTTAATGGTAACTCTAACAAGATGAATAATAAATTAACGTTTTAACCGATTGAGCGACGACCGCGACGCATAAACCTCAATAAACCGAACGTGGAGAAACAAATCAAACCGACTGCTATACTTACAGGAATAAATGTCAGACATTGTGGCATTCTAGAGCTGCAAATACTTTTTGATAGCATTTGCCACATCAATAAAGAAGTTATAACTTCATACCATGTATGTAGTCGCTATCGATAACAGCACGAATGCTCCATAAAGTATAACACTTCCTAAGCCTACAACATTACCTCACCATTTCCCATTGGCATTACACCAATTACCAAAACATCCCTAAAAACATTTAACTAAAGTATATCTACTCCCCTTGCCTAAATTATTCGCTTCCCTAATATTTCCTAAGTTAACATTATATTGTAACAGACCGCGATTGCAAATCAGCCCAACACTTTCAGTAACTAAACAAAATACCCCTTTAACAAAGTTCATCGATTCCGTCCTTGATATTTTGGGGATAAATACATATTATGAAGCGGACGAATAGAGATTTCTTTTAACAGTTATTACTGCGGATATTTTATTACCAAACTATCTTAAGTCGGTACTTTTTCCCATGTAATATGTGTATATGCTCTGTTTATGAAACATTGCTTGCATAGTTTCACAGGTGTCTTACAAGGAAGGTATCCCAGGTCGATCTCTCCGATTTCATTTCTTTTATAATATGTTATAGTAGACTAAAAACTAGGCGACACGTATTTTTTTTTATCTACCATTAAGCACTTTAAGGGGGTGAAACCACCAGCCAAAGTAAGGCCTGTGAGGGGTGGCTCACCCCTTAATTCTTTTTCTTAATTGAGAAAATTATATTTTTCATTTCTTGTTATGAGAAAGCTTTCCCAGGTGGATTGGTTAAAAAATATTATGTTCTTGTGGGTGAAATTGCCAACTCGCCCGTTGACATGCCTTACTTTGAATGGTGGTTTCACCCCCTTAAAGTGCTTAATGGCAGATCAAAAAAAATACGTGTCGCTTAGTTTTTAGTCTACTATAACATATTATAAAAGAAATGAAATCGGAGAGATCGAACTGGGATACCTTCTTTGTTAGTTGTCGAGGCGACGACTCGTTTTGCGTTCATTATTGTTTCCGCGAGAGTCACCCGTTCATCTTAATATAAGGATTCTGGGAGAGGGAATAAGGGATGAAGGTCGCGGATGGAATGCCTTGGAATAATGCATTCGAAACGAGCCTAAACCGGGCGGATCCACTCTTCCATCGCATCGCGAGAGGCTTCTCTTTCCCCCTCGTTCTTTTTAAGAATTCTATCTGAAAGGTCGATTCTGAATGATCGGCAGGGAGGAATCCGCGGCTTTGAGACGGTTATGGCTCGACGAGAATGGAACCGATGGAGACGGGACTCGAAATCGATAACTATACTTTCTTCCTCACTGACGGGTTTTGTTTCCTTTGAGAAAGTCAAAGGACGATGGTTGATCGGATCAGATGCCCACGCTTAACATCGCCTCTTTTATTAGATACGGCACTTTCTATACAGTCAAAAAATTAAATTCGACGAAGGAAAAGATCAGTAAATATGTACGTTCGACCGACAGTATATCTTAACGAATTTCATTTGTCTGGAGACAAAGAACTGATACACTAGTAAGTCTTAAACATTGAAACTATCTTACACAAGCCATAAGCGTCGTAATTCTAAATGAATCACTTTTTGAAAATCCTTTGTAACGTAAATAACGCAACGCGTCATTTGGCTTATTTACAATACACTTTTCGCACGGTTTAAATCATTAAGTAAGTAAATCACGTTGATCGGAGGTTAGTCGATTCTAGATATCTAAAGGGTGAAAATCATCCGTACTGTTCTTTTACAATTTTTACTGGATGATTTCTCGTATCGCATTTCGAAACAGCGACGTACATACGTAATCCGCGCCGAAAGCGCAGAACCTGGGGTCATCCATCGCGTTTAGTCGCAGCGGTCAAATTGACATGTCGGGAATAACGGCCACATGTTACGCGTTATTGGACTCGCACAGCGTCGCCCACGGCACTTTACGATTGGCAATAGGCTGCCGGAGTTTCGAGCAAATCGGCGTTGATCGATCGAGCCGATTCGCCACATTCGACGGCCGAATTGTTCGGCAGGTTGGTACTTAACTTCCAGCCGATTAAATCATTAACGTGTTGGCAAAGTAGACACGAACACGAACGTTCTATGCGCGTACACACATGTGTGTGATTGCTTAACGACTGACCTGAGCACCAATTAGTATACATAGGCTATTCTTTTTATGCCTGTTTTAATTGAATTCAATTTACTTTCCGTTACCATGTACAGGTCTGGGGTGAGGTGGAATCTGTAAGGAAGAACGAGTTAATGCTTTAATGGAAAAATTCGTTTCAGATCCAAAAGCAAATCGATTAATCAATATCTTCTGCTCGGTATGACGTATATGTAGTCGTCAAATGAGAAAGTTGTTCATATTTAAACAAAGTAATTATATTTGCGAGAGAATTATCTGATTAAGGATGTCACACTTCTAAGTACGTTGTAATTGAGTTGTAGGTTCTCAATTCTTTCAAAGAGCCTTTTCTTGAAAGTGAATTAAATTTTTTCTCATATAGGGGCATTTACTTTTAGTAAGGAAGTATTATTTTGTAATTATTTACTTACAAATTTTATATCTCTAATTAGCTCAATTTAATTGTATTGGTTAATAGAAATTATTTGTGATACATCGAATAAGTTTTTCACGTTCGTGAATGTTTTTATCTTATCTCCTACGATTTTGATCATGTTTATTTTCGAGAAAGATATGCATTTAACGTTATTATGTGCTATAATTATTGTGTCGGTACTATCGCGGTCCTTTCATTGTATTTTCTTATCCTCTTGAAATGATCGTTCGTCATTGTTCACCTTTATGCAATTCATAAGAACAATGTTAGGTGTGTTATGTTTACTCAAATTCTCACATAAATTAAAGCATCGTATCATGTGTATACGCTCTAACTTGACTTTAATTCTGTATACATATATATGTATAATGCATTCAAAGTAAGCATTATAGGGAAACTGGTACCCTGCACACACATAAAAGACATTTTCAATTTCGTCCTCTGTGACGCTACAATGGCGAGAACAATATAAAACCAGCCAAGTCTTAAAATATATATGCTCACAATTAAGATTCGTTATTATATAAATACATGATACAAATACATCATACATATAAATACAGTACGCAAGCCGCAATTTACGATGCACCGGCGCAACCTAGCGGAGTTTGGCTAAACTACCGTCGACTCGATTAGTCGGTAACATGCTTACTTCTAGCAAAGGTATTACTCAACCTTTGAAAAATTATGAACATCATATATTAAATTTCGTAACTTTTCATATCTGTAATTAACTTCATTTAATCGTTAACGATTGAAGAATGAATAAAAACGAAAAATAAAAAATGAAAATGAAATTATACTCAAACGAAACGATCAACATAGCACGCCAAAATGTAACCTAGAAATTTCTGTACTTTATTTCGACAAATATTCAAAATATCCACCTATTGACCAAACTGTAGCCTTTGAACGTTCTTTGCACGAAAACATTTTCTCCACCCCGTATTTACTCAGAGATTTAATAAAAAGAATACCGATACATTTTTATCATATCGTTTATATTTTATAGCCTGTAAGGTATGAAACCTCTATTTCCAGATAATTTTCCAGACTTCTTCTCCATTTCGCGGGAGGTAAATCGAAAGTTCCACCGTTTCTAACGCATTTTTCAAATCCCAGAGGATTTCCCCGTATCTCGGGCCTTCCCGAAAGGACGAGTCTCTCGAGGAGGAGCGTCAGTCGTGACCGGCACTTTCCATCAACAAGCGATCTTGGAAAACTCAAGAATCACAAGCAGCCCACTATAAAGGAGACAAAACGGTGACAATTACGCGGTAAAATTCCTGGACGCGCATTCCTCGAGTCCCGGGGGTCCCGAGGGATCCGACAGTACCGCTCATAGGTACAGGGGTCGAGGTAATTTTGACGAATGCCAGAACTCGAAGCGAACAAAGAATGTTGGTTTAGCGGAGGAGTCGTGTTTGTTATTTCGATGAGGTATAATGGGATCTTGGGTGTTGATGCATAGCACGTAGCGGGGTGCCACGTCCAGAATCCCCTGAATATCCTTCGACCGGAGCTGGGAACCCCGCGGGATCCGTGGAGTCTTTTAGACCCCCGTAGACAGGGGCCTCGACGGGCCGCTACGCGTCCATCACGAGTCACGATTATGTATTTAGACATATCTCACAAGGAGTCGGTCCCTTCGCCGGAGTTCGTCCCTCTCTCTCTCGCTCTCGATCGCCGCCACTCGCTCCTTCTCGCTCGCTTTCGCGGGCTAAATGCCCTACCTGGCAGTCTTATCGGCCGGTGCCGAGCATATTTCAACATTAATTTCACAGATGATGATACATCGTCCGCATCGATGCCCGTATCAGCGTGCAGTCCCGTCGTCATTTTTTCTCGGAGCGACTTCGCTTACCGACGCCAGCTCCCCTGATTACCGATCGTTAATATCTCCATGTCGTACGCACCGTCGGTAGTCCGTGGATAAGCGGCCGTGGATAATCGAGTGACTGCGCCCAAGTCACCCACGAGGTCGGCTCGTCGATGCTTCTGTACATATGTACCGTTTCGTACATTCCTCAACGAGCCGCTCCGCGTACTTGTACGTGCGGGTTTACGTACTCTCGACGATTCGTAACTCTATTTATTGCAGGTATTCGTCATTAATAATACGCTGCTTTGGACCCATTATTATCAGACATAAAGCAAGGTGCACCTTCGCAAGGAAAATGAAACCGCATGAATCACTAATTAAAAACTGGACAAGAAATGGAGGAAAGATAATATGGAAATTTCATAACATGTGTTTCTCGTATGTGCAGGATGTTTATAAAAGAATATATACAGACGTGAATTATTCATTAGTCACGGTAACTTCTTGTTTTCTAGAGGTATGATTACTTGCTCGTTATAAAATTGTTAATGATCTTGAAACATAATTAGAAATCCTTAATGCGAATAGAGCGAAAATTTGTTAAAATACGAACTTTCGGTTATAAAATCATTAAGGTGAAAGAAGTTGAGGGAGAAAATTGAGAAAGTGGTTGAAGAATTACTATGTGAAATCTTAAAATATAACTTTAACGCTCGGTGAACGATAATGGCGAATTTATTTCCTACGACATTAGGTATAAAATATAGATTTTAGGAATTGTGCTAAAATATTTATACATACCAACAACAACTTTTACTTATATCGTAAAATCGTATCATATTTATAGATTTTAGAGAATGAGCACATGGGTACATATCGATCACGACTATTTCGTCAGATAAATCTAATAGGCGTAACATATATTACAATCTTATCATAAAGATAAGTGCTTTGACCTGATTATTACTTTGGCCAAAATAAAGCATAAAGTTACGTTTTAAAATGACACTTTTATATTATAAAAACACAGGTTGGTAGCTTTATGATTTCGCTCTTCTTATATCTATTAAAAACTTATGTAATTTTGGATTTAGCTGTAATACTTAACAGTTACGGTTCATGATTAACCCGACGTTATCGTTCGTCCACAATTTAGACAAATTTTTCTAGAACGATCGAATTAATTTTTACTTAACTATACCGTATGAGATTTTTACATAAATTAACCCATGGTATTGGCTATTTTTGAAGGCTTCACCATGAAATTAATAAATCCATCTACGTCATCGAGCTCCTTGGAATAAAACTTTACTGCTATGGTTGCACGACCATCTAACATGGGAACCATTGAAAACGCACACTTTGCTTCTGCATCGACTTCAACATTGTCCGACAGTTTTACCTTCAACTGTTCCTTCAATCCAGGCCCTTCGATAATAAATTTTCCTCTTCTTAGAGGTATTGGAAGTGGATTCAAAAATTTAGCAACTGCTTCCAATTTCTCGCCAACAATAGCTGGATTTTGAAGCTACCAAAATAAAAAATTGTATCATATTTTATTACTCGTTTTCACAAAAAAATTATGCGAAGTTGTAAAAGAAATGCGCGTTTGATTTAGAGACGCGTACTCTTTTCGTAAAGAACGAGATCTTTGTCGCTAAAGGAACGTGTACCAAATAATCAATGACATTCAAATTACCGTAATTTCGATGTCTGGTTTCCTTACACGGAAGTCATCCTGAGCGAAATATTCAAAATTTGTGTCTTTGACCGTGGCTAAGCAAGCAATATTGAAAGCACATTGATTCATTAATCTTGGTCCATATTCTTCCCATGTAATATCCAAACGAATTTCTTCAAGTACACCTGGCTTTACTAATCGTCGTTTTTCCGATTTTCTTATTGGATCTCCTACACGTCCAGTATACAAAACTGTTTCTACCCTCATTATCACAATTATCTGATACTCCTTATCCATACTTCGATTTTTGATCAGCATTACTACACTATAAATGTAAGTTTATGACGCCATTAATGTTTAAGAAAGTATATAAATCTTGAGTAGACACTTAAACTTGATTAACTTACCTAAAAGGTTGACCAATTAGGATGTCATCTCTAAGTTCAAAATTAAACATCACATCATTGAACTCTTCATTCAAGTAGTAACGGCTAAACAATGATTCGCTCTGCCGAAGAGCTTTCAACATGGCAGCCCGTTCTTCAATTGATTCTAGTGAATCGTAAGCGATATTATATACATTTAATTTCAATGTGTGAAGGAAACAATCTTACGTATGACAATTTATATGAACAGACAGTAAACTAAAATAGATAAATTAATTTCTGGCTCTTACTTTCAGGATATTTGTAGGTATGCGTAATGTCTTCCCGCTCCCATTTGCCAACTGCCTTCGTACTAATAAATTGACCAATTCTGTAAAATATATCCAACCAGTCTAATACTCTGAATACTGTGCGCCACTTGCAAATATATAGATATCTTTTAAATTTGAATACTAGACTGTGTCATCCCAATGAACACAAAGTAGTGGAGTAAACGTTGAAAAATGGTGTCAAACCGTTGACAATAATCGTATAAAATGTATTGGAAAAAAGCGTGTTTAACACGTTCTATCGTTTTCACGACAAATTTAACGTTAATATAACATCTATTCTGTTTATTAAAATATCGTTTTAGAGATGTAACATGAACGTCCTTTAAACGTGGTCTATACATGAAATAACTGTTCATAATCGTTTACTATACGTTCAAATAACGTTAAAACACTACGTTAAAGTACACGGTCTTCTCGACTAGGGATAAACGCATCGAAAACTTTACACGTAAAATCAACGTTTCTTATAAATGTATATTTAACGTAGAAAAAAAACTGTTCGTGTATAAAACGTGAATTACACTATTTTGTGTTTATTATACAGTCTATGAAAGGGATTCGCACGTACCCGTAGATATCCTTTCTGATTAGTTTCAAGGGTTGAGTAGGTCCGTTGTATCTCCAGAAAACTTTATCGGCATTAACTTCTGCGAACAGGAAAGCATTGTCGTATGGTCGTAAGACTTCGCCTTTCTTTACAGACGCAACAGATGCTGGACCGCAACGATATGCATCTTCACTCAGTTCTTGGGGAGTGGCATCTATTACTTGCCACCCGTCACATTCGATCGACAAATCTGGTCGCGTCATCCATACTTCGTTCCAGACGTGAAAATTCCTGAGGTAAAATGTAACGAAAGCAATAAAAGTTAGCTAATTAGGTACAAGGACGGAATATACATTATATCTATGAAAGAAGTCATAAAACTCGAAGATCCGAACGGTTCTACATCTAGTAGATGGATGCTCTTTCGTTAACGAGGGATGTGACATCATTATTGTCCAACTCATTGTCAAACTTTAATGAAGGCCATACAACATTATTCATGCAGTAAACTACAGAAGTTAATGCTGCCTTTCACTTTACCCTCGATAATACATATTAGCGGCATCGTTATTGAAAAAAGTCCACCTTAGCGCTTCTTTTTTGAATGTGCAGTTGAAGGCAAAGTAGTGAACTATACTACAAGGAAAAGCATCTGTACGCAATTCGTTGAAAAAAAAAATGGATTTAGTGCCATTACATTAATTATTCTGATACGGAGAATAATTTAATTATGGATATTCAAATTTCTACGTTAACTCATTCAATATCTACCGTTTAATTGTATTAGATACGATGAGTTTTCCTGAAAACCATGAAATAAAAATGAGTCTGCCTGTTTTGTAGCAAATCTGAGGTAGCTATCAATGTTTGACGGATGAACACCCACGTTGCACCTTCCGAGAGAGTCGGACACGCACGAAGAGATATGGTCATCCCAAGCGTATGATTATTGTCCCAACTCTGCAGTTATAAAACTATACCGGCGCATTCAGCGGTCACAAAGATCGGGCGTCTTAATTTTCTGGTGTGCAATAAGAGTCAATCCCCGACCCCCCATCCCTTCCATTAAAGGGCGAAAGCGGTGCCGTGCTCACCAGATGGAATCGCTGTTGAGTTCCTCCATTATCTTTCCTTCTGCATCGACGAAGTAGTCGACAGTAAGACTACTCTGGGTGTCATGGGCGCTGGAGTAATTCGTCACTACCCGACAAGGAATGCCAAGTGTACGACAAACAGTTGCCAAGACACCGGAAAACACCCAACACTGTCCATATTTAACCGGCTTCTTTGTCTTGTAGTATTCCTGTAAGATCTTCTGCGAGCCGAGCCACTTCGTAGGTGGAGTACCACCCTCGAAATCGTCAGACCAGTTGCCCATCACCGCGCCGTTGTCATCCGGAGAATTGACCTGTCAACGGTATCAACGTCAAATATCTTCCATTAGCAAGTCAGGTATGAATGACAAGAAGGTATGAATTTGTCAAATTTGATAGATCCTTATTTAGTTGAAGATAAAGACTCAATCAATGATCGTTAGACTATAATATAATGGTGTTGATAATATCGATAAGTGCCTTCTATTTATTATTTATTTCAAAATGTCGCGCAAGAAATGAAGTTCGTATCAGCGTGAAAGTCTAATCTCTTGGATTTGGAATACGTGGTGTAATATAATAAGAATAGGATGTGCAAGTGTTCAACTTAATAGTTTCAATTGAATCAATCGCGAGCATGTCTCACGTTAATTTCTGTTGATGATAGGTGAAAGATATTACATATTTTGTTCAGAGATATCTTGCTTTGGCTTCATGTGACTTTTATGGAACTTTATGTATTAACGAGTAGTATTGAGAATCAATATATTTTATTATTACCGCGGCGGAAAGAACACGACATATCACCACAGCATCGTTTCTGCCTGTAATCCTTGTCTTGCCAACTTCGATCATTAGATGAAGAGCGCAATCCAAAATGTCTTTTTCAAATTGCGAATACTTCCACACGGTTGGTCTCAAACGGTTGTAACTTCCTCGCCAAATTAAACCCGCTTCGGCCATTACATACTCCTGACGTTCATCTTCATTTGGAAGGTATACCATGTCTTCTGTATGTTTATACAAAAATTGACATATTAAAGAAACATTTTATTTTCACTTATTTCATTAAAAAAGGCATCTTTTGAGGGTGAAGTACACGTACCGTCACACCAGGGGTTGAAAATGACATAAAACGGATTTTGTACGGAGTAACTTACAGCTCCATCCGAGTGTCTTCTTCTAGTATCAATGTCCATTCTCCATTTTCCAATCATTGCATTTGCATCTGGAACAACCTATAATATTGATCGTTTAATCCCTTTTAGACGTATAAAATTCATTAAGAAAATATATTATGAATTAACATTTTTGTCTGTGGAGAAACGTATTTATCAAAGCAACAATTTTAATCAAACTACGTACCAGTGTCCACAACTTAAAGAATTTACTCGTTAGTTCATAAATTGTATTATACTAAATTGACATCGCATCTCGTTAAATTCAAGCAAAATTTGTTGAAAAACTGAAACACGTAGTGGTGGGTAAGTCCAAGACCAAGATCGAGATCATAGTAGTCTTGGTCTTCGCCTTAACCTTGCATTTATAATTAGGTTTTCGACTTGGTCTTGCCCTTGATCTTGTACTTTTTGCAAGACTGAGATTGATTTTGTTCGTCATTAAAATCACAATATAAAGTTTTTGTCTCTATCATTTGCTACCATATAGGTAAGAGCTATTTGCTGGTCCATAGAATTTTGTTATAAAATTATATTGAAATCAACTTGCTTTTATACGAATCATATCCTGATCTGCCCATTCGATCGTCGTTTGCCAGGATCCTTCAGACATTTCCCCGGGTCCAAGTACCGGGGATGCCACAAGAGTTCCATGACCGTACTGAGGTTTCTTTACTCCATCCAAAGTAAAGACTATTGAAATGCCATCGGTAGATGGCCTATATTCACGTGCCAGAGTAATGTTCAAGAAGAAGGCCTGACCTCTCCGTACCACCAATCTGCTGTTCTTCCCATTTCGGTTCATGAGCTCGTACCTGGAGGTTCGGTGAGCTTCGCCATTTTCTTTTATACAGGGGTCCACATGTACAACGGTCAATATCGGAGATCTGTGATCCTCCCCTAAGTGAACACGGTAATCAAACGTACAAATAGATTATTAAGATATGCCCAAAAACCCCCGAAAACCCGGAAGTTTCGATTACATTTAAATTCCATATGAATGTAGAGAGACTCGTAAGAAATTCACTCTGTTTACATTCACCAGAAAAGAGAAGCTTGATTCAACTTAGCAATTGTACCGTGATACAAAACGGCGCAACCAATTACATTTACACTAAGAGAAATAGTTCCGACAGGGAACACGTTTAGCGAGTTTATAAACCCAAAATATGTAACTTTGTTGATACTACCAGAGCCATGGAAATTGCAAACAAGATTCATTTGAATCACTTCGCGCTGCTTTCTATGATAATGTGTCAATGAAAGCGTGGCTACAATGTCGGCGCGACGTATGATTCACTTTCTTCTCTGGACTTCTATGAAAATTTCTTGTAAAGTAATGGCAAACAGAGAATTTCTCTCGAAGAGTCGCTCTACATACCTTTGAGGTCCAATCGAAACCGGATGGTCGATCACGCGATGTTTTCCGGCGACGCGCGTGGCGTCAGGTGAATCAAAGAATGGGAGAAAAGGATCTCGAAATGATACAATCATTCCGACCTGCAGTTTCGCGAGCACTTTGTGGTTCGGACCAACTTACTAGAGCGGAGGTAAAGCGTAATTAATCTTTGGCGGCGATATTCTTAAAGGTACCGATCTTTTACGAGCATTCGTCCCGGCACTCACAGTAGAATCTGAAGGGAAATCGGCGGAAGTGCATGTCGTTGAACATGCGGTAACGGTCGTAAAAGCTGTAATTCATCTTTGAAAAGCCGAGCGGCGCTTAGCACTCCTCGCAAGCGAACGAAGCACACTGCAACGTGGACGGATCATCTAAGGCCTTTTACGCGAGCTTAAACGCGACCGTAAGGTATGACGCCAACGACCAATGGATTAGCAAGAGTGCAGTGGGTTGTTACATTCTGGGAGAGAGCCCAAGGTCCCGCGGGTCCAAGTGGACGAGACCATAGAAGGCCCCACCTAGGTCACCTGCGTGCCCAACGGGAGCACCCGGAGTTACGCCGAGCCGATTGATGCATATTTTCCCAGGGGAACAATCGAATCGCAATTACGCACGTGTCCGCCTGGAATCACTTCCGAATAAAAAAGTGGAGTATTGCAGTTTCCGTTACATCACTGAGATACGGATCTAAAGAACTCCTAAGAACTCTGAACAGTTCCAGGTAAAGTGTGCATTGATCTGTTACGCACTGACATGGACGCGTGGGCTGCGGATCTTCATTTACATGTAAATGCGCTCGAAAACGAGTTTTCCGACGATTGATGTGCAAGGGACGATTTTATGGAAGGTAATTGATATTTATAGTTATTGAAGAGTTTCTGGAATTTAGGGCGAAATTATTTGACAGCGTGAATACGTGTTCGTGGGTCCATGCCGAGGTTCAAGGTATTTTTAAATATCGGCGCGAAGGGGGTGAGTTCTTCCTAGGATTGTGGAAAGCTCAAGTGCATGTTTGTACGGTATTCATTTGAAAATGTCTTGCTTTTAAATCACCAATTCCATGAACACGAAACAATCGTGACGTGATGAGTCTCTGCGGTGGTGATATTAATTTCCTACGTGTCGTATTTCAAGCTACTTTAGGATGCTTGGGATAAAATAGAAACGCTGTGTTCTCGATACTTGTACCTTTTCACACTTTACGATCGGTTGTGGTCCAGATTGGACGGGTTTCTTGTATATTTTGGACGTGGGCGCATGTTCACTGTGTGTAATGTGCTGATGTTTTCATGGTATGCTTTATCGATAACATATAGCATGTTTTTAAGATGTCGTTGCAACATGCACGTTATCTATAATAAGGTTCCTTGTCAACGTGAATTATTAATTCGAAAATCACCCCAATAGTCGGTTAATATATTTCCAAAGAAACAATCGAAACATTTTATGTATAAATCAATAAACGTCAATTCTTAGAAGATATATGGGTTATTATAATTCTTTCTTCATTATATTAGTGAGAATCTGAGATGAACCATAAATAATACTGGGTCGTTAATCATTCAATAACATGGTGTGAACAGATTCAATGTAGAATAGATTGCCAATTTCGACTTATATTCAAATATAATTAAATAAACCTTGCATAATCTTCGGGTGACCACATTAAAATAAATGCAAATGTTTTAGATATAAAATTGTTTTATAATACTTTTAACAGGAATTAAAAACAAATATTCAAACATCTAGAATATTCAGATTAATGTAACAATTATTGTTTCAAATTAGTTTGCAACGCTATACTTAGCGAGGTAATGTAGAGAGTACTAAAAGTCATAGGTGAAGCATACTTATTAAATATGATTTACGTGAGTTACATAACAGAATTTTTGTTTAAACTACTGTTATGCCACGTTGTTAGTCAACGATGTATACACTGACAAAAAGGATTAAATGAGTGAAAAAATATATATTGTTGACATAAATAATCTTGTCAGAAACATATATACTTGGAAGAAACACTTATATCATTGAACAAAAAACTGATGTAGTTCACTTAAACTAATGTATATTTCTGCCAATCGATTGCGTGATTACCTAAAATAAGAATCAGTTGAGTCATTTATCAATATTTTTGTTTCGATTTTCCGTTTCGTTAAGATCGTTAGATAGCACGCATCAATTTAAATTTTGTCGCAAGTGGTAAAGCCAGTAATTCGTTTGTATGTAAGTTTCGTTTCCGCGTTCAACATTTGAGTTATAATGCCATTCCAAATTATAGTTTTAGTACAATTCTCCTCAACATTGGTTCAACGTCGACCTTGTTATCTTGGGTTAACGTTAATCTTAATTTTTGTCAACCGTCAGAAAATATTGGCCGAATTAAAATAGATTGCCCGTAGAAAAAATCTGTTAACAGGTACCACTTCTCCTTCGTTTGATTCAATAAAATAATTTTGTTTCCTTTATTTCCTTGGACGCATTTGATCGCAGGATTTTTTTATCGTAATGTGTATTTCTTTGAGTCAAGTAACTCATTTCCTTAGTGTATAGATATTTATCGCAAACAAATGATATATGATGAGCAATTTTTTCCCAATACATTTATAAAACCAGATTAGAACTTGATTACATATTGAAAGTTCCTGATTATGTGACAAAGAACACATGACCTAATTAATAGTTGTATAAGGAAGGATACCATGGACCACTAATGATACCTCTCCATAAATAAAGCACAGTCTTCTTCGACCTCGGCATTACCGTAACGATTGCTTACAATCGATTTACCGATCATCGATTCTGCCATTCTCGGTAAAAAGTGATTGAAAAATCCAATCGATCCGACCTTTCTTGTAAGTGCACTAATTGAAAAGTTTCGTATTACAAAGAGCGGAGTTAAGTTCACTCCATTTTCGAAAGAAGCATCTGGCCTCGTTACTTGGAAGTGCATTTATATATTTTCTTCCAAGATCGACAGAGGTGGAACGAGAATTTTCTCGAGAACAGTCTAGTCTTTTCAGGATCGTTTTTATCGGAAATTTAGAGCGATCGCCTGATGACTTCGATACCATTTAGGGTAAAGTACGGATAGACGCCTGCGTTTTGGGAAGGGGTATTTACGTTAGAACAAACATTTCATTCTTACTTTTGATAACAAGAAATAATTTTAAGACAACATTAAAAACTTCGAAAAACCACCTTGAGGCCGGTGAGACTTCAGTGTAATACTCGACATGTACGTGACGTGTAATTCAATAATCCCCGTAATCTGTGCAATCTTCGTGGGACCACTTTCTGCAAGAAATCCCCTGGATCCGTACCAAAAATGCGATAGTTTAGGCATCTTCCCTTCATAGGCGACTATCCGGACCTTAAACTAGAGCGTCTATCCGTTTAGGTGCGGATAGATGCCTTCGTACATATCAGAATAAACGTTACAAAGAGAGGCTAGGAAAACGTCGGAGGTCTTTATTTGTTATATTTATGAAGTAAAAATGAGGTAAATATGTTACTTTACGTGTCCGTTTTCTATTTTTACAACAGTTGCTTCGAGTTCGGAAGAACTTTATGGGCAAATCCGATGCACTGATTTTTTTAGGCAATCATAACCTTACGCGCATGCATACTTCGGGGATGTTGGGTCGTAAGTGAAGTGCCGGGGGGAAGGGCTATGCGACCAGGGACGTCAAGTTGCTGAAAGTTCTTTTATCTCAAAGATCTGGGAAACGTGGCATCTATCCGTACTTTACCCTAAGTCTCGACGGCAGAGCGCCATCTTTAATGCTAAGTTACGTTAATCCAGCCATCGAGCTACTATCTTTAATGCTAATTTACGTTAACTTGACCATAAAATGGTGGATAATGAGCATTGCTTAATAATCCCCTAGTACCCTTCCACGACGGTACAAGGTTATAACTTTCCTTTTGCAGGCTTTGTCGATTTCTTCGCGAAATCAAATTTTCCATTGCACCACCCCGCTTCCTTTGTGCAGTTTTGCAAACGATGCATTATAAGAAGAATGACTCGCAAAATTTCTAGCTAAATCGTGCGTTTCTAAAATACGAGGGTGTTACAGCGAATCGCTATTGGCAAGCGGAGAAGCCACGTATATGAGTTACGCCTTCGTCACATTTGCATATGGTGACGGTATGCTAATGCTACGTTTGTGTGCTCCTCGCACGTTGCGTGGGTTTTTATTCCGAGAGTAACTGTGCCGTTTTTTTTTTCTCTTTTTTCATTTCAGACGTCGAAGATTCTTGAAGGACGCAAAGAAATATTAGAAAATGTGTCGATCGCTACCACTGTTCATTATGAGTAAAGGAAGAAGGCGCGACCGATTAGACCTTCGACCCCACCCATCAGGCCTCGTAAATCACTCAATCTCTTTGACGAATGATAGTCAGCCAGATCCATAATTGAATTTGTAAGAACTGTAGCTTCATTGGATTCTGAGTACCGTTAGCGACTTTTTTAAGAGCCGATACGAACGGTCACTACTTATTGCAGCTGCTCGTTAACCCTATCGGGTGATGATCTGGATAAACAATTTAAACACCGTGCAAAGTCATTTCTCTTTCCACTTTGGAAAGTGGCTGACCTTGTGCAAATCCAACAGGAAGTTGCGTGCAGCTTTTGAGAACATTGCTTGGACGCTAAGTGCGGAACAGAGAGTGAAGATCTCGTAATTCTGTGCCGTTATGCGAAAACTTCGTTTCTGTATCTAACTTCGAAGTGTACTTGCAATACTTTGACTAATCTTGTAAAGTGGAAATGCGGTACAATGAACCACTTTTTGCTCGGTAATAATTTCTCTTACATAAAATGGTTCTATACGAGACGAAGGTAAAGTGTGAGGTGTGAAAATGCTAAATCCAAACTGATTGGTCAAAGTGTCTACCTTCAAATTAAAAACATGAATACACAGAAGTTAGATATGTGCTTGCTCCATATTGATTAGCATATACCAGTATCTATAAATGGATCACTCATGGTACCATGTCATTTTTAATACTCAAGGATTTCCTTGAATGTAAAATAATGCGCGAAGAAATCATAAAAGCTTACGATTTTTATTTTAAATACAATATGGTGATCAATGTAGTTACGTAATTATCAGTTGCATTATTCAGATTCTATAGATTCTGCAGATTATATTGTCTACACATTGTAATGATCTAATCAATTCTTCGTTAAAATCAGAGCATGAAATGATTACAATGCACTCAACGATCGTGACAATAAGACAAATGGAAACGCTTACGCGGTCTTGTCCTATACCTATCAGGTTGACCTTTAGTTCTGGCAAAAATACCTACAATGGCCATTGTACAAATGCAGAAAACAATACGTGACGGATTAGCATAATAATTGATGATGATCCATTTAAAGAACTCACATTTTACAATATATCACTGATCTACTTTGCTCATTGGCAATGGTAGTATAAAGACGTTTTATGATCCTCGCATACCATGTTATCATTGTGTCATGCGCATATCATTACACACAAGTATTCATAAATCGTTTACTTTAACCTAAAAGGTTATTGTTCAATCGACACCGCTGGTTCAGTTTTACTACATCATAAATTATCAAATTTGTAAGGAAACATCCACAGATATCCCACAATTACGATTTTCTTTTCATTAAATGGTTAAAAAAAAGGTGAGTGACAAAGTCCTTTGACAAACAATTTTGAGTTTTACATAGAACATACACAGTTAAAAAGATTCGAATAATTCATACACTTTTAGAACACAAGGTCAGTAAAATTACAAATTCGATGTCTTAAAAGTTGATCAGTACACATTGATCATAAATTTCTTAACAAATGCTCCAATAACAATATCTATAGAATTACAAGAATTATTCAAATGAAACAAAGAAGTGCATGCACTGATATGTCCTCTTCCTCCTGCACACTTAATCTTGCAGTCTGCAGAAAGCGTTCATGAGTGATAGATGCATATTTGCTTTACAAGACGCTGACGTAGTACCACACACTTACTACGTAAAAGATAAATATGATAAAAAATGGTTTGTTGATATGTATATTATTGTACAGTTATGCTATCTAGTTAGTTTTAATATAGTAAACTATATTCGTTTTTAGTAAGTATGCTTAATGAAATTAAAAATATTCTTTTATAGAGATACGTTTGAGGACAATCCCAGCCGCATGACTGGGATTGCCTACAAATGCCCTAAAAGAAGAGAATCGTAATAGTTACCATTCTTATAGTTCTAATTGCTACTGAAACATATTCACAAATGAATAACAATTTAATTTTATAATATATACACAGCGATATCAAGCTGAATAGATGCTCTTGTTCTATGTCATATATTCAAAATGATAAAAAGTAATCCATTGTATTAAAAAAGAAAGAAATGAGGACTGAAAAAATGTACTTTTCATCACGATTTTTGAGTTTTCATTTTTTACAAATAAACGAAGCTGCAACATATTGTAATAAGTACCAACAAAACTGTGGGACACAATTAGGAATATATGATAAAATTAAGAATGATATTAAGTAAATGAGAAAAAATTCTTTAAACGTTGGTCAGTTGCCCCGGTCTCCCTTATCACGAATGCAAATTAATAATATTGAACCAAAAAAAAGTTTCCAAGTCGTATTGCGATCATATACTAAGCGAACATCGCCCTCGCCGATATGGTGATGTCATTCTGTCCGACCGGGGCTTACGCAATGAAACTTTCATTCATCTCGAGAGTCCTCGACTCCTAAACGTAAACTAGTGTAATTACTCGGGAAGACGTTGTCATCATGTCATTCCAATGACTAGAACGGAGTCAAGGTTGCTGCGAAAGTGCGGAAGCTGTCATTTACCATCGCGAGAGGAATGACACGATTCGTTTCCTCTGTCAAGGTTCTGCGTGGTTCCGATGCAATCGCGGGTGATGTAATGACATTGCTGACAGTGAACTACGCACATAAATACCAATTGCAAACGCAACTTGGCAAAAAGGCAGGACTATGCGTAGCTAAAATATACAATGATGGTAAATATAAAAGCAATTGTCGATCACGGCCATCTTACAACTGCGACTAAATACTGTCGCCAGTTGATCGAACACATCTAGATCAACATTGAATGTTTTTTACACGATTTTAATTACTTCATCTAGAACCTAATTGCATTTTTACTTGAGCTAGTTTGCAATGTTACTTGATTGTATTGCATCTTCAGCATATGTTATGTGATGTTCGTAAAAATGTTTAGTCTAACTTGAGTAAGACATCTCTATCTTGAAGTTTCTGCAATTAGACTGTCTACGGAGCCAGGTAATTCGAAGCTTCGCTTCCTTCTCACCTTACAAACGGATGTAACTTACACGATTTTCCACCGAGAATTCAAGATTCAAATAAGCATGGAAGGAACTATTTTCGGAGAGTGGGTCATGGGAACTAATATTGTAAAGTTTGGGAGGCTTGAAGCACTTCCAGTTAACGTAAGCAAATCGAAATAGACGCCTAAAATGGACGCCCTTCTACGCGAGTCGGAGAACGATAGGTCATTTTAATATGTGACATCATAGTTGCGACATAAAGATATTCAAGTTCTCTGAGGGGCACTAATATTAAAATATTAACATCATTGTACCCTGCACTCACCACGTGGTCAATAACATTAAGACGTTAAGCGCTGTATGCATTTTTTTTAATTGCACTACTGCTCTTTTTTTACAGGGTCCCGAGTATAGTAGCGCTTAAGGTATTATGGAAATGTCATATATGTATATCAAAACGTCAAAATATTTTTAAAACTTTTCTGCAAAATCGATGCAATTAACCCATTTATATCTCCTTAACGTGTTAATAGTGCCTAACAAGTCAGCCATCATTTGCATTTTCTTCGCACAATTAAGATCACTTAAAGTGAGATTAATAGAAATAACGTTACGGCCATTAAAGTAAGGATGTCACTGGACTTTATCTAATTGAACGTTTATTATTAAAAATACAGTTTCATTCTATCACGTATTCACATATTAAGGAGGAAATTATAATCGTTTCGTATTTACAATTACCATAATCAGAGTAGTTCATATAATCGCAAATGGTTTTCAGTGCGGTTATTTTATCAGATTCTTCGATATAAATCGTACCGTAAAATTGATGAGAAAATGAACTCCATGAAAGGACTAACCGGGAAACATCTTTCACCTAACGTAAAGCCCATTAACCCCTTTTAGTGATAAGGTCAATCGCGATACAAGAGGAGGAACGTGCAATGAATTCCAAGTATATAAATAGGATCTGAATTGTAATGTGGAAAGTAAATTTTACCGCAGCACGTGCTTTTAACCAAAGATCAGACGCGATAATATTCTTGTCACGTTGTTTAATACAATGTTGGCTATTTTATTATCATAAAAGACTCGGAGACTCGAGATAGGAAACGAAGTCAATTAAAGAAACAATACGGAGAAAATTATTTAATTATATCAATAGAAAATTAATACAGGTTATTTTACCAAGTGTATTACGTGCACCTTTTAATACACTACTTAATACACTTGATAACGCAGTTATATACTATTAACGTAACATATGATATCATGTGTATGTGACATTACTCGTTTCATAACGATGTTATATAACTGCGTAAGAAATAATAACATAAATTTAATATACGTACAAAATAAGTAGGACATCCATTCCTTTTAGTGAGATGACATTATTCCATGAGGATTGAAAAAGAATACCGGAAGCATTAGAGTAACCATTAATGTTAACAATGCTACTTAAGCAGTTTGCGCACGTGGAATGTGGCCATGAATAGGATGCGTAACTGACAAATGAAGACTTTAAATTTATGCACGTGATTACATCCCGGATAATTTATGTCAATGCTAAAACCATTGACAAAAACGATTAACATCGACAACAAGTAAGATTATTATGCCTTTGTTTAATTTCCTTATACTTGAATACGTGAAATATTTTGACATATATATATATATATCAATCTCACACAGCTTTCATGGCCGCTTCAGACGTTAACCGTGCTAATATATATAAATAATATATATAGAAGATGTACAATATTTTTGAAACTTAGTATATCTAAAACTTCACCAAATCTCAAACCGGCACCATTTTGACAACTTAACATACTTTTTCAAACTTTACTTTTTATTGTGAACGGACACTCTTCCTCTTTAAATTGACATGTTTATTTTGTCTGCTTAACTTATGGAGTTTGTTGCTAATGCTTTTTTGTTTCACCGCTTGTCCATCGGTGTCACCGCATTTATTACGGGAACAAAGATATAATTCTACGTTAAAAAGAAGAGCAACAAGAAGTACAAGTGAAATTCTATTTGTTAGGTGGCGGAATCATCCAGATTTACAGACTCCAAACCACCCAAAATTCATCAGCAAGCAAGTGACCACCCTTTTTTTGTACGTGCACTAAGTATTTACAGTAGCCATATCCACTGAGTAATTTACTCGTTATACGTGCATGCATATTTCTTGCAGCCATTGCCGTTTTTACAACATTGGCCTGCATCACTTAGTAAGTGCTAAACATGCATTTCAAGCACGTACGCGGTAAATACTTTTCCTATTTTAATCTTTGTGTGACTACCACATTCAGCACACAACTATTTGTGTAACAAAATACAAATACAATCAGTGTTCACATTAAGTTGTAATTAAAATATATCTTTGAATACAATTTCATTAACTGTGGCGTGTATCTCATGAAAAAATGTAAGTCCTCAAACGGTAGTGAGAAAGGTACTGAAACGGGAAATAGATTGTTTATAATTTAATGAAAACCACGGTAAACATAATACTCATTAGTGACGAGCAAATTCAAAACGAAAACCAAGCCTACCGTGGTTTTTGGTCTTGGTCAAAGTCTTGCATATTTGAGTTTAGGTCGTATAATTACAATCGGGTCTTTGTTTTGCGACAGGGCAAAAAAATCACCAAGACTGTAAAATCGAAACCGATTGTGATCATCTATATTACTATGAAATATAAAGAAATTATGTTTTTTCTTTTTTAAATTGAACTTTTTAACAAACGTTGTTCAGGTCAATTTCTAAAAATGACGAATGTAATGGTTATTTCAAAATTAATGCGTGGGAAAATTCTTTACGTATGCATGCGTTTAAAATAATTATTTTAGTAGCACGACTGCAAAGACTACAAGTACGCTATGCAATTCCTTGAGCTTAATATGCTTCGTTCTTTTTTTGGTATTGCTTCTGGTCTTGGTCTTGCACACTCAAACTTTGGTCTTGGTCTTGGTCCTATATACTTGAGTCTTGGTTTTGCACTTGTTGCATGGGCAAAAGTACATTTATAATTTTTCTCAATTTTAAACAATGTTTAGGAAAAGGCAGCATTGATGGTTTGATCGATTTGTGGAGCTTATTTAAATCAATTATTGCGCTTGAAGAATTTATTTATACATTTTTTATTCAGATTAACTGTGCCACAGCATTTCTTGATCTTTTTGGATGCACCTTACTTTGGAAGCATCTTCTTTTTCCGTAACATCTCCTATTCCGGCCTCGAGCTAGATGTACCGCTCCTTTAAAGTATCTCACATCGACCTCGATCTAAATTCACCGCTCTTTCAAAAACCTTAGAATAGAATATTTGTCAAACAGAACCTACATGTTGCACTTGGTAAATAGTCCTTACCATTTTATATACATTTCTTAACAAATTTACGCGTACCCAAGAATATTTGTTACAAGCATGCGGTTCCAGCTTATTATACATGCTCTAGAAAGGAAACAACTATGTTAGCAATTTTTTAGGAAGGTTATATGCTTAGTGCCACATTCCATCGTACAGGCCATTATAGTCAACGATTAGAAGGAGCGTTAAGGAGATGTGAAAGTGACATCCGAAGGGTTCATCGTTCATGTAACTTTTCCCTGAACTGGGTGTACCGAATCGTGTCAAACATTACATTGTGAATGTGAAGGCTATAAGGAAGGTCCTGACACTCATGAAATTTCATATTTTATTGCAAACTTTAAAAACATCTATGAACAAATCTTTTAAAAGTTGAAATTTCATGAGTTTCAAGACCTTCCTTGTACCCTTCATATTGATATTGTAAAGTTGGAATCGATTCGGTATACCTATTTCGGAGAAAAGTTTCATAAACGAGACCTCTTTAACGCCACTTTCACATCACCTTAATGTCAATTCCTGTAAACAATCATTTATGATCATGGCTAGTTGTATTTCCCTGTAAACTCATCGTCATTCAAGATTTATCCACCGTTTATCTGCAATCAGAAATGACATGATCTTAAACATACCGGAAGTGGATGTGTCCGGTGGCCGAGGAAGACATTCTGGTCGTGTACAAGAAGGCTGACGTTTAAAGAATGCCCTGATCCTCGAGCAACAATTCCCCATTTCTAGTTATCACTGTTGAATGTAGTTTTTTCAAAGTCTCTTAGTTAACAGCCACTACTTCGTACCTCCGTTTTAAATAAGTTCCAAAACTATTAAATGTACGGTGTTAAATCTTACTATCCTTAAGGTGTTATGAAACGGTCATATATATATATATGCACACCAAAAACTCAAAATATTTATAAAACTTTTCTCCAAACTCGATGCACTAAATAATTTGAAACTTCAGCACGTGATTATGAAGGCCGTAAGAAAGAACGAGATGCTCGTGAAATTTAATTTTTAAAAGAAACATTTTTTTACTTATCCCGGACTAGAACCAAGGACACATATTTTTGTTGAAAAATGAAATTATATGAGCATCGCTTTCTTCCTTAGGGCCTCCATAATCACGTGCTGCAGTTTCAAATGATTTAGTGCACCCATTTTAGAGAAAAGTTTTATAAATATTTTGACGTTTTGAAATATATAGAATGACCCTTTCAATTCATCTTAAATATAATAACTTTGATCTACAAGGTCTCCCCTGTTTTTTCTGTTACAATATGATTGAGTTGATACACTTAAAGGACTACTATCAATGCCGTTATAATAATAATCCGTACCATTTATTAATTTTTCCATACCTTCGATATTATTGTTACAATAAAGATCTGTGGGATCCTAAATTTATACCAAATGGATATTACAACAGGAACCGAATTGAACTCGGATTGATATACCATTATAGTTTAAAGAGACTATTGCTTCAAAATCAGTACGATTTAGGAAAGTCACGTTTTATACCTTTGTGGTAACTGCAGTTATACCAAAGGACTATTAAAATTTCACTAAGTGGTACTGGCAGATAATACGGACACCGAAGTACTTTTTTACAGCCAACGTCACCTTTGGATATGGCGGTGACACCGATGAGGACTCTATGGGAGAAATTAAACGAAGGGCCTCACATGTCACGCGCACAAAAAAATGTTCTCCGGAGAACGGGTGCGGAGGACGGCGGTCGCGTCGTTGGTACACGACCGACTGTTCAAAGGAATGGTAACGCTATTAGTATCGTTGCGTCGACTGCGATCGGATCTCCCGCCAGTCGCAGTCGAGACCAAAGATTCTCGACGCACGCAACAAATGCATAACCGGTATCACAAAAGCGAGCACGTGTTTTTCAACATTCGGAAGTAGTTACTTCCTTCTCTATCACATTGCTGTAAAGAATAATAACATCTACCGCATGATATTAGATATATTAGATACTGTTGATTAATCAATGTATCAATGTTTAAAAACTTACATTTTGCAATTTTTACACGTTTCAAATTATTTAAGATCCATGATCAAAAGGAGAAACATTCAAAGTAGTTAAGCCCTTTCCTATTCATCATTTTAAGCGTAATAGAATCTATTTTAGTTTAATTATGATACACTGAGCTTAATAGGAAACATAAATATGGTTTCAATACTTTTTGGGAAAAAATTCCAGACCAACACTAGTACGTTTATTTATTGTAACAATTGGCATGTTTAAGATGAGTATAAAATTACAATTACACAAAAATCATGCAATTGATTCTTACATTATTTTTTTACATCATAAACTAATCTAAGTCGATTCTCGAGACGTTTTGACTAACTTTAATGCGTTGTACAAAAATGAAAAATATATTTACATAAATAGAGAGTGATCCAATGATTTATCAGTTTTTCTCTCAGTGGCTTTGTTATCTTCTAAAACTATAACATTACGAATCAAGTCGTCCAACTGAACGAACAAGTACTTGTAAACGTAGTTGCCAGTCTCGTTCTGAAAAAAATATAAATGTTAAATGTTCAGACATCCTTTGCATACATATACATTAATAACTTTGTTAAATGTTAGTATAGAAACTACAAATGTTAACATTTAACTCGCGCAATAGAAATTATATTAAAAATAGCTATTTTGTATTCTCTAGTATGAGGCATATCGGGAAACTGTTTCCAAGAAAAAAGTAATACTTACTTCATATACTTCCAAATGAACGGTACCATGTTTACGAGATCCTTGAATAAAAAATTGCATTCTCATATGATTTACTCCATCTCTTTGATAAATTTCATGCCTAAAATAAATCATGATATATTCCATACAGCTAGATTTAAGAAAATCATTAAAAAATGTTAATTCCTTTTTATTATACTAAATATAATTCCTGGTTACTTACGCAGGATGATTACCACGACCTCTACGGTTTCTTGTTCCATGAACACTAATAGGTTCTCCTAGCGCATCGATCACCTTAGGATCAGTTATACATCGTTCCATAGCTGCCTTATAGACGCCATTAGGACTATTGGAAGAGAATAACTCTTTACCAATTGTATAACATACAACACTAGTAACACCAATGCCAAGAACAATCACTATCAAGTACCATGCTGACTTTACATTCTCCTTGGCTAAAGAAAAAGAATTAAACGTGTTTTTTTAAAATTAACATGCAGACAAAATATAATAGTTACAATTCATTTGACATATTATTGTATGCTCCTAATTCAACATATAAATATAGAATCATGTTATGGATTACATAAAATATATAATACATTTACCTACTTCCATAAAGCCTGTCTGTAATTGATTGGATGATTCTTTTGAGTCTACTTTTGTAACAGACTTTTGATTCCAAAACCCATAAGTGTGTATTGTATTACTTAGAGGATTAAGGAATTGCGAAGAAACAGTTATGCGACCAGAAAATACAAAATGGTTTTGTCTGATAAGAACATTAACTGCCCTTGATAATGCCATAGTCTGAAAAGAAGTCATTGTATTTAGCATGATTAAGTGGAACAGTTGACAAGACATCATTACCGATTAAATATATACCAAAAGTAACAATTATAGAAGTATATAAGTTTTGTTATCTGCTACAATGAAACTACTTTGGAATTACATTGTTTATTCAGCAACTTCAACTGTAAGTCAAAATGAATTTTTAATCATGTTGACTGTTTTAAAAATAAAGATACTTAATTATAATCATCGAAACTATTTTTAAGATAATTTTGAATTGCGTACAAACGTACATTTCAACCTTTTTCATGTTATGACAAAATGTACTTACAAATAACCTCTGAATTCAGAGTACATAAATATCAGAGTTGAGTTGGGAGATTGCTCACGGGCAGGGTCGCGCGATCGCATCCTGTGCTGCCCTCTGATTTTATACGGTACGGTAATTGAGGACTCCCGATTATCACAAAATCCTGGTCATCATAAAATCCCCAAACTCTAATAATCAATTTTGAAATTTATTAATCAACTATGTATTAGACATTTTGATGATCATACGTCAAAAATGTCTAATACATAGTTGATTAATAAATTTTAATAAAATCCTAATCATCATAAAATCCCCAAATTCTCATAATCGATTTTGAAATATATTAATCAACTATGTATTACACATTTTTGCCGTATGATCGTCAAAGGGCAGCACAGGATGCGATCGCGCGACCCTGCCCATGAGCAATCTGCCAACTCATCTCTGCTTTCAAAATTGGTCAGACAGTATCACGAGCGCATTGCTGGGGTCCTATTGAGCACGTCGAATATCACACGCACAGCGGCGCGTCAACGCATCCAGGATAACAAACCAATTTGAATTGTGACGGAAATGACGCAGAAGTTAAGCGCAGTTCTCATTGGTTAACGTCTGACGCGTTGACGCGCTGCACTGCATGTGAATCCCGACGCGCTCTGTGGGACTCCGCCCAAACGCGACGTCGTACAGTGCCATCTGTGTAACTAGATGCAAAGCATATCCTGTCGTTAGTAAAGCAAGCAATAGAAACGAAACACTTAAGAGTAGCCGACACTTGTTTAAATACGAATGTAATTGCAAAAAGATAACGCATCAACGAATATGTTATTTAATTATAATAGTATCGTAAATGGTTTGCTTCCTTTAGAGCAGTTCTAAATAATTAGATCATCGGTAATTAGTGTTGGTAGAAACAAAATAATGGCGGGCTAGAAGTTTAAAATGCTGAACTATCTATCGTAGCACAAAGCTGAAGGCACAACAATCTGGGAAAACACATGCGCCCACGTTTAAATATGGTCGCATGTCAATTTCTCGTGAACCTCTTGTTCCAACGTGACACGTCAAGGTGAATTATGATACGTAATTAATTACACTTTAACGTTGGCTTGCCCATATGAATAGTTACCAAAGTTACCACCACAGTTACCAAAGATATAACCTAAAAATATTGCGCCTTGAAATTGCATAAATTTATACTCACGTCATGCTTGGGAATATGTACTACCTGTAAACGCATGTATGCACACTTTGGCGATGTAGAATGGCCATACCATATGAAAATTACGACAACGTTACTCTTAATGATGTGCTCGGATGGGTTGCTTCTGGAGCTATGATCATCGGAGGAGTGGTTCCATATATCCCTCAATATAGGGAAATTCAAATTAAGGAAGACACTAAGGGTTTTTCCCTATATGTGTGTCTTGCGCTGCTCATCGCCAATACTTTACGTATCTTATTCTGGTTCGTACAAGATGGTAGTTATTGTAAATAAATATAACGAGGCTATTTATATTTTGAAATATTTTCACAGTTTTATATATGATTCTGTTAAAATAATGGTTTTAGGAATTGATAGTTTTCATTAAACAATTTGAATTACTAGTTTTGTTTAATATAATTGTATGAATTGAAATATATAGCCTTCATTATGAATCACAATGAAATTTATATTTGGTTAGTAATAAATATGTTTACCGCAATTAATTCGTTAAACATTTTTTATAGGTTTGGAAAGCGTTATGAAACTCCTCTTTTACTGCAAAGTGTTTTGATGATTATAACCATGCTAATTATGATTAGAACTTGTGTGAATATTAAAAATAAAAATCAAATAACAAGGTCAAAAGAACGTGTATTTACAGGTGGGTTTGACTTTATTATTAAAGACTATTACAGTTTCTTTCTTAATAAAGAATATCTCATTTTTCATATTAAAATCTAGTTTTGTATTTAATGCAGTTAAAGAGGATTTATTTTTAATTGTAAATATGAATTTACAGGTATAATGAATCTCTTTTTTATAATGTTTGAGGTAGACTTGGATACTAAATACTTTTGGAAGTGGACAGACTTCCAGTCTTATGTTATTTTTATGCTGCTTTTTGGAGCGGTAGGAGCTGCTCTCATGTATTTACTTGTGGATGTCTTAGTATTTGTTGAGATTGTTGGTTTACTAGCAGTATTAACAGAAGCAATGCTAGGTATTCCTCAATTTTTAAAAAACTGCCATAACAAGTCAACTGAAGGAATGAGGTAAGATCAAAATGCTTTGAAGTTAGTGCATTATATAAATTTTGTTTATAAACTGCAATTTATGTATATTACAATTGCAACCATGTAAATTAAAACTAAAACTATAAACAAATAATGCAATAATTTGTATTTAATTTTAGTATAACTATGGTTACCTTGTGGACATTAGGAGATACATTCAAGACTTGTTATTTTATACAAAGAGAAGCACCAGTTCAATTTGGAATTTGTGGTACTCTACAGATTGTGGTAGACCTTGCTATTATTACGCAAGTATACTTGTATAGGACAAATCCTGCTGCTTTACGGACAGGTACAAGAGCGGATTAAGAATAATTGTACTCCTAGTTTATCAAAATACTGCTGTAAAATACTTTTACATATATTTAATGATCATGAAAACAATTCTTCCACCTTATTAGATAGATCTACCTATACCAAACAACGAATTATTATACTTTTATACAGTCAGATTAGTGTAATATATTTTATAACAATTGTGATGTATAGTAAATACTATTACTTTTCCAAGTTTTACGAAGAGCATTATATATAAAACAATTAATATATTAAGTCAGTGTAACTAACTTATATTTTTAGTACATTTTATTTCTATGAATAAATTATAGTGCGACCTTGTTAATTTTGTGCTTTAAAATACATTTTTGTGCATTGATTTTTAATGATACTAAGAGATTGATAAATACAGACATTAATTAATGAAAAGAATTGTATTGAATTATTTAATTAGTCACAAAAGCATTAAGTTTACTTTTTTTATAATAAATTATTTCTGCAATTATCATATAAACACATGGCATCTGCAGAACACATATTGCTGATATTTGTAATATGTGCTATGCATGACAATGATTGGCTTTTAATCAAATTCATTTTTTTATAATGTAGTATGATGTATTATTTATTTCTATGAATCACAGTGCAATTTAGATGTGTCTACTTCGTATTTTCAGGAAAATTAGTAATTGGGTCTGAGTTTTGTTTAATTGAAAATCATTGTTCCGTGCGACATAAACATAAAAATGGCACTCCTAAAAACAATTGTTACAAAGGATTAGATTGTATTCTTGTTTGAGTGTGACTGGGTAATTATGACTTGATAAGTCAATTCTGAAAATGTCATTTATTGACAATAATGTACAATATTGACACCATTTTTGCTTAAGCTCTGTGAAAAATCAACTTCAATAATCTATAACCAATTAAGTAAAACTTAAATGAATGTTAAATTAGTGAGAGTAGTGCGCATAAGAACTATAACGCATGCCATACAGATTTACTTTCTTCTGTTTGCTTAAAACTAGTTTCTTTCCAAATACCTCGTTTAAATTTCCCACATAAATCTCAGTTTCCGGTCCAAGAGCTAAGGCTGATATTTTATTAGCGCCAGAGATGAGTTGGGAGATTGCTCACGGCAGAGATATCTCTGCTGACGGGCAGGGTCGCGCGATCGCATCCTGTGCTGCCCTCCGATTTTATACGTCAGTTTTCACCGTTTTTTGCCCCCAAAGGCGGCGCAACTAATTTCTGGTAGGGACTCGCGTACTGTCGCCGTTGGCGGTTTACGTACTCGTGATGGTAATACCAGAGATGAGCAGATGTGTTTGCACAAATTCTAATAATAAAGTTTGAAATTTTTTGATCAACTATGTATTGGACATTTTTGACGTACGATCGTTGACGATCATACGTCATACGACGAAGTGCGAAAAGGAGGTTCTGATTGGCTGTAGAGAACCAGCGGAATGGAGGAAATTCCGCCTACGTTCTCTGTAGCCAATCAGAACCTCTTATTTGTTTTTCGTCGCTCCGTCGTTCGCCACTGCAGCGCTAATGAAATATTTAGTCACAGCTTCAATTTGCTCTATCTAGATAGATATCTACGAACGTTTAAATTTTTTGTTTTAAAGTATCAATGGGACCATATCGAACTAGATGTATCACAATGCCTTTGTCACAATATATCAGGCTCTTCTGTTTGATGTGACGATCGTATATTAAATGCTTCAACCTCGTCCAATTTATCGTGGTGGCATGATCGTTAGACGTCCAAAAAATGGATGATGACATTGATATTTACGAGGACTTGCCGAGTTTCAGTGCGGATGGTAATGAAAACGTAAGTGCTCATGTGAATGGATTTTAGGGTTATGTTGGTTTGGAGTAATGTAAGCTGCTCTATCTGGTTACAGAGTTCCGAAAAGAATAAAGAGCTTGTGCAAAAATGCACGGACCTAGAACAAAAAGTATCCGAACTGACTGTACAGATCGATGTGCTTAAAAAAGCCAATCGAACCTTAGAGGTTAACTTGTCTTCGTTATTGAAGACTGCTCGTGCTGAAATTTCCCGAAAAGACAAAATGATTGCCGATGTTAGAAGAGAGTACGTTTTTAAAAGATGCTATAATTACATAAAAACATATACAAAGTTTTTAATTTCCCATTCTTAACAGGTTAGACAATGCAATGTTTAGACGTGGAAATTACAAGAAACTTCCAAGAGCACCAATTAAGACCTCGGAACGTGCAAAACCTTCTGAACATGCGAGTATGGAAGATAGTCCATATATTCAAGTGCCAGATGCTACTGAATTTATGTGCAATAATCCTACCGTACATAGCGAGGATGAAGAAGACACGGAACAGAAGTATAAACCAGATAAAATTGTAAATACATTATTTAATGAAAGATTGAGAAAAAGAATCATGGAAGAGGAGAAACTAGAAAAACAGCAAAAAGAACAACTGCAGTCTTTGGGTAGTGATGCTACTAAATCTATAAAGTCCAATGTTATACAAAAATTAAAAAAAATTGAGTCTACGTGTAACGATGACAAAGAAAATCATTTTAATGTAGATTCTAATTTGAAAGAAGATGTAAATATATGCAGTCGAGTGCCTAGTCAAAATGGTACAAATAATTTGAATGCCTTAAAAGAGGGAGAAGTACGACAAACTTCAATATCAGTTCATAAAGTCTCTCGTAAGAGATCAATTGATAATGATCACGATTTAATATCCAGTAAACGAATGAAATGTGAAAAAGATGAAAACAGGAATAGGGAGCAATGTCTTGATAATAAGGACACAGATCAGAAATGTACTGAAAACCAAGTACATACTTCAGTGACTAAAGATAAACAACAGAGAATGACAAACGACTGTAAAACCAACAGGAATACGAAAGAAAATATAATTAATTATTCCAAAGCAGATGACATTAGACACAAAAATGTAACATCAAGACTAAAACTTTTATCGGAAGGAGTCGATCCAGATATAAATGAAAGTGACTTCAGTGAATCAAATTCGAGGCACAGTTCTAGGAATACAGAATTACGGAAAGATAAATACAAAGGTAATAATGTAATTAATCGAAATCGATCAAGAAGTAACGAACGTGATCCCCATTATGAGAATAGCAAATATCACCGTTCACGTAGTAGGTCTTTGGATCGGAAACACAATGATTGGAAGTATGGTAGAAGTAACTGTAATCGGTATGGAAAACACAAAGATAACATTGATAAAAGAAGAAGCACAAAATATATAAATGGTTATATTTCGGCTGAGTCTAGTAACGTAACATATGATTTACGAGGTAGATTGGTACATACGTTTGATGAAAGGACTATTGGTGGTGAGCATAATTCTCACAGAAGCAAATCACGGCAGGATAGAAGATACAAACGCGAAAGATCTAAAACACCCGCATCAAGAAGGAGTGGCAGCAAAGATAGTGGAAAACATACTAAACGAATTGACTCCTGTGACAGAATGAACAACAGAAGTAGTAAATCAAAAATTATTAATCGTACTGCAGATGGTACTCAAACTAATAATACGAAATGTTCACAAAATAAGGGTGCAGCAGAAAAGGCAGAAAGAATTAGTTTATATTCTTTGGAAGAAGGTGAAATCATAGATACGCCGTATTCTAGTCCTAGAAAAATTATTCCTACCACTTCTCAGTCCCAAAAAGAATCTCCCATATCACATAATGTCAATAATGGAACAATTCAGAAGATTCAAAACGAAATTTCAACTGTTTCAGACATCATCACGGATCAATTTAATAGCGATAGCTTGCAGAAGATATGTAAATCACCCACAAGAAATAAAATTGGAGCTGCATTATTGGTTTCAAATTCTATAAATACAAAAGAAGAGGAAATAAAAAATGTACAGAGTTCCATTATGAATGATAACCCAAATATATTGCCACAAAATGAACATACTTTAGAGTCAAAAGCCCAAAATGAGTTGAAAAATACCGCAACAAATATTCAGGATAATTTAAACTTAACTTTAAGTCAGATAGCTAATGACAAATTCGAAGACAGTGAGACAGAATTAGGTAAACTCATCATATCGGATAATGATACAGATTTCAACAATGAAGATGATTGTCACAGTACCATTAGTTTATCGGTTACACCTGAAAAAAAAGCACAGGATAAAAATGGAACAATAGATGCACCAAACGAGCATTTAAAAATGCCAAATGATTCAGTTTTATCATTTCCTGTGCAGGAAGATTCCAAATATTCAGAGGAGATTTTATTAAATAAAGATATGAATTTGAAAAATGAAGAATTGAATGATATTAAAACATGTGGAGTTCCAATTATAGAGATAAAGTCGAATGATGAAAGTATCGAAAATAAAGGTATTCCTAGACAACAAGAACTTGAAAATCGATCTACTGAATCAAATTCAAAATTGTCTACAATAGAAGCAAAACATTGTGAAAATACAACTACAAAAATCCCATTGGTTACAGAAACGATTAAAGAACCTGTTGTAACCAATTCGTTGAAAAAAAGCGGAAATGTTAGTACCGAAGAGTCTACAAATCTTGCAAAAGTTTCAAGTCGTAGCCCGAGAACTACCAGAAAACCGGTAAAAAATACTAATAGAGATAGTTGCGATGAAAATATTCAGGAACCTGACAATATGAAGTGTAACATCGAAAGTACTTTAACGAAAACTATTGAAGAAAAAGATAAAGAATCTTCAGATAGAAGTACTAGAATGAGTGTTACCTTAGAAGAAGCTGCTTCCGATTTAACTACCTTCATTCCCTATAAGTTAACTAAAATTGATATGGAAGAAAACCAAACGAAACAAACTTCGGCAGAATACGGGATAAACCAAAGAAAAGAATGTGCCTATAAACTTGATATAACTGGAAGTGCAAAAGTGACAATTTCGAAAAATGCGGACGTGGTTAATGGGTCAAAAGGTTCCAGCAATCCAGTGGTCCCAGAAGTGAAGATTGTAACGATAAAAGATACAACGTCAGATAATATCGTCTCAGAACTATCTAAAACAGCTAAGCAGTCTGATAAATTGGAAAAAAGTATAACGAAACCAGTTGGCAACGGTAGAATCATTGTCGCACGGCGCAGGAAGCCAGTGCATTTAGGAAACAGTTCCTCGTCGACAACTGTGGCATTAAGCTTGAATAATTCGAAATGTATTTCGACACCTGGCTCGAAAAAAGTTGCTCAATTAAAATCGAGTTCTACCGTTCAACCACAGATGCGCGCTCCGAAGCCAGAGTTGCTTGTTTCTCGGAAGAGGAGGCAATGCACGATAAAAAATTCGGACAATGATAGATAATCTTGTCAGTTTGGTTCGCACTTGTGCAGAATCTCTTAACGAAATGTGATACTTAAAATTCTAAGGCTAAAAAATCTTAATCAAACGTAGAGAAGTGGTAATGGATTTTAGCTTTCAGTTACTTTTACCATTAATAACTGAGTTGCTTAAAGCGAGCGTTACCATTGTCTCTTCCCGTTTGCGGTATTTCATTTTTTAGCATTACGACCGAAGGTTTTCAAATTACTGGTAACTTAATCCCAACGACCACATCCATAAGTAAAACAATTTTTTTTAATGACAGTTAAAAATTTGATTTGATGTCACCGGGGACCACGCATGTTGCAAATTCTACAGATCGGGTACTTGTATTTGGTCGCTGACAGATGCGAACTCCGAAACCCGAATGGAATCTTTACAGCTGTAAATATACACATGCGTAAAGGTGTACTTTGTTTGTATATAGATAGTATGAAATTAAGGTACCGGTGTTGTGGATCATTTATAACGTGCTTGATGCTACTTGGATGATAAATAAAGTCGCCCAGACGCTCTGTGATCTTTGAAATTATCTTACAAATCCATTCCCGTGTTGTATAATTGTTCACATGAACTTTCAGCTATTAACTGTAATATCAACCCTTCCGGTGCTAAGTACTTTTTAAATTTAAGCCAATATCAAGAACATGTATAAGTCTAGTGACCCCAATGTAAGCACGTCTACACGTCCATAGCACCGAGAGTGTTAACGTACATACCGTACGTACATAACGTACATAAGTGTACATGCATTTGGTGCGAAACTCTGCCGAGTTTTGAGCAATACATAAAATTCATTCATTTATCTATGGTGGATTCATGGATGTATTGACACCCAACTGTAGTTGGATTCTGTACACCACATTCGGTAAATATCGATATCATTAGCTGTGTTGTTCCCTTTATTGTTTAAATGGGCTAACAATATTGATAGCTATAAAATTAGCGTAGAGAATCGCTACTGATCTGACTATGAGAACGGTAGAAATAAATAAGAAAACAAAGGGGCTTTCGCTCTTTCCTTTTCGCTTCCTTCGCAAGAATGTCAATGGGATGGTTAGATTTGTAGCCTCCATATATTCTGCGTTTATGATCCAATCTCGCTACAATTCTTGCGTATGTACGCACATATCAGGACCGAAGGGTCCTCGACTGTTTCACAGCGACGGCAGCTGTCCCCTTGATATCTCGACAGCATTCGAAATGCGGTCAATATGAGAATAGCGTTTCTATTGGTGAATGAATTTTCGACCGAGTTTCATATGAAGGACGACTTGGAGTGACACATTTACAAGAATTAATTTATTCTCAGATAATACAGCTATATAAACTTTTGGCAATTAACGGCAATTTTAATCTATCACATCCGAAGGGATATTCACTCGGAAATCAGTGGAAATGATTTCCTTCTTTGACAACCAATTGCCTTTGATTTCATATGACAAACAACAATGAGATTCGGTAACCAGTGACGTTCGACCTTAAAATTGTGAGAATGCGTCGGTGATTTCCAACATTAAAATCCATGATTTTCTGAACGAATAATCCCTCGATCACATCCCGACGCGATTCTTGTCACCAAGAACCAAGTAAAGGGCTCTCCGCCGTTTTATAGCATTCCCAGCTGTTCCTTAGATACTACGGGAACATCTGAAGTGCGTTCTACCCAAATGCAGTGAATAAGGGAATTGAACTGTTCCGAAGAATAGCGTGGAGCAAAGTGTATATCACTACAACAAATATTTCCTTGGATTATGTAATTGCCTAGAGAGATTCCAGGATACTTTTATACAGGGCACTATTAATCTAAACAATCCAGATACAATTAATGTAATGGGGAACCAAAGGGTTCTTCGCTATTTTATAGCAATTGTATCCAGGAATATTTGGTTGAAGTATGTTACGTAAAAGTATTTATAATACTTTATTTAAAACATTATATTTAAGACGTATATTCGGTATTAAGTAGCACAATGAAAAACGAAAAATGAATCTAAATGCAAGACAGATACAATACAAAACGCATATAATGGCAAGGAGGATAATTTGCTTTCTCGGCTGATGTACTTGTCTTCGTGAATTCCTAACTATTTATGACAATATTATCCTTTTTGATATGAAGAGTCCTAATCGAAAACATCGATCTAGTATGAGGCTTGGTCCATCGTGTATTTTTCGCTTCAGTCTAGTGCAATGTAACAAATAGCGTTGAACGTTATCATTACGAGCTGTGAAATAGGCGCCATTCCCTAAAAAGATATGACATACAACTACAGAAAGAATGAACGCAATTGTATGAATACTAAAACACAACAAAGAAATGAAATAGGAATGAACTGTATAAAAAAAAAAGCACCAGAATTTCGAAAACGGGTCCCTCGCATAACATACGAACTTACGCGTACGCCGTGCCACAAGAAGTTTCACTTAAAAAGTCATTGTACATAAGAGGTGAAAATGTTGGGACGTTGCAATAGGTGAAAATTCAAATGGGAGAAATAAACACTGTATATCGAAGCGCGGGGATTCAGAGGGAAAATCGTGTACAGCGGGTAGAAAATGTGATATTTGGAAAATTCCGGGATATTCAGCTGCCTAATCGAGCGTCGTAACCGACATATCGATCCGCCAGGTGCCGTTACGATTCTCGCGAGCGAGCGCCAAAAGGTTCTCGGATATTTGACAGCGATCGCAGCTGTCCCCCGATATCCCGAGATTCGTGCGGCGTGCGGGGCGAAAGTAGCGCCGGGGGGGATGGGTCCGATCGGAAGAGCGAATTGGCACGCGGCTCGTATAACGATTTTCCTCGGGGAGTCGAGGCGCCGAGGGTTGGGGCGGCCGCGGTCCCTCGCAGCGCGCCGAGTCCCGAGAGTTGGGTCGGATGCGCATGCACGCGGGAAGCCCGACGGAGCTTCGCCTCTCTGCGCGCGGACCGTCGACGTGACGTCACCGGGCACAGAGTGGCACGGAGCGGCACAGAGCGTCGCCGCGGTTTCGCGCTGTAGCATCGAAAGATGAACATTATCGACAGCCCCGGCTCCTGAGTGCGCGATTCCGAGTCGAGAGGGGAAAATGCGCGCGTAGCCCCGTGCCGAGACGGTGAAGAAGCGAGAGCTGGGGAAGAACGCCAGACACGGACGGAGGGAGTGCCTCCCGATTGGGCCGATTGCTCGGTCGTCAGTCCGGTCGATCCGAGCCGAGGCCGCGCGAGGCCCCCAACGGAATGGGGTCGATCGTGCTCAAGTCGCTCTCGGTGCTCCTTGGGATATTCTTCGTTTTCGTGGGCACCATGAAGCTCACTTCCCACATAAGCAAGGACCTCCACAAGGACCTGGTGAGTAGTAGAGCGGTCGTTCCTCGCCTGGATGCGATCGGCTTCGAGTTATGCAACCCTCGGGAGGGCCGCCAGGAGGACTCCCGGCGTCTCTTCGCCCTTTTTCGCCCTTTTCCGCCCTCGGCGAGCGACGAGTCGCTCGCCGAGGGGTGATCGCCGCCGCTCGTTACGCTCGATTACGGTCCCTTACGTAACCGCGGCGTGGGAAGCCCTGGCTTGCCTCGCCGAGCCTTGACAGTGCCTGGTCCTATTCGCGTCCGAAGCGCGCCAAAGCGGACGGCGGCGGAAAAGACTCATCGGGTGGACGCGCATCCGCTCGTCTGAGCGGCCACGATGCCAAGGTACCCCCGGATGGACGCATGCCGATGTACAGGGGGGCTTGTGTTCCCGAACGACGTTTGCTACAAATGAAAATATTATTCCACGTGGTACCTCGCGCGAGGCGTCCGTTTTATGGGACCGAACGCGAAAATCGATTACAATGGACGAATTAAAATCTAAACGTTGGGGGGGGGGGGATTTAAGGGTATTGTTATGCATCTGGTTTTTCGTTAAATATTAAGGACAACTTGGTACTCTTTAGGATACTCTTAATTCATCTTTCAACGTATTGTGCGCTAGAATCTGGCTAAAAAAATTATGTTTTGGCTGCTGCTGCATCATTGAGACTCTGAGCTAATGAAATATTTCCGGTGTCTTGTTTGACTTAATTGCAATGCTCGTGAGCATCTGAAAGGAATTAAATTTTAATTATTACGATGAAGAAAATTGTCGTTTTGTCAGGGATTGGAATCGTTGAAGGAAAGAACACGTAAATGAAACAGCAACTGAACCAGGAAATGTTTTTAATCTATCAATGAAATCCTAGTTCAGGCTATTACAAGTATATTTACAAATCGAATAAAATATGTTTCAATTCAATCGATTTGTTATTGGTTAAGATATGTCAACTGAGAGTTGACTTAAAAAAAGACCCTATAAAGTAAAAATTAATTATGTACACTCTACTTATCTACTAATTACTGTAGATTTCTAAATATTTCTTGCTTGGAAAGTTTGAAGCCAGGGCAGAAAATGAAACGAACTGTATCGGTGCCTTCAATTTTACATTCCGTTGCCTTTTGTTTCTTTTTTGCGCCGACTTAAAACTTTCCAAGCAATAAATACTTAAAAATCTACAGTACGTAGTAGATAGGTAATTTGTACATAATCATTTTTTATTTTGTAGGGTCATTTTTGAAGTCGGTATTTTTTTATTAAATTGAATTTTCGATTTTCAATTGTTACTCCTTTTATTAAGGTTTGAAAATTCTTATTACACAAGATAAAAGAGATCGGTTAAAAAAAGTAACTCAATCACGGTACGATTTCTGACAACCGTACACGATTTCCGTTGTCTATCTTCGGATCTTATGATTGGATGATAACGTAATTTACATGGGACCACCTTGAAGGTACCCTCAACAAAGAAAGACTCATAAAAATCAGTTAATCCGGGAAAAAGTTATGCGTTAACATACATAAAAAAATATACAGATCGAATTGATAACCTCCTCTTTGGAGGTCGGTTGAAAAGAAATTGATTTTTTCACCCGAAACGTAAGAATACCCCATTAAAGGCGTACTTTAACCCTTCTCATGCTACTGGTGACTACAGTTATTATTCATAGCATGTTTACTATATTCTACCGGTAAGTATAGTCACCCATTTGCCATTCAAGTATCCGTAAGCGAAAGCATATTGGCGAAAGGCATAGCCGTATCAAAAGGGTTAAATGTTGAATTGTTGATATTTTCGATTTACTTAATATTTCACAGATCTTATGCATTCTTGGTCGCATGCGCGAGTACATATTGATTTGAATGTTACTGGAAGTTGGATATTGTTCACATTCGATAATTTTCGGAAAATAAATGCTCGATTTAACGATTAAATCGTATTCATGTTATCTGGAAATTAATGTTTTCGGGAATAAAAATCTAAGGAAAGTATTTATAAAATGCATACTTTGTCGTAGATCTGTGGGTGATCGCATTTGAAAATGTCAATATTTTGAATAACCGAATAGTTTTTACCCTCCAAGTTTTATACTTCTTACGTATTCTGCAGTAAAACTAAAGGCTTATAATTACTATAACTATAACATCGCTTACACTTTAAATAACATTTCGAAAGAGTAAATATACCTTTTGTCACGTTGTGGTAGGGACAAATAAAAATAAAGATAATTGAAACCTTTCAGACTTTCGGATAGCCGTATTTATTGCGTGTAAACATGCAAATTGCAAGGCATTATCACGCAGAAAAAAAAATTGGTCTATTGAACAAAATCATTTGATTGACTGCGTTTCGTTCATTTGGTCTTTCATTTGACCAAACTCGTTTCCTTCAAACAACTAAAATATTTTGGTCAAATCGCTTTGTTAATTTTAGAAAATATTTTAATTAATAAACAGAATATTTTGGTTAGATGTACCAAATTACTTTAATATTTGGCGCGATTTACCACAATATTTGATGTAATCAGCCAAAGAATTTTGTCATGACAACAAAATATTTGGTTGTCCACATAATAACCATGTTCTGTGGTTGAACCAATAAAAATGTTCTCGATACAATCAAATATTTTCCTGAGTGTACATATACCTGTTAAAAAAAATAAAAGGGAAGTAAGCAGAATAAGTATAAGTAACAGGCTGTATTATGTTAACCAGTTCCCAGGTGCTCATTTAAGGATATCCGGATTATTTCTACCCCTCCTTTGAGTGTCCGGATATTAACCATAAGATAATCCGGCTATTTGATGCGGCTTTAATAGAAAGATTGCGGACGGTGCTGACGGGAAATTTACTTCGTTTCAAAATCTCGTATACTCGTGTCGTAAATGTTTATATACCACTAATTAAGGAGTAAATTCTTTCAAAGAAAAGCATTAAACGTAAAGTAAGACAAAACGATTTTAGAAAATATTTCAAAATACATTTTCATTTGTTTGAAATAAGTGAAGGTTCATTTTAAGACAAATAGATCTATTTATATCGCGTTTTTATATTATTTTTCAATTATCAGTACATCTAAATATTCCTGGAAAAATAATTTTGATGATTTGCCTTCTTGTTAGACAAAATCGTTGTTACAGTTGCAATTATAATTGCATACAAATTATTTTACCATACATTTAAATTAGGGTAAATGTAAAATATATTATATATACGTGAAACATGTGAAAATGTGAAACACTCCAGTTTCTACAACGCTTTTTACAGGGGGGCTTGTGTTCCCGAACGACGTTTGCTACAAATGAAAATATTATTCCANAGTATTGTAAATATTCCACTTCACTAGAATTTTGCGGAATTTCTATTCAAAGAATAAATCCGAAAATCTACCCGCGGAAGGCGGCTGATTATGCATTTTGTTATTTCCCTTAATAACTCTTAAACCAGATATTATAAGTTCTTTTTCGATTTACTCTATGCGCAACCCATATAAAACATCGTTTGATGTTTTTTGCCAGTTTCGCCGAGAATTAATCGGGTCGATTCCTCGATTTTTTTTTTTAATCCGCGCGTTGATTCCCTCGTTTCGCCGTGCATCTTGACACGCACGTATGAGAAACCCGACTCGGTCCCACGAATTTTCCGACGCTATTTCGGTAGTCCCATTGCCGTAGTCGAATTTGTCCGAGCGGCCACTTGGGAATGCGCCAATCACGCGATTCGACTCAATGCCGCGGTTAACAGTGTCGCTTGAATTTTTCAGAGAAAGGAGTACGTCAAGTATGCCAAAGTGTTCCCGCTCTCCGGGACGCTGGACTTTAAAGTCCCCAGCAAGTGGTACCGAAGGGTCGTCGGTTCCCTGGAGATTATTTGCGGACTTGCCATGGCGATTATTCCGAGCCGTACGTCCCTTCTATATAACTATTTCCTGTGCATGTTACAATTATTCCCCGCATTCCTGTTTCTTTTTTTTTTTTTTTTTAATAATTTCATCGGTGTAACTAAACACGATCGGGGGGAATACTACAATAAGAGACTTGTTCCTCAAATATTGTTACGTTGGGTACCTAAGGAATCGAAGATGGAAAAACAAGTAAAACGTGTTACTGATATTTCATATTGTTGTGATATCTGAGCTTAACGGTAATAATTGGTCGCTAATCCGTTATAGTCTAACAGAAATTGAAATTCCTCCCTATACCTAACTTCTTGAATGCATGTGTTTTAATCAGGCTGTTGCAGTGTACCTAAACATAGTATGTGGGTTTCCATAAATGTCTGCTTTCCTATATTTTACATCTAAGAACTCAGATTGTACCGAGGTGGACGCAGCGCATTGCATTGCGAAAATTCTTATAGGATCGATTTCATAGATTTTATGTGAACTGTCGTATATGTATTACGGACGGAATATTGCGATTCACTGCGGCCCGCTCCGGCTATAATGTACGCCAGCCCTAATGGGTAATGTTACACGGACGCCTGATTTCCTGCTGTGCTTTTATAACAAATTATTTTCATTGGGAAATCCTCAAGAAATGAAAATACACCTCGTGGCTAATGCCAGAAGGCTGCACTACACTCTGTTTTGGCATTAGATACGTGAAATCGAAATACCAAATCTAACTAGAGCGCGGTGTCCCCTGATATAGAAGATTACGAGGCTTCGTATAAAGAATTCGTTAAAACATACCTAACAATATTCCCTGTTTCAGATAAAATAAAAAACGCATCAAATGCCGTTCTGTTGTTCTTGATGCTCATGGCCGTGTACTCTCATTACATGGTTAACGACAAGTTCGAGAGAATTGCCCCAGCGTTGGTACGTTTCCTTTCGCTTATCTGTCTTACTTATCGTTGGACGATATTTCAATGGCTTTTACATTACCTGAAATTTGTTCGCAGGTGTTCTTTTTTATGTTAACGGGTCGTTTGGTGATAGACTGGCAATTAAGGCGTGAGGATTCGCAACCAGTAACGGCGAATGGTGTCGACGACAAAACTAAGAAGCAAGACTGAATTAAATCATACGATGATGGCAAAACCCTGAGTCTTTTCCACGCTCATACACGTAAAGAAATCCAGCGAAGCCTCCGAATTCTTGTAATGCTACGTTGGCTTCGTTGAAGTCGGATCGACGGTTCTTACGTACGTTTATGAAGACCGACGGAATGTGGCAGTTTTGCGATTCCAGAAGCTCGGATCAACTGTGAACGCGTTGTCAAAGATCTATACAATGGATTAAAGACACCCCAAGCCGAGGAATGACATTGGGCAGGAATTTCCGATACTACCGCGGGTGTCGAAGACTTCGCCCTTTGTAAGGAATTGCGTAACTTCGAGGACCGATGACGTCATAATCGTGATTTAGACCTGTAAGCATCTCGTTAGGCACAGTAGGGTACGAAAGATATTTATTTATTACAACTAACGACCGGAGGTTGTTCTTACGCTTAAATTCGCAATATACTCGTAAGTAGAGATCCTAAATTTAACACCCTCGATGGGGCGGACCGTGTCGCACAGGATCATGATTAATTGACAGCAGCTCCGTTGGCAGTCTGCTGGGAACCGAGGTTCACACTCGAGGTAAATTAATATCAGCTTAAGCACAATGTACTAACTGCCAATTGACGATATGTGTTCTTATCGATAGAGAGTATTAGGATGAGACGTGTCCTTAGCGTATCTAAGTACCCATGTTAACTCGCACAGTGTGGTAATTCATTTTTCAAACGAACGCAGTCCAAATCGAATTGGCTGCTGTCAGTCGATTTCGCACTGGCTTTGCATATACATTTTTAAGAACAACTAGATGCAAGGGTGTGAAGAAATGTGTGGATGTATAGTATCAAGAATCAGTTCAATGTTCGACCTCTCGGAATTAATTTTGTCTTATTTCGAATTGATTCGCGAATATTTAATGGATTTCCGAATATCCGTGAAATGATAAGGGATATGTTAGAGCGGCTGCTTCCGGCCGAATGACCGCACACACAATAGGAATGTTTGCTTCTCAACATAGACATATCTAGATGCTATGAATGACTCTCACACATGTACATACATATTTATAGGAAAACATGAATATCTAAAGAGACTTAATAACCAACTACCTGTTAGCAACATACGAAAATTGTAATTCATGCACAATAGCGACTAGAGTGAAATATGTAAAACGCATCAATATTCCAACGCACCATTTGATTATCGTCTTGTTATTTTATTCAGATCGCAATTATTGTGAGAGAACGTTTTCGGTATCGCAGAATTTTTTGAGATAGCACCTCGGAAATGAAGAAATTGGCCTTTTAAAAATTGAATATGAATGAATCTCAGTATCCGTATTAGATAAAAACATTGATTGCAATGCCTAAACTGAATCTAATAAACTGCTGCCACATTAGCAATGTTAACTTATTTTAATCAGCATATGCTGCAAATGATATCAATGAAGGTGCATCATTATTACGACAAATCCAGTCCTATACTAGTTTTATATTATTTATCAACAAATAATTTGTGTATCCTGAGATGAAATGTATCTTTGACACTAAGGGAAGAAAAATATACGTTATTCTTGCCGCCACTGATGTAATTAGTTATGATAATTACTATCTGCTTTGATATATAACGTAAGTATCGCGTATTCAATTTCGTAGTTCCTTTGTATTCGGATTGAATTATATTAACTCGATAGCTGTCGTAATAATTATTTCGTGTATAAGTTTTCTAATTATCTTCGGAGCGGATTATACTAGCAAATAAATAATGATATATGCAGCTCCCGAATAATTATATATGCAGCTTTTATTTTAAATTATGCGATAAATTTAATTTTGCATAATTCTTATTAATCTTATTAATTTGGACGAGACACACAACACAGCTCAACAAAATGAAACGTATTGTACATCTATTGTGATAATCGTGTCACACTCGATAAGCATGTCATCGCAAGTAAATTATCAAATAAGAAAAGAAATGACATTAGTGATACCTGTTCACATTGATAGACTACTTTATATAATTCATAGTTAAATGATCGGTGTAAGATATACAATTCTGTTCAATGTCAAAGTAAGACTTACAATAAAAAGAATGTGTTATGGTAGGTTGGATGAAATTCATTATTTTCAACCTCAAACAAATAAAATAATTACGCACTAAATTGTGAAGTTAAGACATATCTCCTAACGTTTATTAAAGATATACATACAAGGAACTTAAATATGCATAGATTATTATTTACATATAGTTATGTATTCAACTCTTGTATTCATTAGTTTCAGATTTGCCGCGTGCATGGATTAAGAAAAATATTGTTCTCAATATCAGAGTCTCATTACTCACAAGGACTTTAGTAACAGTAAATATTGTATTACAATTATTTTCAATAACTCGCATTTAGACGTTATTAAGCTGGACAACATGTCAGTTTTTATCTGAAGCGTCAAGGCAAGTGAAGTAAATGTAGTTGCAAAACCACTCTTCAGTGTTTTATCCTTTTCCAATATAATTGTTTCAAGAACTAATAATTATATGTATCACCGTTTATATGTGAAGTACTGAAGTAAAAAAAGTACCTGTTATTTGTGATGTTATGTTATATGATGTCTAAGCAGTATTAATTATCCTTTACTTACTTTTCAAATGGAAAGCGATACAGAAAACTTTGACAGTTCTGTGTGTATATTTCTAAGCTATGTCTTGACCAGTAGTTAAAAGATGTAAAGCTTTACGGATATTAGTAACTGCTGTCGGCACATCATCGTAATTCAAGGCACTTCCAGCCCATTTTACATATTTCTGAGCCTTCGCGATTTGTTCCACGTCCAGGGAAACTCCACCTATTAAAAATGTCAAGATTCATCGGATATTTGTTGACAGAGTAGTTTCTAACAAATAAGTTTTTTTGGTACCACTTAACTGTTTGCAATAGTTTGTAAAAAAAACGGCATGTTCTTACTTGATAAAAAACCCTTTTAATAAAATCAACTTACTTTCTGTCTTTAATGTTGAACTGTCGTCGTACGAACCGAACCCTGCTGGCTGATCAAGTCCTGCATTTGTAGGTGTGGGTGCTGGATTGTATGGATTAGGATTCATAGGTGTGGGAATATTTGGATAAGGAAAATTATTTTGATTGGGTTTTGCAGAAGGTGTTGTTATGCTTGAATTTGAACTGCTAGGGACGGAAGGAAACTGAAATGCATCTGTGCTTGGAGGTGGCGTTGGTTGCACAGAACCTGTAAAAGAAATGTGTTCATTGTTAAATTTAACATTCAAACTGCTTAACTGACAAAATTACAAACAGGGTTTAATACTGTGCATACATTGAAATGATTGTAAAGTGCAGACATAAGCATAAGTTGCGATTGTAAATACATTTTAAGTTTTATGTTCCCTGCTAGTGTGTAAGTGTGCATATTAGGTGAATATACATATTTATGATGGTGATTGAAAACAGCAATAAAAAAAAAACTGTCATCTCATCCTGAATCAAATTGAGAATTGTAGAAGTACTGTACATTACCTACTTTAATTACTTACATAGAGAAATATATTCATGAATGAATTAAATTATAAATAATTTGTATTAATATACAGTAAGCAATTAAAGCTTAGTAATTGTATCTGATATATTCATATACCTTCACTCTTCTCTTCGTCATCGGCTATGGAACATACAAAAACATACAGCTGTTAAAATATATTATTTTCATAACTTACCATCTTATTAGCTCACGGTTGCTACTAAATTACCTAATTCCGTATCAGGATCTGGATGTAATTCTTCAGCTATCAAATAACGTAGTATCAATGTGAAAAATTGTTAATTTCGAAAAATTATATATTAGTCATTATTAAACCGTATATACCTGACTCTGGATTACCAACTTCTTCTTCCAAATCTTGTTGAGGTTCCTTATTATCCTTAGTCGCTATGAAATTGTTTTTAGTTTTTTCTTTTAATACATATGTAAATACATAAGCTTTTACTAGTACAAAAAATTACCTTGTTCTTCATCGGGTACAACACCCTCATTATCGGATAATATAGGATCATCAGCTACGCAAAGAAGATTCTTATGTTTTTATTTAGTTTTAACATTTAGAAAAACATTTCACATCTTGTTTTTTAGTTGACAAATATACCAGATTCATTAATGTCACCTATCATTAAATATTTGATTTCATGAGAAAATATTACTAATCTTTATTTTTTAATTGGATTAGTAAGAACGAGATGACAGGTTCATTAATATGTAAACATTTATTAATTGTTCAATTTATGATCAAACATTATTTTTTTTGGAAATATGACTATAGTAAACATTAAGTACGAAATGTTTTATGTCACATTACTTTATCTAATAATTTTATATATGAATTAATAAGTTTCTGCATAAGTGCTTTTTTAATACATTGTACAACTTTAGATTTTTATGTATGAGTTTCTAAACTCGCATGTACAAACAATAATGTATGTTGTGTTTCACACAAATTTTGAATATTATTATAGTCTGCCCTGCTTTTATCAATGAGAAATACTTACCTGATTGCGGTAGTATTTCAGAATCATCTTCCCCTTCTTCTTTCATGGGACCCGGTATAGGAGTTTCACCAGTTTTTAAACAGTTGTGAATGTAAGCAGCTTTCCATTTAGCATATTTCCTATTCTGTGTAGCCTCTTCGCTTAGATCTCCAAATGTTGTGAGAATATCATAAAGTATTCCTGCTGTATAAAAACTTTGAACGACACTCTTTCCAAAATTTGAAGCCCGATCATTCTTATCGGCATATAAAAAGAGTTTTAGAGCCCAATTTTCTAAATGAGCTTGCGCAGCAACATCATTAGTAATTGCTTCATTATCGTGCATGGCTTTCTTTGTTGCTTCCAACCAATCCATCAATTTCAACAAAAAATTAGTTTCTTCTGAAGTTTTTGTCGAAAGCTTAAGTCCAATTTGAAGAGCATAGATTCGAGCTAGTAGGGAGAAAAATAATCGTTATGAATTTTTGTATTACAGAATCTCTAATGTAGAATCTCAAAAAAAGAAAGTCAAATTAATTCTTTATATCTGTCTTATTCTTGAATATTTGTTATGCTATAAATCTCATGAAGATGAGTAATCGTCGATAACCAAAAAAATTATATCAAATGAAATTGACATAACGACATAATTGAAATTTACGATGCACGTAAATGTTGCATACCCCAATAACTAACAACGGGGTCTCGATTATCATGTTCTGTGGCTATTTTTAAATAATGCTGCATGCCCTTCAGCGAAGCTGGAATGTCTGGCAAATTGGGGCCTGGCATTTTTCTTTTAATTGACTCACGATTTCGTACAGTCTCGTAGAAAGGTTAGGAATTTTGTAAATGTCAAAAGCAGTCAAAAGTGACAAATATTTACAACTACACTCTCACAAATATACCATAGATCATTTAAAGGAAACGTGATCGTGCCAATGGGGTACAACTATTACGTTAGCACTCTCGCGACATCTGTACGGAAATCAATGACTAAGTCCATGATCGTATAATGGCAGCTTTACACATGAGCAGTGTTGCCACCGTCGCCATCAGAAGTTAGTAGAAATCATGGACATATACAGAGATAAGAGATGAGTTGGGAGATTTCTCACGTGCAGGGTCGCGCGATCGCATCCTGTGCTGCCCTCTGATTTTATACGCCAGCTTTCACCGTTTTTTGCCCCCAAGGGTGGCGCAACAAATTTCTGGTAGGGACTCGCGTACTGTCGCCCTTACATACAATGCAGCTGTGACGGTGGTGACTTACTTACGCTTACCGATCCTGCTCGCTTTTGATGATAAGGGAAGAACACTCGTCGCGTCCTCTTTGACTTTACCCTTCACTTACCTTATTTAAATTACGGGAAGGTAAAAATTGGCCGAAATTTGTTAGACCCGAATACCTGACCACGAGTCTCACGCGTGGTTGTAGGGCAAAGGGTTAAAAGAATATTAACACATGATTGAGATCTCGGAGAGATCTCGAGATCAACATGAATTTGAAAATTGGTTGATCGTCAAAAATATCTAATACAAAGTTGATTAACAAATTTCAAAATTGGTTAGTCGAGCAGCCATTCGCGAATCGATGCTTCTCTTGCATTTCCGTGCAAGTCGACCATCGAACAAAATTGGTTACATTCTTGACGATCATACGTCAAAAATGTCTAATACATAGTTGAATAATAAATTTCAAAATTGATTATTAGAATTTGGGGATTTTATGGTGATTAGGATTTTGTGATAATCAGGAGTTCTCAATTACCGTACCGTCGCTTCTTCCGGGCGACACCTGACCGCAGATCATACGTCATACGTGATCATATGATCCCTGCCCGTGAGCAATCTCCCAACTCATCTCTGACGTATATATTGTTACGTCCATGGTTTATAAATCTCAGATAATACAAATCCCGGATTTAGAGTACAATGAAGACGTAGTCAGCGGTTCGGACCTGATAAATCCCGGATTTAGGAGAACGATGGAAACGTAGCAATTGTTTTCTAACCTTGAATTATTACCATTATTACAATGTTATAAGTACTCAAAAGAAGATTACCCTTTCATACCTCATGTGCAGAAATGTCGGTATTAAGCATTTCATGTTCTCGTGAGCAGGATAAGCAAAAACGACACGTTTTACTTAAAAATGAAGAAAATATTACATTCATTATAACAGCTGTATTTACAGGTTCTATTTTCCCACTTATTTCATAAACCCTTTCCTTCAAGATGATTTTTTATATATCACTAGTTACATATGAAAACTATGAATGGTGTACTATCATATTTATAGAAATATGAGAAATTTAATCTGTAAAGAAAATTCTGTAACGACAGAGATGCTGGTAACGGCACTGGAAATCAATGAGCCGGTTTAAACTTCCCGGGAAGAATGCGGAAAAAGTGCGCCGTAGTGTCACGTCGTTATCGCCAGTGGTGGAATAAGGTGATACGAAGTCAAGCAAAGCGCATGGGCAAGTCAAGTTTGAAGCTGATTGGAAGGTGCCGCGAGTACTGAAGGTCACTAGGTGTCATTGAAAGGTTATTAAGGTGATCCGTTGATCTGGTGGCCTGCTTTTTTAAACGGAATTTAGTCGCCTCTCTGTCACATCAAGATGCTGCCACGCTTTCTAAAACCCACCATTACCGTCGCCCAGCAAGGTGCGAAATGGTTGTCCACCAGTTCACAAGTGAGTTCAAACAAATTGCAGTGAAATATTAATGAGTTTCTTTCTTCACGTCCGCCACAATCTAGTCCTACGTGCCATTCGTGTATAAATCTTAACTAAATGACACTCATCTCACAATCTCTTGTTTCACTAATTTGCTAATTTATAATATTCCTGTAATAAGATGAGGTCAAAATTGAGAGAAACATATAAATTTGGACTCGGAAACTATATGTTTTAGGATTTACTAGATCTTATCAGATTTATTTGTCATCATAGAGTGAATGAAATAACGATGAGACTGGCTTTAATTTTATTTAAATTAATTTTGATACCTAGACACGTGCGTACGATTTCCTCACAAGAATTAAATCAAACTGCTGTTATGCAACTAGAGGAGTTTGCAAGATAAATCGGTTATTAAGCAAATAAAGTTATCTTTGCTAAAAAGCAAAGACCATTCGGAATGATATTTTGTATATTCAAAAAAGTAGTGCCTTAATGTTAGATTCATTTTTCCAATATACTTCTTTCATTGAAAACCGTTTCATTTTATTGTGTTATAACCATTTTTAAAACGTAATTTGAATGTTATAGGTTATTATTGTTCAAATATATGTTACAGTTATGCAATTGTAAGACTTGTTTTTTATTGAAAACTACCACTTGTGAAATGAATATATTTCTTCCAAAATTAGACAATCAATGTACTTGATCTTTTATGTTGCAAACTATAATAAGAGATATATTCACTTGTATCTTATCTCCATTATTCTTCTCTTTTAGCAAAATGCCAAGGTAGCCGTAATGGGTGCCAGTGGTGGCATCGGTCAACCGCTGTCCCTCTTACTAAAGCAATCGCCTCTTGTCACCGAATTATCCCTTTATGATATTGTTAATACTCCTGGAGTTGCAGCTGATCTCTCTCATATCGATTCACCTGCTAAGGTCAAAGCTTTCAATGGACCAGACCAATTAAAAGATTCACTAAAAGGTGTTCAGGTATAAATTTATGGATAAAATACTTTTACAAGTTGTTTAATACCTTAAAAATATAATAACGTATCATACAAAAGAATCTATTATTTACATATAGCAATAGCAAATAAAAATAATTATTACATTTGTTTCTTTCTAGGTTGTCATTATTCCTGCTGGTGTCCCTCGTAAACCAGGAATGACACGTGATGATCTTTTTAATACGAATGCCTCTATTGTTCGTGATCTTGCTGCAGCAATAGCGGAAGTCTCACCTAAAGCCTTTGTAGCCATTATATCAAATCCTGTAAATAGTACAGTACCTATTGTCAGTGAAGTTTTCCAGAAAGCTGGTGTGTATGATCCAAATAGAATATTTGGTGTTACTACTCTGGATATTGTCAGGGCCAACACATTTATTGCAGAAGCAAAGGTAGTTTAACTGTTATATCAAATATGCTATCGTTAACATTAAAGCCATGCCTTAGAACATAACAAAGTATAAATTTGAATTTAATGGATGAACCTACAATTTAGAAAACTTGGATGCATTTTTTTATTCGAATTTCAGTACTGGGATAACTGCACTTCATGAAACATAATATACCTATATTTTTTTAGAGCACTATTTATAGAGTCATTTTCCCATTTTCACATATTTCATAATTTCAGTGAGGTATTCCTTTAATAAGAATGAAGTCCACATCTTTGAGGGGTAAAGATAAGATAGTACTTATGTTGATTTGTTTTTCTACAGAGTCTCAATCCTCAGCAAGTATCAGTGCCAGTAATTGGAGGCCACAGTGGTATTACCATAATTCCTCTGATTTCGCAAGCTACTCCCAGTGTATCGTTCCCTGAAGATAAGCTGAAAGCTCTTACTGGTAGGATTCAGGAAGCTGGTACTGAAGTTGTCAAAGCAAAAGCTGGAACTGGTTCAGCAACATTGTCTATGGCCTATGCTGGTGCTCGGTTTGGTTTCTCCTTGATTAAAGCACTCAATGGTGAAAAAAATATTATTGAATGCACATATGTTAGGTCTAATGTTACCGAGGCAAAGTATTTCTCAACTCCTATAATTCTTGGCGTAAGTATTGACTTCAATAATTCTTTAACTTTTTTAATAATCATTTATCACTGTTTAGTTTATTAATGAAACATTAAAAATCTAGATTATTTACTTACAGTAATTTAAAATCCTTTAGTATTTTTTAGAAAACCTTAAAAAATTATATATAATATTTTAAGTATACAAAATTGTTTGAGAGGCTGTAGACATAATTTTTCATATTTTTTGTACTGAAAACTAGAAATTGCCTGAAATAGAATGCAGATAGAAGATTTTTAAAAGAAAAATATTCTTAAGGATCTTTTTTGTTATACAAGTGTTCTTTCTTAAAATAACTTAAGTTTTGTTGTAACATTTAAGAGTTATACCACATATTAAAATAATGCTGTTTCATGTTTTAGAAAAATGGAGTTGAAAAGAACTTGGGCCTGGGCAAACTGAGTGACTTTGAATCCCAATTGTTGAAAGCAGCCATACCTGAGCTTAAGAAGAATATTCAAAAGGGAGAAGACTTTGTTAATAAAAAATAGTAATACTATGTTTCAACATCTCCTATGGAGAAGAGCAGAATCCTGAAGAGTGGACATACATCAGATAACGATCCACGATAAGAAATCCCTTGATTCGGTCCCTGTATAGGCTCAGTTTAAAGCAACTAGACACATTACATTGATGTAATGTTTTGTAACATACAATTAAAATTATCTATGTTGACCAAATGAGATTTTAGTCACTGTATTGAATTAAAACCAATTCATAATTATTGTCGCGTGGAAGTACAAAGCTTTAGCAAAGTTGAAATAAAAAATTTTTAAGTTATAACACTTTAAGAAGAAAAATAAATCTTGCAATGCATTCGGTTAAATTTCTATTTATTTAAAATGTCATATAACGAATACAGATCTTGTGTGATAGGGGCTTTGAATCTTCAAGCCAATACATTTCAAAACAGAGGACTGTTACGATGATTACAATTCTAGAAGTATAGAGCTATGTCTAGAAGTGAACTTGAACGAAACTTTCAAGTCAACCTTCTCAATGTCAGTGTGTCAACAGTTGCGAAAATCATCGCAGAACTATTTAGTGGATAATATGAACGTGGTTTAGATAATATGTAAGTGAAAACGTGTTTTTTTTATTGGGTTCCTTATTTATTAGGGACATGTTATTGAATTTCAAACTACCGAGACATGATAATTTGAAAATTACAACATACAAGTAAGTTAGACCATTCATTAAAGTATGTTTATATTAATCAAATGTCACTACACTTTTTTAACCCTCTATACTTCATAGAAGTTTTGCCTTTTGCAATCCTGTCACAGTTTTAAATAGTTTCACAAACCATTTCTCTAAGAAAGCAAATAACATTTCCCATTTCTAATACTTATTTAAATTAAATATGGAAATATGAAAACAATCAACATAGAAATGAGGTTATAAAATACGATTTAGAATTAATTAATAAAAATGTGTATTATGGATGAATATTAGCTGGTAATTATAGCAGTGTCTTCATTTTTCATTAGCACGCATTTTCTCAGTGTACGAAACGGTAATGGTAAAATCTATATGTTTTGCAATGATCATCTAACTTCATCGTTATACTTTTTAGGCCATTTTATTCTGTGTTTTATGTTAAGAATCCTTTTATATTATGTATGCTTTAAATTTTGTAGCAAGGTAGCTGCGATAAAATGGGAAGACGAAAAAATCATAAAAGATCACGACATAAACACAATCTACAAGATTCTTCTGGGCAAATGTACGATAATAAAACCAACTTAATTAAAAATTCCTCTGTGGCTACAGGGGAAAATCATGATTTGACCCTAGAAACGAGTTTAGATGACTCTGATCCGAGACAGTGTTCTCCCGAGTCAGTACTTTGTGAATCTCAGCAAGACGACTTACTGTCCTACAAAGATCTGAGTCCTCGCATTGTTCCAAGAATTATTAAACGAAAGTTAAATTTAGATATTCCTGAGAAAGACGTGGAGCAAAGAAGTTCGGATTCTGCGTTAGCTGTCAGATCAAGTGTTAGTGTCGATGAAGTTAACCGAGATTCCAATCTCCACCCAAATCACGATGAAAACTTATTAAAAACAATATCTGGTGAAAGACATCTTCTTGAGTCTGAAATACATTGTCAACCAACTATGTATTTATGCGATGTGCATGAAGTATCGAGGTAGGAATTAAAATTATTGATTAATTAATGTAATTAAACAATCAGATCTAAGAACGTGTCTAACCATGACCCTCTGATACATTTATCCTTAGCACAATGTCTCCTCATTGTGATTGGACTATCGGAGACCATATGGCAGATAATACTTTACTGGGACAAAAGGAAATCCAAGACGAAGATGATATTAATAAAATGTTCCCAAGTTTATTTGAAAATAAACCAAAGATTCCAACTGTGGAACAGTTAGAATTTCGAAAAACGTGTTCCAATTCAAAAAACCAGGATCGTTATCCAGATAGTACGTCTCACGGTGTCTCTAAAACAGAGGCATTAAATAGATCGCAACCTGTATGTCAGAGTGACTTCTACTGGATTCACTGTTTTGGCAAGACTAGGAATAAATCTAAAATATGTTCTCCATTCATGAAGAAATGTCGTACCGCTTTGACATTTAATGAACCTATACCACTAAAATTGCCTGTTACACCAAATTTTGACTTGACAAGACTTGCATCTACTGACACTCTAATTACCAAAGAAGAATCTGCAAGGAGTTTACAGATGTCTTGGAAAACATCTCCAGGCTCAGCAACGTTTGTAGAACTGCCAACAGTGGCAGATTCTGATTTAAAAACTCCAGTGGTAATATTTGTCATTTACTGTCTTTTAACAAAAAGATATGAGAATAGGCATTATTTTATCCCAGCGATTGAATTTAAAGTTATGGTATATGGATTTTGCAGACGGAGTCACTGGAATCATTGTGTCAAAATTTGTATGCAAGCTGCGTGCAAAATGCAGTATGTTTGAAATTATCGAAACAGCATTGTGAAATTCTGAAAGCACCCTTCGTTAAATTGATAGAGTTTTGTGCGTGGCTTTCTAAGAAACTAGGTGTGCTTATAAAAGGGGTAAGAAAACATTTCAATTGTATTATTAATCCCTCTCACAATATAAGTCTTCTTTTTACATATAAACCTAATCATTTTGATAAGGTTAAGGCGATACGAATGGCATTTGAAGGGTCAATCATTTATGAGACTTTTCTGCAATTTGGGTATACCGAATTGTTTGAAATTTTATCACGTGAATATTGAGCCCTAAGGAAAGTATAATTTGTTTTTAATCAAATTCTTAATTTTTTATAAAAAATGAAATTCATGGATGGCAGGATCTTCTTTAAAGCTTCCATATTCACATAGTAGAATTTCAAATGATTCTATACACAGAGTTTGGAGAAAAGTTTCATGAACGAGATTTCTTAGACACTACTTTCATATCACCTTAATACGCCGAATTAATACACCGATTAATACCGAAAAAAGTGGATATTTTTACAAAATTAATTAGAATGTTAGTGCTTCAAAATAGAAGATTACTCAATAAAGCATTTATTGTCTGTGAAAGGGCTGCAGGATATTCCGACGAATGGTTCTGTCCATTACGATGTCATCTTCAAGTAGACGTTTAATCGAAAACGAACTTACTCACATTGTTAGCGTGATAAAGTATGAAAATGAAAAGACGATGTCGGTTCTTTCAGAAAAGATGAGTCATTTGTCGCAAGAGCTTCATCAGGCAAGTACTTTCTTTCGATTATGCATGAGACTTATGTACTATGAATGATTAACAAGATGCGAGTTAAACAAGCATACGAGGTGTGTCCGAAAAGTAATGCAATTTCTTTTGTGCTGGTACTTAAAGTGGCCGCAGAGAGTTCCGACCGATTGGATTAGGTCTCAGCTTCAAAGCGATGCCTTCGCCAATCTGCTCCAAGCAGTTGGGGCGTCAAGATCGCTGTATCCGCGCACCCCTGTTTAGTGCCTGTGTCACGAAACGCGATGGAATAGACACTCGAGCAACGTTACGCGATAAAGTTTTGTTCGAAACTGAACAAATCTCTTGCAGAAACCCACCAATTGATTGTGCAAGCTTTTCGGGATAGTGCTCTCTCGTATTCGCATGTTTTGCGGTAGTTGAAAGCGTTTAAGGAAGGCTGGGAAGAGGTGGTCGACGAACCCCGCGCTGGATGGCCGTCAACCAGCACAATCGACGACAATTTGACCCGTGTGCGCGATCAGTTAAATTCTGACCGTCGATTGAGTGTCCGGATGATTGCAGAACTCTCAACATTCCCAAAACAATTGTACACAAACTGGTGACCGATAGATTGCACATGAGGAAGGTGTATGCCAAGCTGGTTCCCAAGCTTTTAACGGACGATCAGAGAATCACCGGGTAACTGTCGCGACTGAACTTCTCGAACGCGTGGAAATTGAACTTTCTTTCTTGGACAATGTCATTACCGGGGGTGAAACACGGTGTTTTGAGTACGATCCAGAAACAAAACGTCAAAGCTGCGAGTGGCGTGCCTCGGGATCCCCAAAACGGAAAAAAGCAAGAATGAGCAAGTCGAAAGTGAAAACGATGTTGATTGTCTTTTTCGACGCCAAAGGTGTGGTCCACAAGGAGTTCGTTCCGCAAGATCAAACCGTGAACGCTGCCTACTACGTTGATGTACTGGAAAAACTGCGAGAAAGGGTCGTCCGAGTGAGAAAGGAGTTCGCCACTACCTGGGAGCTGGAAAAAGTGTTTAGATGTCCAAGGGAACTACTTTGAAGAATATTAAACTTTTGTAACGATATCTACAATAAATCTATTGGTAAAAAAAAATTGCATTACTTTCCGGACAAACCTCGTAATATCTATAAAGTAGAAGATAAAATATAAGTATAAGATAATAACCCCCGGTAAGCGTTTGGTGTGCGTTAGTTCGAGCTAATCTCAAAAACCACTAAATCGATTTTAATACTTAATATACTTAAATACTTTTACAAATAATTAAAGAAAATGTTATTTATGCACCCTGGCATGGATAGTCAGACCTATTAGTAAGGGTAAATTGATGCGGCATATATTAATAATATATAATAGATCCACACGAAATATAACCAGTAATGCTATTAGATAAAAAATGTATTTGTAACAGACTCGAGTATCCAGTGAAACAGCATTGACAGCTCTGACGACGGAAGTACATTGTATAAAACATGTCAACGACGAATTATTTAAGAAGAGCAACATCTTAACGAAGGAATTGAAATTGCTTCAAGAAACATTACAATCTGCACTTACAAGGCTTGAAACACCAATACCTGCTCAACCTTCATCGCTGCCACCACCGCCACCTCCACCGCCACCTCCACCTCCGCCACCTCTTCCACCACCGCCACCTCCACCACCTCTTCCACAAACATGGGTCAACTCAAAAGAATTCGCAACACCTTCTAGTCATCACATGAATATTAGGACGCCCACCAGAAAGTGTTCAACACCATTATCGAATAGGCCTGCTATAACGGTGGAAGATCTATTAAAAGTTACTCTAAAGAAAGCACCCCAAAATGTTAAGGTACAATAGCACATTTTTAATCTTCTGTCATTATTTCAAGAAGTCAAATTAGCGGGCAACTATAGGTTTCTGAAAAGGGGAATTCAAACTTCTACATTGGTAGAATTGCGACTTAAATGAATTAGATCTATACTATTAATTTAATATACGCTACACGTTTTAGAAATAGAGGATACTGCTGGTAGCGCTTTGAAAAAATCTCCACATGCTTAATTTAATAGTATACACGATACTTTATATAATAAAAACATGATTTACACATCTTTTTGCGCATAGGCGGAGCATGAATATGGGCATTTCTTATTTTCTAGGACATTTTCAGCTTCTTTTCTGTACTGTCCTAACCTTCCGCCATTTGTTTACGTTCACCATTGCAAAAAGACCAACTTTAGGTACCAAAGGCATTTGTGAAAAAGCTTGTAAACCATGCTTGCGTTATATAAAGTATTTACTTTAATAACTTGCCCTCCATTCTGATAAACTTTGAATATCCTCGGGATAATATGATATGCCTATTGTACCGCTTCTGGCCAGAGATATTTGACTTCTTGGATTGTTTAATCCAGGGGTCGGAAACTTTTTTAATCTCAGAACTATTTTACCTTAAAACCTCAACTCAACATTTACAGAGAGCCTTCAAATGATGGGAGAATAACGACTTTAATAAATGCTTATGCTTTATATTATTTCAAACAATGTATATGTAGATTGTAACTACAAAGAAGAGCTTATAATTGCAAGTTTAAAGGGGTTCATACCTATTGACAGTATTAATGAGTCGCAAGCCGAAGGTTGCCGACCCCCGGTCTAACCACTTAATTGACAGGAATATCATGGAGAATATAAGATTTTATATTTTCAGGAAAATCGAAGCAACACTTCGTGTGGTCCCAAAGGCCCTGTCGTCTCTCTTGACATGCTACACAGTGTTAAGTTGAAATCAACGCGGCGCAGATCCGCCAATGGTACTCTGAAATCACCCAGAAGTTCGTCACGCTCTTTAAAGACACGCCTGGATCCTAGCTTAAGTCTGTCACCAATAATGGCAGGCAAGGAAAACTCTCTTGGACGGATCTTGCGCCAACTGGACCCCAATCGGCGAAGTGAAAAACGTGCCCTTTCAAGTCCAACTCACAACGAAAATGACTTGCTTAAAGATAGTCCTCATACCTTCAAAGAACTAAAATGTAGTAAATCTCATTCGGTGATTCCGTAAATCTTTCGCTCCATTTTATTGGGTCACTCTTTTTAATTTGCCTTTTTAGACAGGGCATTTGCAATGCTGACACGATTTCCAAGGGATCAAATGCGTTGAAATGCCCATATTGAAATATCTCAATTAAAGGTCGCGGGTCTGCATTTTTATGGTTTGGCCAGTTTGACGTTGTTAGAACCGAGGGTTTTGTTAAACAAAAACGTCTACTGAAGCGAACCGATATTTATCAACTTTCTCAATTGACTATGACTTTTTGAAATTTGGTTAATCTATACAATTGTTGAAGTAAATCTACAGATGACGTCTTGTTAAAATCTAATAAGAAACAACTTATAAGTTTGTGCCGTAGTGAATTCACATGTGATTAATTATTTTATAACAAAAATGAGAATAACAACGCTTTAACGGAAACATGCCTTACCGAACTCATTGATAGGTCTTACAGGCCCGAAACCTAAACTAATATTAAAGGCATGTATTACACGTCATTTATTTTTTAGGATTTAGTATCCCTGGCGGACTATTAATCGAACAAAGGTTACTTTACTTTCTTGTCCTCATTCCTTCATATTAGAAAGAGAGATAACAATTGTGACAAATAAAAACCATCAACAAAGTACAGTTCGTTTTCTGAATGTAATCGATTTCGTTACAGATAGTAAAATGAGTTCGTTTGAATTATTTTTAATGTTATACTGAAACTCATGTATGATAAAGTAACATACGATCTTTACAAATGTGTTTCAAACTTATGAATTTTAACCCTTAGATAAAAACTTAACGCAATTTAAGACCGTTCTTCGATGAAAAGAAACACCCTGAGGACGATTCCGAAATAAAAAGAAAATTATAGTAATTAATGTGCCGTTTCCGTATGTCATTCCTGGTGAAGGGACAATAACAATTAAAAATAATTTTGCTTGTGCGTCAACGGTATAAATTTGTCTCGTTAAGTACGACTTATCCTTTTGCTCTTTGAAGACGTTAAACGTTCCGCATTTACAATTACTTTTCAAAACAAGTAATCGTATATATACGTATCTAAGTAGCTTGGGCTTGATAACTCGCGCTAAACATGAAATTATTTAAATTGTTTCCATATTGGCGCAACATGATGACGTAGTCAATTAAAGTTTAGTAACAATGGAGACGGTATTTGAATGACTTTATTTCCTTGACTCGCGACACATGCGTGTGCTTCATAAGTGAAAGGGATTTTACATGTAAAACTCAACTCGGAGTACTTCGCAGTACATTATTAAACACTAAAGCGCTTACGATCCGGAGATATTGAATATCATCATCTTATAGTCTCGGAAGGTTAACAATAAATACATTCTAAATTCGATATTGTAAACGCCCATCGTCGCCTATAAACTATCACACCCCGTGTGATATTTGATGAGGTAAATGTAAAAATGTTAGCGACACTAGTTTATTCAAACAAAATCTTCGTTCCATTAATTCCTGTTGATTTCATTTCATTGATATAGAATCGAATAAACATTATCTTACCAAAGGAAAGTATTGAACCGACTAAATAAATTGAATTGATTCGTGTCCCTCGGAACACTTTAAAGTACATAAGAAATTTTTTATAAATAAAATCTTCATTTACCATTGTATCATGTGTACCTTCTACACAAGAAAATCTAACGTGAATTACCTCGCATATTAATTCGAACACCTAAATACATGTTTTTACTTAACTCAAGGTGGGCACTAATTAATAAACATGAATTTGTGATTTCTAAGTTCGTCCGATTATATTAACTTTTATATTATTATCTTAAAAATATAAATTTCTTTCATATTAATAAAATTCTCAAAGAAATCACTAAAGAAAACTTTATTACACGAGACTTAAACGTGAAATTGTATTCTCTTTTAGTCTAAAAATACGTACGAATATTTCTTTAGAGATGAATTATCAATCATAGGAAACATAATCTTGCTATGAAAAATATTATTGAAAAGAAGCCAATTGGTATTTCAATTTAATGAATGATCCCGTTTGATTAAAAATTAGTTGTCTATATAATATCCGAAAAAAAAAGAAATTCATGCTTTAAAGTGATAATTTCTCAGAGAATACTGGTTCCTATCACTTTCCACTTAGGAAGGCTTGTTGCCATTTTGTTGTCTCGTCTTTTGTTCCGTAGAGTTAAATGTTTACGGCATTTAATAGTCTCTCCTTCCAACCAGTTATTAATTCCTCCCCTTATCTGTGGGCACAGTTAAAATGATCAGATAAACGTTTTTTTTTACGTCTATAGTACTATTGCAATATTCCTGTAAAGATATTCTTTCATCCATTATTATTTGTGTACCGGTAATATGTTAATTATGTAATTACTGGTCATACTGTCGTAATACTCCAATTCATGGGCTTACCGCCAATTTTCATGTTTAAAATAGATATTAATTTCAATAATGATAGTGAGTCTAAGAAAATGTTGATTTCCTTATTAAGATTCTTCTCAGTTTCGGTCAAACCTAATTACGAAATAGCCCTATTTTAAATACGTGCGAATTATCCGAGTGATTATCACATATTAAGTTAAATCCGTCGATAAGAAATCAACGGTTAATACATTAGTTCGATAGGTCAATCAATTGTTCAGTTAACCCACCTGAATCTACCATTCTACATGTAGGACGTTTACATTATCTTATTAATATTTACGTTGCAGTATATCGCTCGTAACGACTATTGTAAGTAATCTCCTCGATTATTCTACTAGTTTATTTAAATAAGTTACTGAATGTTTGCGATCAGAGTTACATGATTGCGCACAAACGGCGAGTGATATTTATTTATATCAAAGGGGGAAACAAGATGAACCATTCAAACGATAAACACAGCAAAGGTGTTCCCAAATTACACGGCAATAATGCTCGCTACAATCTAGTCGAACTTCAGTTGTTATATATATATATAAATCAACATCAAATTCGAAGTAGAAAAGTAACCGCTGTATTTATACACATTTTATCCTCTGTTAATTCGTTTATTCCTCGTGTGGCTTCCACCCTTGCAAGTCAAAAACCAAACGACAAAGTGGGCGATACTACCTGGGAATGATCGGCTCTTTGAGTCTTGTACTGAATAATGATTTTTACTTTTAAATATCTGGGCTCTTATACAATGTTAAGCGATACATACACGAAGTCGAATTTAAGAAACCTAGCTATCAGTCGGGAAGTATCGTACCGGAAATCCTGAAAAAAGTACGAGCGCTAAATACGAGGGCGAATCTCGGCCCTCCGTTTCTACGAGGGGGGTACCGTCTTCCAAATTCGCTGTCATTTAATAAAGGTAAAGGTCGGTTCAAAGGTAAATCGTCGACATTGACGAAACATCGGTTGGCTTTTTAATTTCACAAGACATCGGCATCAGTTTTTCCCTGCACCCTATCTTGTCCAAAGTGTGCCCTACCATCTGAAAGTTGTCCGCCGAAAAACACCGTGTACAATGAAAAATTCCATTAAGAGTTATTTCGTGCGCGGAGTCGAAAGACTCGTCTCTAGTAATCCGTTAAAATTATGCGCGGTTAAAGCGTTAAAAAGTATTCGTACAACGCTTAACCGTGATAACGCAAGGAACGTGTTTTGCGTGAAACATTTTTTAGGCGATACACCGTGGGGGCAAAGAGCTTCATCTGAAATAGCAGAACATGTAATTAACGCAATAATTTATCTCAATACGGCGGCCTCGCGAATTAAAACAACGAAGAGAAGGACGCAGCTCCAAATCATAAAGAAGCGATAATTGTGCGCTTAAGTCCTCCCGAAATAGTACGCTAGATACTTATGGGAAAGGATCGCTAAAACAACGGAGGAACGGAGCGGCGGACTTTTCGACAAGCACGAGAGATCGAACGTAAAACCAAAGTACTGGGTCACCCCATAAGAAATGAGGTCTTCTTATTTTGAGCAATAAGAAAAAACCACACTACTTGCGGGATGATCTAATACAACAATCCCGCGCGCGTGCGAGACAGAGAGAAAGAAAAGCAGATATAAAGAGAGAAAAACCAGGGTACAGAGAGCCATTTATTCTGCCATTTCTCATACCATAGCTACCAATACAGTTCACATAAAGGACGTATGCAAACGTACATTCATATTATGGGCTAGCTAGCCAGTTAGTTTTTGGTATGAATACAACGCTAAAACAGGCTTCTCTTCAGCGACGAGCGGTACGTTGCACGTATTCGTGTTTACCTATTATTATGTTTTTTTTTTCATTTCTTCCTTCTCTTCCGTATTTTCCGTTTCCGTCTGTTAATCCCATTTCCTTTTAAGTTGACGATGCGCTCGGATGGGAAAAGTCTTGGAAGTAACAGAAAAGAGATTCCTCTATACGCTCCCCTGCTGTTCACAGGCGGACGGCCTTACGGGTGAACAGTATTCATCTCGACGGATGGCCTTTCCTCTCGTCTCTGCTGTTCACGAACGACAATGCATAATCTCAAGCTATTCACCGTCAACGGATGATTCGTCGAAGACCTCGGTTTCCCGGTTGATCGTTTCTGACGGAAACCACGCATCTCGGACGTACACGTGCACAGGGATGACGAGCTCCCTGTTCCTCGCTAATTCTCCCTCTATATTCTTATATATCCGACAATCCGCAACTAGTCACGGGAGAAAAATCGACCTACTATACTCGCTTAAATGACTCTTAACCGTTTCGCTCTATCGTCGACTATTACATCCACGCGACGATCTATAGGTACTAGCACCGTTTCAGGACATGACATCCGTTTAAATTTTATTCTCTCCTTTTAAGTGTATCAATTATTACGATTCATTTACATCAAGAATACTGATTACAAGGCTTTAATTAACGCTGGAGTATAATTTTATACGTGTTCGTTAGCACGAGCGCGAAACTCTACTGACTTTCCCGACGTATCGGACATCGTTCTTACATAAATTCAGTTTTACTTCAGTTTTGAACGGAAAGTGTTCTTTTTAATGCGGTCCATTAACTCCATTAGAAGCAGAAATTATTTTCTGTACGCATTGAAGCTCTATACATAACGTGCATGATGCATCATTGGCTTCGAATAGGTTGAAACGGCGAAGTAACTACAGAACGTCTCGTTTCCTCGCACGTAGAATTAACGCTGGCTAATTACATTGCCGTATAATCGCTCTTAGGTCGACGTAGTGATAGGGTTGATGCTTGGGTGTAGATGCAAAGAGATATCCTAAAAGCAAATCCATCCTTGGGACATTTTCCTGGCAACTTTCGGATGTTAGGTCACAGTTTTATGTTCTTTCGGGTCTATAAAGCCTCGAGAAGGATTCATTTTTAGACTAGTCCTTGTCTCTACAATTTGGAATTGGAATCCGATGTTTGGTCGACTGCCCTCGTTGGTAGCCACAAATTGTCGGAGCAATGATACTGTGTATAATGCATGCTTATCGCTACCTCTGGGATGCATTACGAGACAATCCTGCTGGACAAATTTTTCGGAAACTTGACGGAAATATTAGCGCTCCGGTCTCTCTTAGAGAAATGTTCTATACTACACCGCAATGACAAAACGCAAGGACTTCGCTGATTACGCGTTCGATTGGTATCCTCTGATCGTTAAGTTAAAGAGAATTATGAAACGAATAAGAAATTTGTCCATCAGGGAGCTCTCAGGCCAATGAAAAACACCCTTGTAATCTCGGTTCGGTCGACGTGGCTCTGCCCGAAATCTGAGTTCAACTGCTCTTTTATTCTTATCGACCGTCCTCAAGAAGTTACAACTAAGTCAAACGTGCACAGAAGTGCACATTAAGAAGAGGCTTAGAGCCAAAAAATTGGGCCAGGGAACCCCAATTAGCTCCGAAGTTGCACGGTTGTACCACAATTCTTGAATTCCGTAACAATAATCTTAGTCTCTGTGTACGATACACGTTATCGTTGTCCCCAAGTCATCGTTCGCCATGCAACCGTGGAGCTAACCGTGAATTCCCCTCCCAAACTCATGAGTTCCAAACGTCCCCAGCTGAAGTAGCCTTTAGCAAAGGCTTGATTTCATTCTCACCCATCAAAGTAGCAAGAGCAAGAGCCTTCGCAAGAAGAGAACCTATAGGCATGTTTTTCTATGGCGGGCTATAACCGACTTCCGTACCCCATCCGCAAAGTGTAAAACTATTTAAATCGAAGGGCTACCGATCCTAAATCTCCCCGTGGCCGTGTTCGCGACGACTATAGCCTTTCGTCCTCGTCGACCGCCCTCGAGAACTCGCAACCGAGTCGGACGCGTACAAAGTAACACCTCACCGAGTAATGGTAAATGCCAAGAAAGTAGGTAGAGACAAAGCATCGATCAAATCCTCGGTCACGCGACGGTATCCCGATTATTGCATTAGCTACGATCGCCTTCCTACGTCCATACGTGGGACATCGTCGCCGTCTTACCTAAGAGCTAATCGTCACGAAATCGACGAGTTAAATGCGGTTTGATCTCCCGACTTTTCGACCGAAGACCTCTCTCTCGTGAAGCGTAGCCCTATAAACCTCCAACTTGGTTGGCGTATCACCCGGGAGCTAATAGGTATAGCGAGAGCCACCGTAAGGAGAGAGCCTAGACACGCGTTTCGCTAACAAGGAAACATTCCCAATTGTCCGCCGTCGATCTTATTGATTTTCACATATGTTGAAGAACACAAAAATCCAAGAGACACGCGTTTTTTTTTTTATCTGCAATGGTCCACATTTAAGGGATGAATCGACCCCCCAAAATTTGGCGAAAATTTGAGTTGTATATTCATTTCGTAGAAGCAGTGGAGGGATTTTGATGAAACTTGACTTAAAAATGTATTCTGTATAAAGACAGTGGAAATACAATATTTTCCAGGAATGCTACTCCACCTCAAGGGGGTGCACTACTCTTCAAGCGAAATTTTTTTTGTAATATCTATTAAACAAGCACTCCTATTTAAGTTCCACTTACGCCATGTGATTGCTCATGAAAAACGAGGAAATACGTGTTTTTTGCTTTTTGCCAATAAACATTTATACATCGGTTGAAAAGAATGAATGTAGGTGGTATATGGGTATATCCCTACTGTCTTTGTTGGGTCATACCGTGACCAATTCATTGTAAGTAAATCGTGTAAACGTGCTAATTTCTCAAAATGTAGTTGGTTTTTATAACATACAATTATTTATAAATAAATTTAAAAAACAGTTTAAGAGACTGAAATTGCTTCGCAACAGATTCGATGATATAACCCAATAAAGATAGACGGGATATACCCATATGCCACCTACATCCATTCTTTTCAACCGATGTATAAACTTTTATTGGCAAAAAGCAAAAAAAAACCGTTTCCTTATTTTTTCTAAGCAATCACATGGTGTAAGTGGAACTTAAGTAGAAGTGCTTATTTAATAGATATTACAAAAAAATTGCGCCTGAAGGGTAGTTCACCCCCTTGAGGTGGTGTAGCATTCCTGGACAATATTGTGTTTTCGCCAGCCTTATACAGAAAACGTATATGCCAAGTTTCGTCGAAATCCCTCTCCTGCTTCTTCAAAAATTAATATAAAAATCGATTGTTGGCCAAACTTTGGGGGATTGTTTCCGCCCTTAAATGTGGACCATTGCAGATTAAAAAAAAAAACACGTGTCTATTAGATTTTTGTGTTCCTCAACATATATGAAAATCAATAAGATCGGCGGCGAACACTTGGGAATGTATCCTTGTAAGTCGAGCTGCATCCGGCTTCCGTGTTCCACCCGCAAACGGCGAAATGACACAAGTCGAGGGGGTTGCTCTCTAGCCCTAACAAGACTGGCGAGCTATAGGGCGCATCGACGCCGATCGAAATCCTCCATGCAACTTTCGTCCTCGACGCGACTTCGGGCCAAGAGAGGCCCGACGACTCGGACCTCGGCGGAAACGAGCAAACACGGAGCAAGTGCAGCAAAGCTCGCCGTTACCCACTCTGGTCTCGACTCGTCGGCCCGGGGTTGCTCGTACCTCGTACACTCATATAAATAAAGGAGATGTATGTGTGTAGCCACGTAGGAATTTCAATCCAGGCATACGCGACGCGAAGAGACAACAAAACCGCGAGTAAAGCGGGACGCTCTGCCAGACCCGCGGTTTCGAGACCCTCGCCACTTTAAATGCTTGCAATCTCACTATTAACGTGTCACTTACATTACGTTTTTCTTATTATTTTCTTTTCTTTTTTTTTTTTTTGCGTGCTCCGTTTAACTCAATGTGTATGATTGGATGATTTTTGGAGTAACCGTACGTGCGTACTTAGGGTCACACAATCGCTAAAGATCTCCTCTTCTTCGCTCCCAACCCTTTCCCCTCTTGCCGCCAACGCTTCCTCCTCTGCCCCTCCCCTCCTTCCTCTTCTTTTCGCACCCCACCCGCCCCACCCCGCCCCGACCTCCCTCACCTGCTGAATTGTTTCCTTTTGCTTAAGAGTTATTAAGAGTTTGTTTTTCTTGTGTTTCATTCGTATGCGCAATTAACACTCACTGCAACTAGAGTTACGATACGTCCTGATCCTCCACGTCTTGCAGCTGCTCCTTCTGCTCACCTTCTCCTAGGAAACAGAACGTTATTCTTTGTATTAGATACAAATTCATCGAATGTTTCGATCAAATTTACTCGAGATTAAAAGTATTTAATACATTGGCCAGTGAAGGTGTCACCACCACCTGATATTTCCAAGCTACGTACAATTATCTAGTTGTTTTCATGAACTTGCATACCTCTTTCCGAGAATTAAATAAAAAAACATATTTAGCTCCTTTAAAAGTAAAATTTCAATTAGTATGTAACAAACAAAGCCGATTATGAAGTGCATCGGTTCGGTGCACGTGTACAAGGAAACATACAAATTCTAAAAAGTCTTACCCGAAACAAGTGTTTAGTATTTCAAACACGACAAAACGTGATTTTTCTAATTAACGCTTGGCTGCTTTAGACAATATTATTGTTTAAGTTTCTTGGGGATTTGAAACTTCTGCAATTAAAAGTAAATGGTTGCTTTCGGTTACTACAGTGAGGTTATTTAGGATTACGAGCATTTCTTGGGTACAAACTTGGCTACGAAAACTTGCAGACTACCTTAAAAGCAATACTTCCTAAGAAATTAAAATCCCACGAAAGCTAAAAGCCTCGGGCTCCTAAATTTACAAATCCGGGCTGCTGATACCTTTTTGGGATTAAAGCATTCATCAATTCAATCTTATTTTTAATTTCTTATCGCTATGATCATTGCCAGTCACATCTAAGCACATATCCGATTCTAAGTAAGAAATTGTTGAGAAATCTATTTGATACAAAAATTCGTGAAAATAGTTGAACTTTTTAAAAAGACTTCCGAAATATTCCTAAAATGAGCTATCTTTAACAGGAAACTTAAGATTTCCTGATATGATAAAAACTACTGGAACCCATGTGAGCTATATATATATGGAAGGATTGAATGTGGGAAATATCATTGAGGGATATAATTAGCATTCACTTCTGGAATCTTGTAAAGCGTGCGATACAGAGAATATGTAATACAATAAGACTTGAATATACTGATATATTCCCCTCAGGTTATGGTTGGTATACCACGTGTACTCATTATTGTGTTGCTAACGTTTTTATTGATAAACATTTATCAATACATGATAATCTGCTCCCAGCGAATGCTAAAGAACGAGAGTATCATGTGTTTTGTCTGTATCCTTTTTTCCCCTCATTAGTAGAGCTGCTATTTTGTACGCGATACCGTCATCATTGCTGATATGAACTGCGTAACTTCCGAAATTCTTGTAGACATACACGCTCGGGCATTCAATTAATCAATGGAACACAACTCTTACGGCACAATTCAACGTCCACGTTGAAATTTCATTTGAAATTATAGCAAATCATAACGAAGTTATTTTTCCCCATAGATAAAATATTCGAATACCTGAGTAGTTGTACTTGAAATTCATTATACCGTGAAAAAAAAAGCATGTTCAAAAACCTGGCAACAATTCGATTAAGTGCCCTCAAGAGAAGGAAATGGACCTTGGATATGCATACCTAGGGAATGGCGTGCCAGGAGATAGGAAAGGTATTCTTTTTTTTCTCTCTAAGGGTGAGCATCACTGGTAATGGCTACCGCGCCGTCGCCTTGAACGGTCAACTGCTCGGCTTCGGGTTCTAAATCAGAAAGCATTCCAAGCCCAAGTAAATTGAAGCGTATATACAAGAGAGCAACATTCATTCAAGAGCAATCCAATATCCGTAACACGTAAAAGGTGGAAATAATGTTAAAGGTATGTCAATGCAGAGCTTCATTTTAACGAACGATACAAAGCTACCGAACGTCTCACGAATGAAAAATTGATTAAAACTTGAGCACGTTCGCGTTTTTCTCAATACTTGAAAAGCGGATGATTTGAGAGATAAATTTGATATTATATACTTATACATGAGGTTATTAAACATAATACAAAAATTAGAAATAAATAGGAAGTCGACAATGAAGTCTATGAAGAAGTATACTGTAAAGATGATCACTGTTCGCTACTAATGATCATTTCTTTGAATATCATTACTGTTTCAACAATTTTCTTCATATTCTACCTGTAAAAGGCATACATATACTTCTTAGAAAGTAACTACTCATTATAAAAAATATGTACTTATAAAGCCTCCCATGTCAATGACCCTTTCCATTGACATTTAATTGAAAACCATTTGGGATATTTGCATCGATTTAAACAAATACCCAGAAATATAAGAGACACTACAAATAATTAAGTATCACCGACTGTTCACATCGAAGAGATGTGATTCCGACGCAAACTGTTTAAATGTACAAAAGGCACATATAAATTTAAATTTGAATAGGTGAAGCATACTTGTGTGTTTACTAAACTTGCGTACTGATGTCAGTAGTATCGGTGATACATCTCAGATCAACTCGCAATTATCATTTTACCCACCCTGGATGGTGTCATTTGTAATGCAGCTCAATAAAAGTGTTTAAAAAATACCCGCGAGAGGAACATCAGAGACCAAATTCGACTGAAAATGTTCATTGTCGACCACCTATTCGTATTAGCTGAAACTAACCATCTCCTTGCATATCCGACGTCCACAAAGTAAGATTGTCCCTGAGGAGCTGCATTATGAGGGTAGAATCTTTGTAACTCTCTTCCGAGAGAGTGTCAAGTTCGGCGATAGCGTCGTCGAAGGCTGCCTTCGCCAAACGGCACGCCCTATCAGGACTATTAAGGATTTCGTAGTAAAAGACGGAGAAGTTGAGCGCCAGGCCTAATCGAATAGGATGAGTTGGTGGTAGCTCCGTCATGGCAATGTCACTGGCAGCTTTATAAGCCACCAGAGAATTCTCCGCTGCTTCCTTCCTGTCGTTGCCAATCGCGAACTCAGCTAGGTAACGGTGGTAATCGCCCTTCCTGTAATTTTACAACTTATGATTAAACTTCAAGCCGTATTAATGTACCATGCTCCTAACCTCTACAAGAATAAGCCTACAGACACTTAAAGAATAATCATAGAAACCAGAATTCAGTGAAAATTTAAACAAGTTTATAGTCTGTTCTCATTCTTTATACCAGGCATTTATGTTCCCTGGAAGGATTAACAGTGTACGTAAAAATAATGGTAACGTGAAACAAAATATTTTCTTGGCATTTTTCAGCAGAGGATACGATTACGGGGACTTACATCTTGTAGTAGAAGACTTTCGATTCCCCGGTTGAAGCACAAGGAATTAAATGCTTGTCCAGAACTCCTAATATGTCGGCGCAGATGTCTCTCAGTTCCTTCTCAACTTGGGATCGGTATTGACGTATCATTTCCAGCTTTTCCTCTGCACCCTTGTTCTCTTCCTTTTGTTCTATACTTGAAATTATCCGCCAGGAAGCCCTCCTCGCGCCGATAACATTTTTATATGCTACCGATAATAAATTCCTCTCTTCGACGGTCAACTCTAAATCCAACGAAGCTACCTTCTTCATAGCCTCAACCATTTCTGCAAAATTATTTACATGATATAAACATTACATACACCATGACATGCGATACATTTACTACTAAGATTTACTATCCACAGATCAGTTTCACCATCAAAGGCTCCGAATGAATTTATTTCACGATCTATTCTACACCGCATTTATTCAATTGATTCAAATTGAAAATAATATATATATTGAAAATAATATAACCCTATAAAAAATTAATTAACGAATTCTTAATTGCTCGCTATTGTAAGAAATAATACCCTTGTCTGTTTTCATTTCCCTGCATCGACGAGTGGGTCTTTAAGGGATCCAAAATTTATTCAATAACTATCATAGTAGACCATCATAGACGTTTGAAATAGACGTTGTACAGTCGTCATAACGTAAGTCGAATAAAGTGCTGTTGACCTTGCACTTTATTCCGACATAGCCGTGCACGGGTTTGAAATTCGGCATTAAGAGTTCTAATAAAATATTAACCGTATAGTCAGATGTAAAAATCAGATTCCTTAGATTTATGTGATAAACCCAAGAATTAGTACGCACACGACATACCACCAGCTTAGGTGTACAGGAACGGAGGACAGCAGGCACAGATCAATACTTTCCTTCAGCTATGACCTCCCCTCCCACTCCCAGCCCCTCGCCCGGCTCACCCTCCGGCTGCTGTTGCAACCCTCAAATTTAACCTCTCTACCCTTTACACCCTTCCCACCGAGATCTTATAAATATATTTTAACCTTCACACGTTTCAAAATAGCGAAAGAACTACCAATTAAGAATCTCCCTATAAATATACTCATCTCGATTGCCCGCTGACCTCCCCGCGCGAGTAATCGAGAAATTATTTCGATTTTCGGTAGTCCCCGATTAAACTAGTCAAACGTTTTACTAAACATTGTAATAGTTAAGCTTTGCTCGAGGGTTACACCTACAACTTTACATTCCGATGCAGCTCTTGGGCAATGCATGAACCGCGAGTACTTCATCTCGACAAACAATGTAGACGGCATCGAGAAATTATTTGGATTTCAATGGTTTCTGATTAAACTAATGAAACTTTTTACTAAACGTTGTAATAGTAGCTAAGCGTTGTTAGACTGTTATACACCGCAACTTTACATGCGAGTACTTCATCTTGACAAACAATGTAGACGGCATCGAGAAGTTATTTGGATTTCAATAGTTTCTGATTAAACTAGTGAAACTTTTTACTAAACGTTATAATAGTAGTTAAGCTTTCCTCGACTGTTACACCCGCAACTTTGCATTCCGACACAGCTCTTGGGCAATGTATGAACTGCGAGTACTTCATCTTGACAAACAATGTAGATGGCTGGGAGCTAAACAATTGTCAATGTCTCAAAATAGATATGGATTACATAAATAACGCCCAATCGATGGATCGATAAATGGATAACGCAGTATAGTATTTAAACAAAGCTATCCTTACCTCAGGGGATTTAAAGTGTACGTACGAAAAGATTATGTTAAAGATTCAGAGATTTGAGAAAAATCATAATGGTCTGGTATAGGTAAAGGTGAAATGAAATGAAAAAAGAGGGTGTGCAATTATTTAAAAGTCAAGGAAGATCGATGTCTTTGGGTTAATCAGAGGATTACTATTTGAGTATTGTTTTTAAACATTTGAAGTTAAAGTACTATTGTATAATTTAAGCAACTGATATAAACGAGACATATTTATCACAAAATATAGGGGGAAAAAAAAACTCTGCTACCTAAATTGCATCGTTACAGAATAATATCCTATTGTATAATTTAAGCAACCGATATAAACAAGATATGTTTATGACAAAATATAGAAAAAATCCTGGTACGGTAATGGCATCGTTACAGAATAACACACTATGAATTGTGACAAGATATGGTCAAAACCTGATCTTGCACGTTCAACCACTTGCCATACAATTACGGATAACTGCACCATTGGTTGGTCTTCTGTTATTACACCCTACAAGTGCGATTACCTACTCCAATACATGCGTGAAACTCTATGCATATAAATTCAATTGTTTGTTAACTGTCATCATGTAGTGAAACGATTAAAATTTGCAAATGAATTTTCATATTCGGCACCATTTCCCCCTTAATGTTACAAAATATGTATTTGCCAAAGGATAATGTTGTAAATGCGAGGCATACGATATGCTTCCCTGAGTATGTCTGGAATTAGAATAAGGTTTAAATGAATTGGCGATTACATCTTATTGTTATTACCCTGACAACTATTTTTTCTATAACTGTGTATTTCAGCTATCAAAATTTAGACAGAATTAACCCCTTTCTTATGTAATTTTATCTAATGCAAATTTAAATGCGTTGCAATTAATCGACAAGCATTTAACGTTTGGACAACAATCGTATTACAACTTATACAGGTAATTCGTACTCTCTCCGTCGTTTATTATTTCAATAAATGTTTGGAGTCTTTCTATTTAATTTTGTGTTTAATGATTAAGAATTGTAAAGTTTTATGGACGTTTAGTTAACTATTCATTGCATGTTGATGGTCATTGACAGTTTACAAGTAAATTACAGATATACCTGTTTAGCTATCTGTCATGTGGAACATTTGACAGTTATCTCTTATCCGTTATACCACAAAAGAACATTGAAACCAGAAAATTCTTTAATAAAATATCTACTTATGACACATCGGAAAGGAAATAATATTCGGTATATCTTGCTTAGACCAAAAACATTTGTTTTCTTAAAAAACGTTACACAAAACGAGTCAAATGTTAACCGTTAGCTGTTTTAAAAGAATATTCAGTACCGCCGAGGAATTTTCTGACAAGCTACAAAGTTACATCGAACGTGGAAGCAGACTGAGGTATCAAAAACAAATTAATTCCATTTTCAGCATTAATTCCCCCCGATTTGAACTAAAATGGCTACTTCAATCTAATCGAAACGTTAAGAAGAAAAAAAAGTTTGCAATTCTCATTACATCCTTCGTTATCTTAAACAAGAAAACTTGTGATCTCGGGAGCACCTAACGACAGGCATCGGCATAAATGATTAACGTTAATTGATAATTGGCACAAATGATAAAATTGGCAAATTTCGATACGATACACATTCTTCCAAGACTAAGTCCAAGCGGTTACAATGTTTCTTACACAAAACAATGGTACATTGCTCTATCCGTAATTAGCGTTATGTACCGTTACAGGTTAAAAACAAAGAATAGCTTAAAAGTACGGCAGACATCTCGATGATGGAACCGAAGCTAAGGACAGAGACGCGAGCATTTGCAAGCGTGGGCACGAGGAGATTGACAGTCGCAGCTAAAGGGAAGGCCTGGTCTCAAACAAGAGTTTCGAGATGCCCACACTTGGACAGGCATAATTCGGAATAATTTCAAGGCCGCAGAGCGGAGGTCACGGAAAACAGGCATAGTAAAACACGTAGCTACGTAGCGGCGTACGTAGTAAACGCTCGGCGCGTCACCGGCGCCAGAGCAGCGAATTCGGCGGCGGTAGACTCGCGATGTGCCGGCTAGAATCGGCTTAGCAACCGTCGCCGAATCGGGCAACCGAGCTCGTTAAATCCTGCGCCGAAAAGTCCCACGGAGCCGCGTTTCCGGGATTCCCCTCGAGCTTCGTTCCCGCAATGGAGACGAAAAGTCGAGAGGATGCCGACGTCAAACGCCACTAGAGCCTGGTGGTAAAATTCCCGAGCGCAGCCCGACCATGCTCGCGTCGATTAGCGTCGACCCGCGACGCCCGCCGCCTCGCCGAGGACCGGGGACGGGTCTCCTGCGAATTCCCCGTCGATTCCCTAGAGCTGCCGACCGCGGGACGGCGGGGAGCCCGCATCGACTCGTCCGCGAATTTGCGCCGCCTTGGGCGCGCGAGAGCGGGCCGGATGTAAGACGGAGGGAAGAGAGAGAAAGAAAGACCGAGGGGAAAAAAGGAAGAGAGAGAGAAGGCCGTCGACGAGAGAAAAGGGAAAAGGGAAAAGGAGTCGCACCGCCCGAGAGCGGAAGGAGGGCCTCTAGAGCTCGTCTTTGACGTTTCGCGGTCGCTTCCTTGACAGATATCCCGTGGCGGGTCCGGCCGGCGGCATGCCAGGCCCGGTCGCGAGGACCTCGAGGCACCGGATCGTTCCAAGGATACGTGGCTTCTCGAGGCGCGACGGAGAGCGAGAACGAGAGAAAGAAAGAGAGGGAGCGAAGCTTCGCCGATTCCGCGCGACACTCGCTCGGGGAAGCCGTGCGGCTCGGCGACGGGCCGCTCGTAAAATATCGAGTTACCGTCGTAGCGCTCCGCCTGTTCGGCCAGCTTAGCTTTGTAGACGTTGTCCTCCCGCTCCGACATTCTGGATGCTCGTGGATTCTCAGCGGGTTGTCGAAAGGACTCGAAGGATTCGCCTTCGCCCGGATTCTCGCGTATTAACCGGACACACGGATGGACACTTCGCCTCGGACTGCTGCAAGCGAACTCACTAACCAAGATGGCGGCGCCCGCCAACAATCGAAAGCAGTTCCCTGCGGCGCAGACTCCGAATGGATTCCGCTGGATTACGCTCGCCCGGAGCCCGGCCGTCCTGTATTACTCCGCGTGACGTCACCGTCGACGCGCGCACGCGCGAGCCGCCGCGTCGCTCGAGTGTTCGACGAGAATCGACCAATGGCGAAGGGCAGAGGAGAGGAGGGACCGAGAGACCTGTCCGCTTCCTAAGGATCGCTCCCTCTTTCTCACCCTCCGCTTGTCTTATGCGGGCGAGAGCGACGGCATGGTCTCTCGTGCGTAGCCAGGGCTACCGCATCGAACAACCTCGGAAGAAACGCCATCGATGGGGTCACGCCTACCTAGTTTCAAATGGACGGAATTTCAGTTTTATCTAGTTTCGCCGCGTGAATTACGGAAAAATGAATTACAAAATACGTGACCCGAAAACGTACGTGCCGAGACAGCTCCTCCGGTAGAGAGTATAACGAAAATGAAGATAAAAAGGTAGTAATTGTACCGCAGCATGATGCAGACCGCGTCGAGCCGCCGCCGAGTTCGGCCAATGACGGAACGCGCGCTTAATCGGCGGCGCGCGCGGTTCGATCGGCCTAAAAGTTGGCAAATAGGAAAAGAGATGAGAAATTTCGCTTTTCGCATTGGTCGCGCGTAATCTTCTGACACTTCCGGTATTTAAATGCAAGTAGATTTACTATCCCGATACCCAGTCGCGTTCAATCGTTTGATAATGAAACCTGAAGGAAATATTTTTCGGCGTGAGAATAGATGTCAAGAACATTTCTCTGCATGTATATACATATTAAGCATGACATGTAAACGAAGATGAAATAATTGGACTAGGAACGCCGCAATATAACACTTTGCATATGAAAATTGTCACGGTTGCAGTTTTCGCAATAATAATCGCTCATTATTAAATTAGAAACATCTTCTATTTAACGTATTTGATACAAACTTTGATAAAACGAGAAACATATATAGATATATTCAATTAACGGTGGTAAATTAAGCGGTGTAACACGCAAAGATACATTGGAGCATTGAAAGCTTATTCATGACAATAATTTTTATTTTGACAGAACTACTTTTAAACACTTTCAATATTGAACGAATTAATTGAGCCAAATATACATGTGATAAGCCTTCGTTTCAGAACAAAACATGTTATGCGTTGATAATTGTTGGCTACAATTGTCAACTATAAAAATTATTATACGAAACTCGTTATACGTATTCGTTGCTTATTATTAATTTAGGATTATTACTAAATCAACATCTTACTATAAAGTATGTCTTTGTAAAGGAACATGAAAGGATATATTGTAGTAATTCTTTTCGAAATCAAGTGGCTTTCTACAAAAGCCAATCTTAACGCTACTGGAAAAATTAACTTTATTACCCTATCTATTGCATAAAAATATGACTATTTTGGTTTATTATGGCATGAATATTTTAAAAATTAGAAAAAATTGAAATACTTTACTAAAATCGACGTTCTCCAGATATACTTGGATTTTACAAAAGTTAAAATTTTATGAGATAACTTCCTGCTTTATGCATATCTTTTAAAACGAAATATCAATAGAATCAATATGTACGGGTTGTTAGTAAATTAAGAATAATTACATATCGATCAGTAACTTGCATTATATCACAAATTAACATATTTAGCAAGAGTAAACGTACACAAAAACCGACTAAAACCATGGAACATTCCATTACGAGTCTTTTGCTCATCATTCAAAACTATTGAAGTCTACTATGCAAGATTAGTAGCTATCAATATAAAAAAATAAAATACGTGACGTACTTTACATATGTAATTGGAAGAAATAACATTGTAAGTAAGCCAACTAATTGTATATAATTAAGCAGGACAATTATTATTGGTATATAATACAAACAAAAAAGAATGTAAATATCCAAACTTGTTCGTTGTTTCAATATTCTTTTATTGTTATTTATACACTTCTATCTTCGCATAATGCATGGAACATGGAACAACCATACCCTATACTGCATAATACCCCTTCCTAAAAAAAACTGATTACATATGTGGAATACAAAAAAAAATCTTGTAGAAAACAAAATTCTACCAGATTATTTCATTGAAATTTAAAAATTCTTCTGCGATGCAATCAAGATGTATTAAACAAATGACTTGTTTATTATAAATTAGTTATTCTCCAATAAAAAAATCTTTCCTTTCAATAGGTTTGAAATTTATTTCACAATTTTTTAAATACTTTGATCACACTTCTAATGAATTCAAATATATAACGATTTAGAAAAGAACACGTGCAGTAGTTTTACGACTTTTTGTGGACTATAAATCTTGGTCATTTTAAACATTAATACATGGAAAACAAGTATATACCGATTAATTTTGCACACTGAATATGTACAAAACATTTGACAAAGGTCGCTTGGGTTTTTGTAATGTCCAATTTTGAAAATAATTACTCGTTGCGTACGTACTGTAAAAGCAATACCCAAGAAATCCGACTAATCGGAGTTATTGTAGTACTTTTAAATTATTTATTTTATAATTACTTTGTATTTATATGTATACAGATATATGTATATATCATCTTTTTTGATAATTATCAACTATTAAAATTATGATACAACCTGGGTTATCCATACAGACTTAGTGTAACAATCATTGTAAATATTGTCCGCAGGTCGATCGTTCCTCTCAAAATATTAACGTTCCGTACTTGTATAATGCGTCAAAAAAAAATATAGTTACTTTTATATCTAATGAGAAGAACCATCTATGTGCGGGATATTTAATAGGGATATACAAGTGTTTCGACTTGATAATATTGTTAATGTATATATTAACAAATATAAACCGTGGAGAGGAAAAATTCATAGTACGTTATTGTACACAAAGCTTGAAAAGCTTCCCTACCGTGAATCACTTGGAAGCTCATATGCCGCCTGTGTCAGTTATCTTTGCGAAATACCCCTCTGCTTTAGTTCCACGGTGCAGTTAGAATCGATCACTCTAGGTCTATGGAAAGCCATGAATGTGTGTACAAGTACTGCACATCGTATCTCCCTAAAATGTAATGCCCCCAACAGTGAAATCCTGATTACCCATGAACAGAATTTTCCAGCTTTTTATGTTTATCATACAAAATAAATATTCGCACATTACACGTACATTTGTTTATGTACGAATATCTTTTATGTCGCATAACTGATAGGCGCATATAGAAATGCGGTATTGGAAATAACTCGGTATTGTCCGGTTCTAAGAAAAACGGTTCAACAATATTAATTAACAGTCGATTCCGAAACCTGAATTAAATGTTGCACTCCGTTCATCTTGTATATTAGAAATTAACCCTTCCTCGCCTAGGTGCCTAGGTCCTAATCTGTTAGTAAATGGCAAGAATTAGGTAATTAGATTTTGATCGATGCTCTGATTGCATGTCCTTGTATAAAGTGATATCGAGGTTGCTCATTGCTCTTTGTAGTACATGGAGCAATATGATTCGCTTTTGTACCGTTACATTAAAATACCTATTTCCACATATTAATCGTTATTTAAATTAATAATGTTGCCTAATTGAAAATCATTATCCCTAGCCAATAAATTTTTGTGGAGAATGTGAAACGGAGAATATTATTTAATTTATGTAAAAATCATATTAGTAACTCTTTCAATGATGCTAAACGTTTAAGATACATTGGAATAATATACCTTAGATAAAAGAAACTCACGAATAAAGATTTTCATCGATACCAGAACTCGGCGAGAAAGGATTAAATAATGATAAATATCAATGGACAACGTAACAATTCTTTTATATGGCAGCAGTAATGAATTTTCGACAGCAACTGAATTCAATGATTTATATACGAAGTAAATATTATAGTTGTAATTTATTGATTCTAAAGAAAAACTGATATTCCTATTTTTTTTTTCTGTTTCTGACAAAAGAAATATCTTTCTGTGTGCCAATAAAATATTTTTCTCTTGGAAATCCAGCTGAGCCTCTATTCTGAATTACACGATCATTCCTTTAATATCACGAAATAGACTTTTATGAAGCACGTTTAATTTCCTTGGATCAGGATTTTTTTCAGACAGTATATTCTGTGATCATCATTTGATCGCATACCTTTGATAATTTTATATCGCACAATCCATTTCGTTATATCTTTTAAGAGCATACTGGGACCTACTAGTTGGAGTTGCCGTCCAAAGTAACTTCAGTTTTTAGGAAAAAAGTAATAAATCTAGGCAACATATCAGACATGTCAGGCACTAAGAGATTAAAAACCAGGACGGTTAGAAAGCTATTCGACTAAATTTAACCGCCTCACTACGCAGAACTTCACCGCGAATATGTTAGACCTCCTAGGGTAAGAAGCACGAAAATAATGGATATCATTTACGGTATCATCTTTCAAGCGAATTACAAGTGTGGTTTGTTACTTATAGCAGATACTAGTGTTCAAATTATAAATAAAACGTGGTCCTATTTAATGGCTACAAGCCTTATAATATATTTACAATAATTTGTAGTGGAACTAAATCGTTGGAATATCCACGTGGGTACGCACTGAACAGCTTGGATAAAACTAAACCCTGTATAAAACAATCATTTTTGAGCGATTATATAATTTTCGATGTAACAACCAAACGTGGTAATTTACCGTAACGTAATTTACAACGCCCGGCACATAATTAATGCAAGAAAAGTATAACCAGACTTTGCAGACGGCAGAAATGTACAATGTCAAACATATTTGTTACGTGCTTAAGCACCAACATGTCAGCAATTTCAGATTTTCGCGAACATTGGAAGAATTAGATCATTTCCTAGCTCGTTCGGTTTCACAGCACCGCCTATTATGCCAACTATCTATCGACGTGTACTTCTTGGAACCAAATTAATGGTCGGATATCGATTAACAAAGAAATTTAAACAGCGGACTAAAATATGTTCGGACATCGCGACCAATCGCCTTTACTCTTGCAATCCCAGTATTCTCCAGTGTACATATGGCAAAGAGATTCCGTGTATGGATCCTGTTGTTTTTTAAACCATACCGGTTCGTATGGCTCATATGGCAATCCTGTAATACATGAAATACCAGTTGAATAGTGTACAAATGAAAATAACAGGCAAACTTAGCGCGTTTGATTGAGACCATCGTTTAAAGAGCCTTGAAATTATTTTTAATTATTATTTCAAATTCATCATATTCTTCTCTAGAACATCCTGTACCAATCAGAATGTGGATTATCGCATAACCACGATGTTCGTAACTAAATGAACAACAGTACACGAAACAACGAACAAAGGAAAACGTTCAATGCGTAACGATTCTGTCGGCAGACAGACCATCGCACAAAGATGAAAAAAGTAAAATATTCTTATCATTCCGCGCGATTCATTCGAAGGTCATTCCATTTTCCGCACTCCGTGTCGTTTCAGCGTGTATGAAAGTAAGGCATAATAGACTCTACAGTTTCTAATAATTACGATTAAAACATTACATGGTCGAAAACCCCATATACTAGAGATAAAAGATCTTTTTAATAAGAAATAGTAAAAAAAAAAACTGGAAGAACACTGAAAATAATAAGCTGAAAGATTGACCAACCACGTTCTGTCGCCACCTCCGCCTCGAATTCACGCATTCGTCTGGCCGCACGTTGCTTTTCTTCTAATCGCAATTTTTGTGAATTAGCCTCATCCCAAAGTCCATTCTCCATTAACCGTTGATCGGGCCTTAATCTGGAGTCGGTTGGTGCTACTCCTTCTTCGGGTTCATTCAACTGACAGGCCAATTCGGTAAATGAGTAATACTTCTCACAGTCCTCACTAAAATTCAATTGCAAAATAACTTGGAATGACAGTCTTTACCTCCTTTGTTTCGATTATTAATACCGACTCCCGTTTCAACGATTACATTAATCTTGATTTATGCATGTCTGGATGTGAAATATCGCATAATCACAACTTATTGTTATGAAAATGGAGTATATGATTCAATGAGATTCAACCCAAATGTTTCAACGATACGGCCATGATGATGAAATCGATAAACATGAACACACTCACGGTGGCATACGACGTTTCCAAGCCAGGATGTAAGGTCCCGTCTTATAAACAGGGTTATCAGGTGTGCCAGAAGTACTAATAACTGGGGCTATTTCCATCTTAGAATCCCAGGTACCCTGCACGACCCATTTAACTTCATTGTTCGAATTCATCACAACTCCACGAACCTTGCGTTGACTGTCCCTCGAAAAATACGAATATGGAATATATTTGAGATGGCACTTAATGCCTTGTTTGTGATTGATAATATCCATGTCGCCACTCTGATCTACCCATAGCTTTCCAACAATAATGTTATGTACTGTCGTTGTGACCTTCCGCCACGTATAATGATTGTTTCCGGTAGTGAACTCCAGATGTGCAGTACCCAAAGGTATAACCTAATAGATGAAAAATTAATTATCAAGTCCTTGTTTATATTGAAATATGTTCCGTTACTGTATCAATGTATTATCTGTGTTACGATATAATATACTGACGTGATTTATTCATATGATGTACTATTTTTATTGATTTATTGAAACGTCACAAGCTCTTTCCTACGTAATTGATAGGGATATAAATATGGATTTACTACACAAAATAGAACATGAGTAATGACAATTTGATATAAAAAAAAATGTTAGAAATTCACAGGGAGATAAACTGAAGACCTCCGCCAAATTGTCAATGCTCTTATCCTATTTAAATTGGAAAACAAAAAAAAACATCGATCTCTTTAATAATTGCAAAGGAAACAGCTTATAACACTGTATATGAGCCACCTTTAATGTTGTAATACTAAAAATTACTAACTATTTAGGTTTAAGAGGGAATTACAAATTACCTGTAGATATTTTCCTCGAAATTTGGATGCCATTGTAAATTCCTGCCAACATCGCCAGGTTTTACCTTCGCAATACTGTGCCAACATTGGTGGATGATGTGAAACCTGTTCAGAGATTGAACGCCAGCCTAAATCTTCAGTTCGGTCACATTCATAGGTCTCTCCAAGTAAAGGATTAAACGGTTTTCCCGTTCGCGAAGCAGTTGTAGAGTAACTAGAGACGGTGAATGCTGCGACATACGCCATTTGTTCGTAACTGTCGGTACATCCTGATGCTCTGTTTTAAACGTAGAATTTTCGATTAAAACCAAATATTATGAGCAAATGTTAAAATTAGAATTTATAAATGTACTAATGTATGGATATAACTGTTTTAACTTCTTTCATTTAAAACAAGTTAAGGGATGCATTCAAAGTCAATCTCTTACTGATTTGATTAGATCAATCACAATCCAAATGTTTTTTATTTATTTTAAGAAACATTCCATATTTGAAATTGATCTAAACTGAACTTATATAGCATAAGAATATATAATATAATTTTCAAATGCATGTTTATGGATTCATAAAAATTGCGAAAACTTCTTTCACCTAAAAACTTCAAATTATGGATAATACTTCAGTTAATACCTTTCAATTATTAAAATACACTATTGGTGTGAATACATAATAACACATACCTATCAAGTATATCAGCATATTCATAATCTTCAGTCAATCGCTGAAGCATACTAAGCGGTTCCGAAAAGTTAACAGGCATTGGTATTTTTGATAGTTCTTTTCCAATACAATTTTTCATGATACTCCATAGATTCAAAGGATAATTTGGTTTGTCTGGTACTCGAGTTCTACGCTTCCTTTTTGACACTGTTGTCACCCCGGAACCAGTTGGTGTTTCCCCACCATTATTTGCTTGCCAAGCCGTCTAAGCATAAAATATCATATCAACCATTTTAAATACTTTAAATTCCAAACTAATAGATTCAACGAAATTCCTCATCGTTGCATACAAAGTCTATAAACAATATATTATTAATCAAGTTACCTACATTGTCCAGATCGGGAGTAGAAGCAACAGGGACAGGTGTTGGAGATGCAGTAGAATCAGTCACGATGAGAAAATTATCTGTTCTAGCGCGATCGTTGTCAGATGATGGCGTCGGATCTCCTTCAGAACTTGAGCCATCATCGCTTCCTTGAGAATCGGTCCGATCTCGCCCGTGTGATATAGAATTACCCGTAGTGACGCCAGAGATACTCAAAGTAAACGCATCTGATTCTTGGGCATCATAAAATTCGACATTATCCTCGTCATCTTCTGAAGGTGACGTATTTCCTCCTGTATCTGTATTAAAGGAATTAGAATCGAAGGTTAAGACATCGATCGAGAAAAAATAATCACAATAGTAGAAAAGTAAGGAGGAAGGAAATGTAACTCAAGCAATATAAAAACTATGGAAGGAATTGTATTCATAAAAAAATTGTTTACATTATCTAGCTTCTCGGTATCAAACCCGTTTGCAAACCAGAATAATATTTATATCCTTACGCTCTGATAATAGCTGAATTCAAAGAGACCAGAGGTCATTTGTCGATTATAACGTTTATCTCAATTTGTAAGTCGATATTGGAATAAGTAAAACTTAAATATCCATAAGGAACGAAACCAAAGATGGTACACAGCCAATATTTAAAACTATAGTTACACTGTACGTCACGATCGCAGCCGCCAAACCTCAAAAAGCCAGATTAGAATCGTCAAGTTTGATTAAACACTTCTTTGCATGGACCGTCACTTAATAAAGGATTGAAAGACCGCACCTACCCCGTCATTCGTTCTTTCCAGGTTCCAGGTATTTTATGCGAAACCTTTACGCGTAATTTAGTACATGTATCTCCAAAAGGGATAATAGAAAAAAATTTGGATACGTCTATTTACAAGGCCAACTTTGGTTCGCTAGCAACTACCAAGAAACACACCATACTCGTATCGTCACTGCCACATGTGCGGTACTTGCGCACCCACACGAGCATGCACATAACCGTCAAGTAATGCGCGGGGAGAGAGAGGCATATCATGAGCACATAAAACGGTTTAACACTTCCCTTCCAAGGGAAACATCCGTGGAAGATCAGCCGACAAGAGCAGACGCTCTAGGAACAATGTTGCACACTTGGTCACGACTTACCCGAATAAGCCAATTTAGAAGTCTCCTAATGAACTACCCCGACGGAAGGGGAAGAGAGTGATCGAGAGACCGTACACTTCTTTCGTATCGAAGTGCTTTGTCACTCTCATTGTGAAAGCTCGAACGACAGAGATAGCCTGACTTTCCGGTACTCAAAGTGGGGATAGTGAATCGTGCAACCTTGTAGTAAATTGATCTTTGACGCACGACCATTGGTTAACGCGGAAGTAAGACGGTCGAAGGGCCGACATGCGTCCGCTCGGAAAGAATCGTGCGTCCTTCTTTCGCTCGTTACCGACACGAATGTGAGAAAGACGGCGCGAGTCTCTGAGTTCGTTTGGTAGGGGCACCAAATAATGCGACTGCTGAAACAAGGCCAGCCTCGTGAAGCGACTCGGTTCCAAGTCTTCTCAATTCTATAAATCAAGGCTGCGCATGCGCAATCTAAATCCCAAACCACATGCGCAATCAGGTGACGTTTGTAGGCCACGTGACAGGGTAGGCGACTATTAGCAAGGAACCGTTAGCTAATTTTAATTTTCCTCGTTTTACTCCCAATCATTTAAACCACTTTTTCTTTCCTTCTACGATAGCATTAACCTGTGAAAAACCGGTAGCTCCAGTTATAACAATAATTTACGAAACGGTTGTGCAAAGTCTATTTCCCACATCTGTGCAGAATCAAATTCTGAACAAATGATATAATACTTAACTTCATCGATCCAATAAATATTCAACTGAGCATTTATAACTTAAAATTTGACCAGTTGGCTCTTTAAGAGAATATAACGTACATATCAGGCTAATTTTGGTTTTAATTGATTAAATTATATACCAAAAACGTGGTACATTTTTAATAATAAAAAAACTTCTAATAGTTCCAAGAAATTTATATTTATATTCTTTGAATGAATAAATTTTAAGAAGAGAAATATTTTCTTTTGGATATTTTTGGCATCATTTGAAAGTTAATTAAGCATAATCTACATAATCAACAGTTATGATACAAAGTTAAGTGGTCATCAAAATTATTCAATGCTTGAAAACTTTCTGATATACTTATGTAATCTTTTTTTTATAGTACTTGAAAAAACATCACATATTTGTAATTCATCAGCATTCCTATTTTTGAAACAAATACTTTTCGAATAACTACACTTCTACCTTAAACTCTGACATGCACTGTCCTGCTATGTGTGATGATAATTTACATTATTATGTATCTATAACACATTATCAGAATAATCTGTTGCGTGTAAAAGAAAAAGTATCAGTACTAGATTGTAACCCAGATTTATGCAGGTATCCAGATTAGTAACAAAATCTTCTCTAATATGTAAAATTTATACATGATGGAAAAGAAATGTATATTCACATTTTTTAAATAGAATAGTAAAGTTGTGACCATTAAGTCGATACTATCTGATGATACTGTTTCTAATCACTTTCATTCTTTGCTATAAGCACTAACTACATAACTAAGATCATTAAGCAGTCATGAAGTGAAGCAATTCTACAGCAATTGGAAGCACACATATTAAAAAAATATATAAATATATGTAAAAATTGTGAATTTACGAGACGGTCTGTGTCCTCCAGCTGGTACCGCCGAAGGTAGAGCGTGTTGAGCAGCTGCCTCTAAATTTGAATGTTGTCTGGCTAGTTGCTCGACCATTTTTTCTAATCGCACCTTCTGATCTCGTTCGTGTTGCAGTATTTTCTGCCACTTGGGTTCTTGTTGTTGAGCCAAGCGTAAGAAATGACTACTCCTCTGAAATCATACAATTTTTACTATTTCCTTCAGGTCATTTTATGAATTTCCTAGATTAATGTTTCATCAGTACAGTCAAAGATCTACTTCAATGGATCTCCCCAGTTAAGCCTCAATGTCGAACTTTTGACACTTTATTGCGGATTAGCCATTAATTCTATCACTTACAGAATTTATTAGACGAATTAATGTTTAAAGATTTTAAAATTCCGCGGTCAGAGTTATTCCTTAAATTTGTCGGGGCTTTCGGGAGTAACCCGCGTCTATTGTCGCCAGAGAGCCGACGTTTCGCAAACATTGCAGTTCGCTTCATCAGGGCAGACACTGATAAAATGTGTCCTCGTTTGTCTTTGATACTTTTCTCAACGTGCAATGTTTATTTTATCTTAAAACACTTTAATAATCAACTACTATATATATCAATTTAATATCAATTTTAACTCTGCTATTAGCTATTGATTATTGTAACCGTTACTATAAACTTACACTGATCATGGTCTTTGCTACAATACGGAATCGCGTTGCTCGGTCACCGACAGTTTTTATTTTCGCTGATAATTCAAGATTAGCAGTCTCTAAGGACTCTAAATCTGCTATAGCAGTTTGTAAGGCGATTCCCCCTTTGACGACATGATCGTGACACATTTGCAGATCTTCCAGGCAAAGACTCAGATCTTTAACGATAGATGTATGTTCTCCTCTTTGATTGTCATTGTCCTGATAATCCTCGTCTTCCTCTGAAATAAAAATTAGAATATTCTTGATCGAAGTAAAACCATCGAAATCCCTTGGATTCCAGATTTTTGCAACTCTGTCGGACCAATGGTGCTACCTGTAACACTAGCTGTAATTAATTTTTTACCCCATAAACACGTGTTACCCACGGGACAAGCCAGCATTCTCTTGCAATCGTTGGTAAAAATATTTTCCATATTTCCCCATGTGACTCTGTAATATTCCATTTCTATGGTATTCTAAATTGTCCGAGCTAGGTCCTGAAACTCTTCGTTTTCGATTATAAGTTTATAAAAAGCGTAAAACGTCGAAAACTTTCACGGACCACGCCATGTTGGTTCCAGTCCATGAAAAATAAATGTTTTATCAAAAATGAAATTTCATGAGTTTCAGGACCTACCTCAGGGCCTCCATATTCACGTGGTAAAATATGAATCGAATCGGTACACACCCTATTCGGAGAATACTTTCACCAACGATTTAACTTCTTAGATATATACAGGCTGACTCTTTCATATCACCTTAATATTCACAGTAGAAGATCGATTATTGCAAAATTATATACAGAAATGGGATGACATACCAGATTCCATTACTTTAATAGCTCTGGCTTTAGCCAATTCAAGTGCAGTGACCCACTGCTGACGTTCAATTTCAGTAGCAGCCTTGATGTGGAAGGTTTGAGTAGCGCCGTTGCTTACAACGAAGGTACATGCGTCCACCGCGTGAATTAAGGCCCCGTGCATGGATATCGTACCTCGACAAGTATGAGACATTTCAGCCTGGTTTCTAAACAAACAGGAGAGAACCATAAATTTTATGGTACCCTTGAAATATCACATTTTGACATTACGCTTTTCATTGGGAATTTCACGAGTTCATTGCAATCGGTAGTTTTATCAGACGTATATACCAAGGGCATTGTATATATATACTACTTGTATCGTTGCAGCATTCCCTCCACAAAGATTGATGTAGAATTATGGATGTTTGACGGAACAATTAGAATTTCTAACATGTATTTAACTTTCCTAAGGATTTAGATAAATGAACGTAATTTAATGTAAGGCAAGGAAACGTTAGTTGCAAAAGATGAATGTCATGCAATGCCCATTAGAGGAAAGAGGAGTCCAAATTATGAATTTCTGCAATTCATATCGCGTGCCTCTACCAGAATGACGTGTAAACTGTAATCGTAGGAAGTCGATACGTCATTTCGGTAATAAACATGCGACGTTCTTTATCCTTACCGAATGTCAATATTGTAACATTCTTTATTTCTAATTAGTGCAACATTTGTTCATAAACAATGTGTATTAATACTTCGACATCAGGATAGAAATACCATATTTAAATCAGATTTAGAAAATACAATTTTGTTGTGTCGTATTTTTCGTCTGAAATAGAAATGTATTTATTTACTACAATGTATTGACACAATAATCCAATGTATGGAAAAGGAACTTGCTGGAAAATTAAGTAAAATGAAAAAATTGACCAATGAAATAATCCCATTTTATGGCTACTAAAATATATTTCTATTCATAATATCTGAGCATATAAGACATACTGTTTTAAACAACCATCAAAGATTAATTATACAAATGTTCATTCAATGGATGAGTTAATAAATTTCAATCATGCAAGGTTTCTTTTGCTATTTTTGTTCTTATAAACAACGATTACAACCTATAAATAATTGTTATAATTCTATTAAAAACACTACTAATTTATAGGAACTTTCATCTTATTTTTCTACTCGCCTTTTTAATCCACTAACTTCTTCTATATAGAGTAGAGCAATATTGAGTATTAATTATGCAACCTTGTATGTTATATCCAATGTGTTAACAGTAATTTAAGATTTAATTCGACTACATGCATGTCAAGTGCACAAATCATTTCTTTTCTCAGAGACTCATGACTATTAGCTTATAATAAATGTATATCTGAAATGCGTGAATTAAAATCATGAAGACAAGTGTACGTATATAGATAGTTAAGTGCTTCCTGATGTGCAGTCTGAAAGAAAGGTAATCAATTACATAAAGTCTTCCGATTCTTTCTGCTTAAATGGAAATTCAAGGTTCTAAACTGAAAAGCTCGATGGATACATAAGTAGCACTGTTTCTAAATTTTAAAGCGTTGTGACAATTTAATTTTATCACTATTATTGCTTGATTAAAAGTAAACCTACAAATAGTCAAACAAGTGTGCCCACATTCTAGGATATGGAAGAAGAACTAATAAATTACTGCGTAGAAGAAAAATAAAACGACAAATTGCTTGGGAAATGACTAAATATAATGTAAACCTATCGCGTAATACTTGCACCACAATTATGATTTTATCATAACAGAATAATGTGAATAAACAATGTATACAAGTAATGATTTAGCTGCTGTGTGATACAGTTGAAAGCAATTGTGAATGAAGGAACCTTATACAAAGCTGAATAATTTGCGCAAAAAACACCATATTGAGGATGCACGCACAAATTAAGAAATGTTCTACGTTTGTAGAATGTACATTTTTGTTTCAGGTGTACATAGTGTATTAACAAAAAATGCAGAGAAATATATGGTATCGATGTATTAAGTATACATAGCCAATCCTAAAGACAGTGGAAAGTGTGTTTAGGGATTTTAAAATTAAAATTAAAATCATTGAGACTTCTTGCTCCTTGAATTGCATATCTTTTTTAAAAGAGGGTCAGGATTTTGTTGATTCGGTTTTTGTTACTTACTCGGAGGCTCTGCCAGCTCTCCGCTTGCGTCGTGTCGATATCTTTGGCCCCCCTGTTGGTTCAGCCCTAAACAATCCATAAAACAAATAGGCCCCATTCACTTTATGCACATTGTTTCAAGTGGTTTTTTTTCAAATCACCTACTTTAAACATACAATCTTGTCAATGATTAAAATGCCAACTTTGCGAGCTATATAAATATGTAAACATGTTTCGCTAACTTTTTAACATTTCTAATGCACAGTATCATTCAAGTGCTAATATCTAATTATTAGAAATTACTAAGTAATTCATAAGTGTTTAATTAAAACATGATACATATACATAGTTGCAAAATAGGAATAAATTATTGTATAATTCACTGTAATTTACAATAGTCTACATCACAAATCCTGGATTTTACAAACTTGTCTTGCTCTGCTTAAAATTCTGTTGAATTTATTAAATTGAACATCTCATTTGATAGTGCAGTACTTAAAAAGTTGTTTCATATTTATGTTAGATCTCTTATTCTTTGGACAAAACATTTATCATTGTACTACATTAAAAAGTAAAGATCTATAAACATACAAAATACACAGTCTAAAAAATATTATGCTGAGAAAAACAAGAGTGATATTTTAACTCTCTGAAAATAAATTAAAAAATGCACCTAGAATAATTAGTATCTCAAAATTTCTGGAATGAACAGAATGAAGAAGCGAAGGTAACACAATACTTTGTGACAATTTTAGAAATTCTACAGACTTAATACAATTAATAGCATGAAATAATCTAATACAGAATGACAACATTATAGAAATTGCACAATCGATTTGTGAAGAAAAATGAGATTTAGATAAGCAGTGATGAAACAAAAACACCAATTTTCCAATCTAACAAATGTGTTGGGTGTTAAGGATTGTACCCCGTAAAGGATTCCTAAATATTTGTATAACAGTAATTCTTAATGCACATCTAAAAAAATAATGTATTATGTCAATACGTAAATTGTAATTAATTCTGTTAAATTACACATCAAATATTTAAGACAACTTAAATATATACTGGTATCACTGCACGTAAGGAAATTAGAAAAATGTGCAGAAGAAAATGTTTACTTATTTATAAATATTATGTACGGCCATGTTTTGATATGTCTCAAATAACACATAGATGACTTTTCTTATAATACAAGAGCACAGTGATCGTATAGAAACTCTAAATCCTTGAGTGTAACTCTTTAATATTATAAAATGAATGTAATATAAATTCTGTCTTGAAACAGGGTACAAAAAGTTTGCACAAAAATTTTCTTTACATGTGTTGTACAAAAAGAGGTGCCAAGCGATAAGAACGACGTTTATATTCTTTAAGTCAACAAGTAACAATTCCTAAGATCTGATTGAATTTCCTTATACTTTGGTAAATGCTAAAGACATAAGTAAACAACTACACAGTAATAAAAGATTGAATCCATCACCTCTGAAAAGAAGAAGAAAGTAGGTAATGCATTAGTTTCTGAAGCAAGAATACGGTGAACAATTTTTTGTTTTAATAGTTTGTTACAGTGATGTGACATCGTGTTATTTATTACTGTATTTCTTACATATTTACTAGAATTAAGTAGACAATTAGCAATCATTACAAGGAGAAAACTATGACCATTTAAGAATTTGACAATAATAATACATTACTTCGGTAAACAGAAAAGGGATCATAGAAGTGAAAGGTAAGGTCACAAAATACTCTCTGACAAGACCAAGGAGACAAAACGTTCTCTCGTCACGGTTATTGGTTATAACTTCTACGGAAAGGAAATTCGTAAGTTAAATATAAATAAATATATGGGTCGTTACCTGTAGTATGACAAGATGCCATTTGACAGGACGAACCATCTTCGTTGATAACCTTTGAGGTAATTAGTCCATTTGAAGAGCCAACCCTTCATCTCTTGGGTGCCGTGTTGGGTTTTTACGTCGCTCATTTTTAATAATGTTGCGCGACCACGTAAATTTTTTCTAATATGCTAATTCTTGCTAAATTCCACGTATACATCACCGTGTTATGCAGCCGCCATTTTGCTATTCGTGTCCAATTCGTGTCTTTCCCTTTCCACAAATTCAACCGTGGATTTAAACATAAGTTGAGATCGGAAGTCGAATAGTCAGAGAGCTTGTGCAGCACTGCGGCATGATCTAAAGGAGACGAGGGGGGCTATTATGTATGCAGATTGAGTGAAAATGTGAAAACCGAACAACTCGCGGTATTACGGAACTTTTATCGTCGTGAAAATGTTAGATGATTCGGGTGAGACTACTCGACAAGAAATTCAGTGTCGAGTGACGAGATATGAGAGAGAGAAACAATAGATAGAAGAAGATCGAAAGAGACCCGCCGTAAACGTAAGAATATATGGACGGAGCCCAAGCCAGAGGTCTGAGAGCCGAAGTAAATAAATGGGAAACACGTAGAACATTGGGAAGGTAGCCATATTGGTTAGCCAAAATCATAGCTTTCTAATTGGCTGAGATTTAGTTGTCACTTTAAGAGTAGGGAGAAAAAACGGTGCGAACTGTGAACAGATAAATAGTGAACGAAGTACAATATACCACTTGAAGCATAAAGAAAGGTACAAATTATGTTTTACGTAGAGGAGTGGCAAAAGGAAATAAGTTAGAGCAAATAGGAAATATCAAGATGATCAACCAATCAGGAGGCGAAAAAATTGGCTGACTAATATGGCCGCCCTACTCTTCCCTTTCTTACGCGCAGGCTTCCCCCCCTGGTCTAAGATGGACTTTGAGCTCCGCTCATATTCATACATATTCTTACGATGCCAGAAGAGCGTATATGCACATACACATACATACACTACACTACACTCAAAACCTTTCCCGTATACTTTCAATCTAGAGATTTCGCACTTTCACTCGGAGGATACATTAACGGGTGCCTAAACTCACGTGAGATGAAAGTATGAGAAGTGAGCACTTTCGTGAAAAATATGTAATAGACGCCAAGGTGTGTTCCCCAGAGATCTTATTTTTAACTCGTTCTGCGACTTCCAAAACGCCACCATATTGCAATATATTAAAAGTGATTGGTTGGTTAGCAAACCTAGCTAGTATTTTTAAATTCTCGAGACTTTATTACCGCAACTTTCTCTCGTTTCTTCTGCAACTTCTATCTCGTTTAATTTTACCAATAGAGCCCATTTTCTAGAATGTTGCAAGTATAGTCTTTATGAAAGAATAGTAGATAACTCCAAGATAGTGAAACTTAAATCCTATATATGGTTACCAGAGTATGTCATAAATTCGATATATAATTAGAATATTCCGTAACATATAGGATATTTTATTTAAAACGAGGCTAGTATAGATTTCTGGTACAACCGAAAGTCCCTCATTTTTTAAATTGATTTCAAAGTTTGAACATTTTACGTTCAATGTAATTTTTAAGATACTTTTCACTTGTTGCATTGCTGTGCAATTGAATGCAGTAAAACGCTATGATTAACTTGCAATTCTTTCTGCGTTATCCATGATGGCTAATCCGTGTCTTTTTAACCAATAGGAACGTTTTGCTGCATGTTATTTTGTTGCAATGCAACAAACAAAAAGTTACCTTTATTTGTAGCACTTCTCTGTACCCCCAATTCTGAGTTATTAATAAATTACTTCAATATAAATGAATGTTCATATATGTGTGAACCATATTTTATAGTCGAACTACATAATGTTGAACCCAGGAGAAACAAAAATTGTTATACCTTCCAGTGATATAAAAAATGACTGACTGGACATGATTGCGGAACGAAAGATTTAATACGACTAAATGAATGCTCATATGTGAAGTCAAATATTTGCCTTCAAGGGGTATATATTAGGAAATGAAGTGCGCTTAATAGCTAGCACACATCGCGCATTCGAATGAGATTGCGCAAAATGATGACACACACTTAAAGCGAAAGATGACACGCGAAGGCAATAAAAAAACTGTTTACCTTTTATTTGCCCTCAGAATCTGTTGAAGATACTGTTGATATGAATTGTTAACGAAACAAAAGATATAAAAAGTATAGCTTCCAAAATTTAACCGAAACTTTTAGCGTTTCTTCATGGTAACAAAATCTTCGTGATATTCGGGACAAAATATGAGAAATAAATTCTTCATGTGTGAGAATGCTAAAAACGAAGAACCGATTTTCTTGTTTAGTGGCGTTAAGTAGAAGGTTCCTAAATATAAATAAATGCTCAAATTACAATAATCATATAAAATACCATAAGAAAGTATTTTTAAACGCAAAGACAATGCTTTGTAATGGAAATGTCACATCAAACATTGCGGACGTACTAAAGAGTAAAACAAATAAGTCCTTTATTTGTTTTTTCTCTATATTATTGAAAAGAGTCTGTAGACGAATGAAATTTGGATATTTCAAAGGAATATTATAAATTATCGAAGAAGTAGAATTTATAATTTCGAATAAACAATGCAAAACAAAGTCCGTCCCTGATTGATTGAATTCACATCTGGGACTGTCAATAGCTACTAAATGTTCTACAGTCATCTTTTATTAACATTGGCTTAGAGCAAATACAGTTCCTCATAGAGTATTGCGTCAATAGAAACCGTGATTTTACTTCAAGTTAAAATAACTATGATTTTTACCGTACAAGCTGATTACCAAGAAGTTCTCTAACGATGTGTAATGGCGATCGCGAGACAGGTTCAACGGCTTTTGCCTACACAGTTTGAATTCCGGTGGGAAAGGGAGAGGAGAGGTAATCAAATTAGCATATATCATAAACAAGGTTGATCGATTATACATCATGCTCATCATACTATATATAGACTTAATAATTTCATTTCGCTATAAACTGCTTCCAAAATGATTTCTTTTCTGCACCCTTTACATAGAAGTATGAATAATTGTAACGATTAATTTTATCCTCATATAGTTATTGTCCTTACCAAAGAGAGAAGTATTTAACTATTTAAAATGCCTGTCGGCAAATTATAAGTCAGCTAAGTAAAAGAACTTCTTTTGTACGACACTTTGCGACTTTTTATAAAATATGACAACCATTTGATGTATGTCCCTGGTCTAGAGTATTTAATTCATCCTCGTGACAAAAAAACTACCATACAAACGATAAAAAAAACTAAAACTATTAGGGTCTTTACTCAAATTGAATTAACTTGAATTAAGTTAGCTTATTCCTAAGGAATTTTTATAAAAAGAATATGACTTAAGTAAACAGCCTGTCGGTGTCTAGTACCCTGGCACCTCAACACGAATGCCTCCCTTACGGATATTCTGTATATGAAGTAAAGTAAAAGATATAACACAATATATAACAATTATTAAATAAGTTACACACTAGGATATGTTTATGAAATAAATCTGATACATCCGTCACGTATGTCATCCTTCTACGATGCTTAACGACCGGGTCTTTTCTCCAGTATCTTGATTAAGGAAAACTGAAGAGCGTCGGCTAAATTTCCAGGGGAATTTCCGAATCTAACATTCCTGCAGTCAGGGATGGGCATGAATCAAGTCACGTCCTGACCAGGAAAAATGGCAACCACGTGTCCTTGTTAGCTGCGTTTCACGAGCACTTCTGGGTACCTATGCATGGAGCTGTACTTGCTTATGCTCACCTACACAATTAAGGACGTGGTTACACACACGTGTTCGGAAGTCACATAGCCAGTTATTATGCCGCCAATATGGCTTAGAGGCAATTAATACTATTGTTATTATTGGGATAGGTAAGGTACAGACATACGTGCCGCGGCTCGTCAGTGTGTTCCTCACTGTTCCTCGAGGAGGGACCGGACGAGCTCACGGCAGTCGCTCCCGGTACCTCTGGTTCTACCTCCTAGTACAGTCACATATTTTCTCATTAAATTATACATTACTTAATTAACAAAACTCCTTTATACCCGGGCTTGCAGTGAATTCACGTGAGAAGGTGCATCCGCGAGGACGAGCATCTGTGACTCTGGATTTAGAAGACAGGCTACAAAGTAATAAACATAGTTCGGAGCTAAATTCTTTTTATCTCTGCCGTTGGAAGTGAAAGGAAAGCATACGTAAATTAGCAGTTGGCCAGTACAAGTCGAAGAATGTGGAAGGAAAGGATAAGGTGGAGAACTAGTGCCGATCGTTTTGGAATCGTGTAGTGCATCGACTAGATTTGCGTTACGCGAAGTAGATTTAAAGAACGAGGCTATCAAAGTTGACACTGTTTTAAAATTCTGCAATGAATCTACCGCATATACCGCAAGTGTATTGTAGATGAACGTTAGAAACCACTTGCATTACAATGAAGAATACGTACCAGAGGATCCTATTGTTAACGAAGTGGTCCGAGTAAAGAATATTACCTTGTTTTGACATGCAAATGATTTCTTTAATTTGGTACACAATAAAAAATCGTTCAAGTCGAGTGTTCCGAGAACAGTGCTCGGATTGTTTGAAGGGAGCTGACGAAACACCTTGTCAAATACGTGTATGGATATGAAGACTTATTCTAGTAATAATGAGTTTAGCCGCGACGCAGCTAAATGCATGTTATAATATATGAATTGGAAATGACACTTGTCATTCAATGACAGCCCTTGATGAAAACGTTAAACAATCTAACTATACGAATTCCAAGTTGTTGGCCAGTTTTATAAACTCTGTGCAATCAACCCAGGACTGAATCAATTATTGAACATTGTACCATTAAGAAGAACTCGCTAAATGAAAGGGCTTAACCAATGTCAACTATAATGCTCAATGGGAACTTAAAAGAGACCGGCAGTAAGGGCTGCCTAACCATCACTTTTCCAAACATCGACCGAGGAGAAAATGACAAGGCCACGAGCATTAATCAGAGACCAGAAGGAAAAACCTGGGTTTCCCTGGAAGAGGTTCCGAATAAGTTGACAAAGTCGACGCAGATAGACTTTTCGCAGTCCACTTGGAAGCTCGGAAATCCTTCGCACAAGTTAAGGCCAATGTCTGCCACGTACTTGCAAAAGTCGAATCAATTAGGCGACTCGAGTTACACTCCAAAACAAATCTTGCACTCGGCCCAGAGTGAAATTATACTTAGCCCAAGGAACAGGCATCACAGTAAGTACGTGGCCTTGGATATGATGAAACCCATCCCGAGCCCTCCATATAGTCCCTATTCGGGAAGCCAGTTATCTGGTAGCAATACTCCTTGCACGTGTTGCTGTGCCTGTGGCTCGCATGTTCCACAATCGCCGGTGCCTCCGAATTCCGAAGAGCAAGATGGACCCGAGGGACTCTCTTGGAGGAGGCTGCACATGAGTAGGGCTAAACTGAAAGCTACTGCAACTACGTCGGAGTTACTCAGCGGGTTTGCGATGGTACATAGAATATTTCTTCAATCACTCTCCTTTTAAGATGATATGAAAGGTAGTTTTTACCGATCGGCGACGGCCAAATTCCGCGGACACGCATTTTCTAAAAAACCTATTTGCCAGATTTTTACCGCACGATTATAATAAAAGTACCGAAGTTGTTCGTGACCATAAAAAAATTGCAATGAAAAAATGTTCTTTTTTATCTTAGACCGACCAACATGGCATCCCGGTCAATATTTTGCTGTTATTCACTTATTGAAGGCTCCAAGGTAACCATTGAAAGTGTTAGGAATAAGTGTCTCGATAACTTAAAACATGACAGTCATCGAAAATGATACATTCAGGCCCAAAGAAGGGGAAAAAAATATATCCCCGAAAGTGAGGTGTATGGTATGGGCAACGCGGGTACTGTAGTGTGCTCGAAGCAAACATTTAATTCCCATTGAACGCAACGGATGGCTCTGCAGTCGACGAGAGCATAAAAAATCATGAATCCAGGGGATTTATTGAGTTTTACTTCGATCTCTTTATCAAGAGACTCGGTCGTATCTCGTTGCCAAGTACTGGATAATAATTCTACTAAAACAACGTATAGAGTATGTCATTTCGAACAAATTGTCGACCCAGAACGCCACAGCTGTCTTTATAAATATAAATATCGCTAAGGTGGCGTGTCATTTCAGATGGTATATTACAGGAATTTGTCCTTACCGAAAAGTTATACCGTGCCTTTCACATCACCTTAATATTCTCTAAACTATTAAAAATTCCGTATTAACAATTGAAAATGATTTTCTTGGATCATTGTCTCTACAATAAACCTCCATTAACGCTATAACTACCAAGACCAGTCAAAATGACTGGTTTCAGACGGTCCATCCTATACAAAAAAAATCAATCGGTAGTACTAGTGTAACTAGTGTACTAGCGGACTAATCGTACATCCTGTTGATCGGCGTATTCGGTTTGCCGACAATTTTTAAAAACGATTCAGACATATCCATATCGCGTTCGTGCGCTGATAGAAAATACCGTTTTTTTAGATTTATATTGAGGTATCAGTTTTGATAGGAAAATGTTTTAATAACCCAGTATATTGTAAATCTAACAATAAGATTCCGTTATTTCTATCAGTGCATGAGATACATCACGGACACGGTACGGATATATCAGGGATACCAATGAGTAATCAATTTTTTTTTGACGTCTAAAACACCTCGCTCAAAATAACTGATTACTTATGGGTACCCCTAAAATAAGATTTAGAAGAAAAATAAAAATTCAAAGTTAATTGTTACCGTAACATAGACGTTAACCAGCCTGATTTCAACTTAGACATTTTTCTATTGCTTTAGCGGCAACTTAAGGTACTTTTGAATATTTTTAATTCAATAAACGTGGCGACACAATTAATAACAAATAAGCAAATGAAACATACGACCAATACATGTGGTATAAAAGTAAATACTTAAATAATATTTAATCAAATTCAGAGAGAAAATGGTGAGCACTTTAGAGCATTTATAAATGCTTGTTCATGAAATAACAAGAAGGTAATACTTATTGGATTTTTCATGGAAACATTTTTCTCTAGAAGACGCAAAAAGTTTGCACATCTCGGTTGGTTATTACATTTGAGCAATCCTGCAGTTACTTCTATCTGACGACAATTCACGCAGTTATATGACATTTCCTGCAAACTATTAAATCAACGTGCACGACAATTCTCAGTAATCTTTGAACATATCTATAATTGCATAATGCAGATACTGACTCTGTTGGATAATCCCTATTTCGCTCGTTTCAAACAGTAGTTCTTACGACAAAGCAATGCAATCCTCTTATAACATTTGCGGATAAAAAAGAAATGTGTTCAGTAACAATGAAATACGTACAAGAATTAAGGAATAAATATAATAAACAATGAATAATACCCAAATAAATTCTGAATATTTATGCGATGTATGTTTTTCCTTAGTTTTTATTTTTCATCAATATCCCGATTTCCATAATTTACATACTTTTTTGTATGCGGTGCGTAATAATCGGTAACTTATAGGTGAACGTCTATCTCTCTTTGAAGTCCTTTTCAGTTGTTTAAAAAAAGAAATGTATAACCATTTCCTTCAAATGTTATAAATCGTTCCTTCAAATAGCATCAAAATTATGGCATACAAACAATTAAAAAATGTACAAGTCAAGAAAAACCTAAAAGTTGTTTATGTTACCGTCGGATTTGACGATGTAAAAGGTGAAATATGTTATATGTTATACTTATATTATCAAAAATTAAGTTTTTAAATGATTTAGTGGGGGGTACGTTGCAGATATTTGACTTTACTATTATCGTTACGTGTACTTAATAATTGAATGGGGAATGTATAAGTGGTTTAACTGATAAGACGTGTTCATCGGAATTACCCGATGAGATCATAAAAACAAGATGCGTTCATCTAAAATTGGAAATCCTTGTTATTCCTGCTATAATGCAACTGAATTAATACTGTTAAGTCACTTTCTTCAATAAGAAATTATTGAAAAGATATGAATATAAGTGACGTAATACTATGAAAAAAAAAGTGCATGTAAAATATATTAAATTGCATCGCTAATCTATTTGCAACATATACGCATCAATTTTTAACATGAAAGCTCTAAATCATCCACGTACTTTCAAATTATTATTAAACAAATTACTTTACATTGTTATCGGTTATCAGTATTGGCATAATTGCTACGCCTCTCGAAGTGATAATATATCTTCATGCGTCGAGTAAAATTCTCCTTTTTACGATGTCATAAATCCCGCTAATTTCGAAAGAATCATGTAAACTTTAAGCACTCATTGCACAACGTTAGTTCCTGCGGAAAAAATTCTAAGTTTAGGAGCCGCCTCACGAAGTATTATTGAAATCTACCTACTGCAAAGAGTGTTATCTTTCTGATACGCTAACACCAATTCCTCTCCATATATACATTTTTATTAATATTACGTAGGGTCACAATAAAGAATGCACGTTTCTTTGTCCACTGACATGGTGGGACAGTAAAACAGCTCCTTTCAACTATTCCGATAGTTTAAAGAACAAACACTGTTTGATTAGCTGCCAAAAATTGGTCTTATACGTATAAAATTCCAACATCTATGTAATGAACGTTTCCCATACTGTAACTCGAATTAAATGGAGCCGTTTAGCCGTGTTATCGCGCTAGATAAAAACGTCTGCGCGATAAATGATGTTATGACTCATTACATGATTTATATTCCAGGTGGCAATGGTTGAGCTTCAGATAAATGACCCCACAGAGGTGCCAGAATGGCTATTCATCATGTTTGCCGTGTGCACGACCGTCCTCGTTTCTGTTCATATCTTCGCCCTAATGATAAGCACGTATCTATTACCGAATATAGAGGCAATTAGCAAACTTCAAGTGGCGCGTCTGGTTACGGAGTCACCTCACGAGAGGATGCGTGGTTTCATAGAATTAGCGTGGGCATTTTCGACAGTACTGGGACTCTTTCTATTCCTGGTCGAGGTCGCCATCCTTTGCTGGGTCAAGTTCTGGGACTACTCTACTACTGCTGCCACGGCCAGCACCATCATAGTGATACCAGTATTGATAGTATTCGTGGCATTCGCGGTGCACTTTTACCACTCGTTGGTCGTATACAAGTGCGAGTCCTCCGTGTCGGATATGAATGAACTGGAGAGCATTAAAAGGAACCTGGACAATGTGACAATAGGGCAAACCAATGTTTAATCTCTAGATCCAGATAACTCGTTAAGTTGAACTAGACTAGACTATTTCAAAAAAATACTAGAATATTTAGAAAATACGCCTACTATAATCACGTACTTAAAAATGATATGGCATAGACAGAATAGATGTATACACTTCCCAGTCCCATGCCCGGTTCTACCAACTTTGGTTAAAAAGCTAATCCTCAGTTACAATGAGTGCACGTTCCACCACATTTTAACGGCGAGTTAATTTCCATTAACCGACGTCTAGGGTAACTAGTCAAATTCGATCGTTTAGCTTCATTTAATCGTACATTAATCTAAAAACTGCACAAACGTGAGGAAAACATGGATTAGATTCAGGATGTATTAGCATCATCTTATGACGAAACGAATGAAGACGTCTTTTGACTTAATTTACAATTTCTTAATGATCGAAGTACGCTTGATAATATTTTATATTAATTCTTAACCAAAGAACTTTACTTCTTGCACAAAGCTAGGGGAACTTCGTGTCTCGACAAAAGCGCATCTGTCTTGCTTTCTAGTCGATCAGAGTATTAGCCAATCACGCGAATGTGTTCACCGATGATTCAACTTACTTCGAACGGTGTATACGATTAGTTAATCCCGCTCTAAATAAATGTGGGGGAACATTTACGTTTTTAACCCATGATTAACTTGAACGTTAACATTAACCTGCGTTTAGGTAATCAATGATTTAATCGAAGTTGGTGGAACCAGGCACCAGTCACGAAGGCCCCACATTTTCTTTCATTTTTCCTGATATCTTTTCCGAGTATCTTCTGTTTAATTCCATATACTGTAGCGATGGTTTTGAAAATCACGGAGTCATGACAGTACGTCTTAAACAAAGAAATGCGTTTATTACTAGGATTTTCAGGTCGACCTCGAGCACTTGTAAAAAAGGAAAATAATACTCAATTCATTTAATAACTTCTGAAAGTGATAATGATAACGTGAAATAACTATTGAGCGACGTGCTCCTTTATTTCACGGATCAAATTATATCTACAGCCTGATTTTAAACTTGTTTATCATGGGTCACCCCAAGACTAACAAATTTTTTAAATATATTCCAGTCTCAAATTCAACGTCAAAAATGATGATACTTGAAAGTACAAGAGAATCGTAAAAAACCAAGTCATTAGTGCGCTATCTAGATGGTAGTGTTATTACGTGTCACATCTACATTACTATCTTGTATTAAGCGGTACAATACTTTGCAACAAAATATTACTTTTGTACCGTGTTGCAGTAAAAAATAACGCGTCTTTTTCCTGCTTGGTTCCTATTATTTTTATCACGTATAACTAGAAAGAAAAATAGAATGTATCCCTTGATACCAATATTTATTTAAGTAAATTATTGAATTATTTATTTTTTAATTCCTATCTATATTCTTAGCGTTACATTTGTATTAGAAATAAGGTAAACACATCCACATATACTGTGGACAAGATACATCGTCTTGTCACTACTCGCCATTATAGGTGAGAAATTTCTGCTCAAAGAGATCCTTTGGCTAATAATTTAAATGAGACAACGAAGTACTCGTTTAAGAACTCATTATCGAAATAGTGTTGAGTGCAAAAGCTTAAAGTTTTGTTCAACAATTAATTTCAATTTAACAATATGTAACTCATAGAAGGGTAGGTGATTTCTTATTTGAATTTGTACAAACAGATTTTCCTATGTAAACAATACATTAATAAGACACACCATTATTTGGTAATTATTTACTGTTATTCTTTTTTTTTTAATATTATTTACTCGTAACATCTATTAGCTTATAAATGTCAAAGAGCAACAAGAATGCAATCAAAGCGTGATTCCTAAACCCTTTAGCACCAAAAAGGGAAACATTACGTTCCCACTAAAATAAAACTCTAATGGCTTCAAACTGATAGCAATTCTACATCCTCTATCCTTTGAATAACCAATAAAAACCGGTATTTAAACATTAACAGATAAGGGGCTTTAGAATACCTTAAATTTGCATATGCTAAACATCGCATTCATTACCGTCACACTTATACTTACATTTTAATTCTACTACGTAGAATTTATAATTTCTACGCGTTAAAATTCTCCAGTACTAGAGCGTTAAGTCGTCGTAGGAAATAAGAAATTCGTACCAAGTTATTTATTTTTAAACACCGCCATACGAATACGGGCATGTGTTTATTATATATAAAAATGTACATGGCTGTACATATGCAAGTTGAGAATTGCAGCAGTACAAGCGAGTGCTTTTTAGGATAATAACACTATGTTACTTAATAATTATATTCCGTTAAGGTTCAAATCTTCGAATTTTATTTAAACCTGCTTATTTGTTTGTTCACTTTGTTCTATCCATAAGTTGTAACTCTAATGTATCGACACTTTAAGTTAAATTCTTTCGCATGTTTTGTGGAAGAACTGGAAGAGAAACGAATTGTATCGAGATACATGCCTCTATCTTCATTTGGAGAGCAAACATCGATTGCCTATCACATTATTAATGCGCCTTCGAGTAATAATAAATGTGTATTTCAAGTTAGGTCAGTCATCGCTCGCTGATTGACGATTTGTTAATTGCCGAATTTCACGAATTACACAGCACGTCTTCTCCCATTTCTTCCTCAATCCAGTTGTATAGTCTTATGGTAATCAATAACCGCTACAATATCGCGTTGTCGTTCCTCCTTGTACAAAAAGAGCTCTGTACCATAAAATGGGATGGTAATAATTACAACTGAATAAGGACGAAGGATTACTAGAAGCACACCGCGATTCCGTGAGAAACGAACGCAAGAGTGTGACATGTATTCATGTATTCGCTTATTGCACAATGCCTCGCTTCCAAATTTTACGGTTTTATTCTATTACATCTACTACGTACATAATTTCACGGCTTTTGTTATTCGAATGGTTATCTCGAAATTGATCAGATCGTCTCCCTTCAAGGATAGAGCGAGGTATTTCAAGGGCTTCAAGTTTTGTTTTTGTCATTCCAAAATCGATACACATCGACTAATTGATTACTGTGCTTCGAAGCACTATTACGTTGGCCATTCTAAACATTTCAATAGTATTTTTAACATCCCAAAGCGTGTATCGAAATACGTTTAACCGAGGCAGGACATCATGACAATCGTAATGACTTAAGAGAAATTGTCAAGTAAAAGAAGAGTAACACGACAGATCTCATGTGTTAAGCCTTCTTTGATATTATGTTTCGTACCTATTAACTAAATGTCTGGCGCCTCGGTTCTTTTTTCAAGTATTTGGATACATATTTTGTGTCAAAAATACTTGCCTATCTACAATACTAGACATGAAGGTAATATTCTGAAAGAAATTCGTCACTTTTGTAACGCCAAAAACAACCTTGGAGACCATTTAAGGCATTTCTTCGCGAGAATCTGGGCTTTGTTATCTATTTCAAGTAACATTTGAGAAAATTCATTCAATGAATTTAATGCTGTCCTATTTAACTACTGATACGAGAGCATCTGTACATTATCAAACCTCCATTTAATTTCAGGAAAATACGTGAAAAGTTTCCAATTATAGGGGTAAGAATAAGCTGAAGAACACGTATCCATTGTTTTTCACGACATGATTTTCACATTCTAGTGAATAAACAATTGTACGATGTACCTTCAACATGTGAAGGTAATTTCCATTATTATCGTTTGCCTTTTCGCATCTCTAATTTCGAAGACATTCACGTTTTTCGAAATTAATATTAAAATCACCTCCTCATCGAATATACATGTGTGTATATATTTGCATCTTTTTTCACCCACTTCGGTAAATATTGAAATTATAGATTATTTCTATTGCCCTAAGGCAGCTTAGTAAAAGTCTCTAATTCATTGATAGTATAAGCGAATATATGTGCCTCTAACAAAAGTGAATCGTATAAAAAGTAAAAATCTCTTATTTATTCTTCGAAATATATGCTATGGTACCTTTTATAAGTTTATTTAAAATATAATTCACAGACCTTTCAATATTGAGAATACCGAAATTCCAGCTGTCGTTAATACCACATCACGTTTTACCATTTAAGTGTTAGAAATGTTTGCTATAATGTAACGTAACCACATAATTTCTAAGATTAGCAACGTTTAAACTAAAGTAATGAGAATACCTATTATAGAACGTGTACGTTCCACTTGTACTCGCTATTTGGTAAGTACCGTACTGGAGTAGATCGATTTCAAGCTCATTTATTATCGACGTGAAAAAGGCATTGGCATCGTTACTATTCTTTCCTGAAATTGCATTTTTCATTTGTCATTTTACAATTTTGAAAAAAATCAACTTCTACAAGCAGGGAGACGCTGTAGGCTCCGTACTACTCTTAAAAATTTGGAGAGCATACGCCTAATCATTTCCTATTAACATGACTTTCCTGATACATACTTTGTTATATAAAAACCATGTCATGAACAAACGTGAACGCGAGTTATGACATTAAAAACAACATTTGGAACAACACTTGACTACTAATTTGACAGCGATCTTTCCCGCGAAAGGAATCATAGGACAAAGAGGAATGAAAACGTCATTGACCAAACCTGATATGCTTAATTTGTATGAAAATGTTAAAAGTGAACGACTTACTCTATTGCGTAAAACGTGACATGTCGAGAAATCAGGTTGACTGCGAAAGCTAAAAACATTCTCAATCTGCAGCCAGGAGAAATGTCTTACTCCGATACATATTTTCCACATCTATGATCTCATATATTCACTTGACAATTCCATGGTAATGAATCAATTTACACGAGACACAACTTCGTAAACCCCCACGTTACACCAAATTCGCAGTAGGCTTTTGGTATGAGTACTAAAATATGTCACAATTACAATACTTATCGCGTGTACTGTATCTGTGAGATATTGTAATAAGCACCTGAATCAGACTCTCGCAAAAAGACGCCTTTTATTTATGTATATATATATAAAAAAGAAGAAAAAAGAGAGAGAGAGAGAGAGACAGAGAGAGACAGAGAGAGAGAGAGAGAGAGAGAGAGAGAGAGAGAGAGAGAGAGAGAGAGAGAGAGAAACAGAAATAGAAAAAGAAAATATTAACATCGAAGACACGGCTCATTCGTATATGTACATTGCGAGAACAAAATGAGACGTCTGAGATATTTAAAACCGTAAGTAATGTCCTGTAACTCGAATTACTTAATTGTCGCGAGAAATACGTTTCGACTTAAGATAATAAGTGGGACACGGGGGTAGCTTCTCGTAAAGGATAGCGTGACGCAGAATATCAGGTAAAGAAGAAATCCGAGTCTTCTATATATCCTACACACGTAACGGAAATATACCTAGAATGTTAATCTCCCCTCTATCGTTCATCTATGTAACATGTAAGTGAAATAGAATTCAAAACGTATACAAAATTATGAACTCTTAATAACTGCCGACCGCACGTTAATATGTACCGCTTGAGCTATGGATGGGTAAACGGGCAGAATATATTCTGGGAAGAATGTGTTTTTTTCCGTTCGAGATACTCGAATGTATTGGCAAAGTACGCTTAAAAGGACACCAAAGCCTTTCGATCGTTACTATTGAACATGATTATTCGAATTTATAAATCTACCGTAATTCAAAGTAAATACAATCGATTCAGAATAGGCTGAGATTGTAGAAATAACCAAAGTATATCATATTCTTGTTCGACCGAATAAGATGTAAATTTATTTCTGTATCAAACAGAATAAATGCAGTATCCTTAAGTAAAAAACTACGTGCATTCGATAAAGACATCTCGTAAAAGTGTATCATCTCTACAAAATCTCATCAATATGGATACAGTAGTAGTTATTGATAGTATTAATGTGTGGCATATTAGGTTTCGACGGTATATTATTTATTAATATATTTACGTGACCAATAGTATTTTAATCTATCAAGTATTATAGTACTTAATTTGGTATCTTGCTGATAACTGCTAGGAAGGTTATTGATAGAAAAAAAAAAAATCTTGAACATGAATTTATGTATAGTTATTTTAAAATCTACTGTATAACATACGCACACAATTGAAGGGATTAATGCAAAAAGTATACATGTGAGTTTTTTTGTATTTATACCCTTTTGCATTAGGCCTTTCAATTATAACACCCAGATAAAAAAAAATCAAATTACAATTTGTCTGCAATATCTGACAATGTATAAATTATTGGGTTGATGCAAAAGTATTGGCGTTTGCTTTTTACACGTAACGTAACGTGTGAAAAAAGACGCCATTACTTATGCATCAACCTAATACATCAACATATCAGGAAAATAGTCAATCGCCCAGAACTTAGTTATCAGTGCTTGTAAAGATGAGTATTCAAGACTACAATCGATGTAATTTTGTTTAAATTTAACAGGCTGTAACTTGCAGTACCATAAGTGACAAGTCATAACCGCACGGTATGTTTGTTCAACAGCAAAAATGTATGATTGCCATGATTAATAAAGCAATAACTAAAAATTTCAGACCAAATTATTGAATTTCATGATAATAATGAAGTTAATATAATACACTATATATTATATTTGCCAATATCAGTCTTTATTCGTAAGTGTCTCTTTGTAATGAGACAATAACTCTCTTACCAATACTTAGATATCCAAAATAGTGAAGTGATAAAAAAATTAAGATGATAGTTACGAATTAAATTATTATAATGCGTCATGGATTCAAAAGCGAGATTAACATGGTTTTTCTCATTAATAATGAAAATAAAAATGGGTAAATCTTCATAAAGCCATTAAATTCTGACATTATTTTAAAAAGAGGATATATTGAAGAAACTAATCAAAACATAAGCCAAACCGACACAAATAAATTACAAATTCAAAAGCCATACTTTTGTTTAAAAGTGAAACAGTAGAAGTGTTACCAATTTTTTTAGTTCTCCATGGGACTGGATAGCAAAGATTTTAAACATCTCCTAAGTTTCCTTTTTTGTTTTAACTTTGTATTCTTCTGAGAGTAAAAAAAAGGTAAGGGAAATGAAGTTGCAATCGAAAATTGAAACGAAAAAGAATTTGGAGCCCCCTTAAAAGTATTCGCATTCCTTAGATAAGCTTCAGTCTTGTGATGAAATAAAGGTACAGAAGTCTTTGAAGCGTGTCCACCCATAGCAAAAGCTTTCCCGAAAAAGGAACCAATGTCTTCGGGTTGGTACTCCGTATATATAGAATAAATCTTTAAGATTGGAACTAGGTATTTCCAGTTCGTTCATAACAATATGTTTACTGCCTGAGGCCGCACGGCAGCGCTTATATTGTTAAAAGCAAACTGCAAATCAGACCCTTTATGCATATTAAAATTATAGTTAATACATGTATTTACAGAAATGTTGCTTCATCCGATAATTAAAGCAATGTTAAAAATTAAATCACAACCTACACACATGTTCACTGGATTCATGTACGAATTCCTTTGAATAACCACGTGTTATTCTAGTCATAATTACAGATTACGTACAGTTCAATTAATCATTCCTTTCGGTAATAAATTAGAAAGAGACCTTTCGCATCAATAATTGTTTCTACTTACTAGCGATAACGATAAGATCAGAGTGGAGCTTGGAAACACTTTCCGGAAAATGTTAAACAAAGAACATCGATTCACTTTCAATGCGAAATATGCGTGCTCTTAATCAGTTCTTGAGTACCGCCATCATCATCTGACATTAAACAATTAAAACGTCAATTTAAGCAGCCCGTATCTACAATGAGTGTTATCAATGAGAAATCGATCGTACACAATGATACGTGCAATACTGTACATGCAATTCATATAAATTAAGGAAAATGTACAGAATTGTTCGTAATAAATATTTAAAGCTAGGAAACGAGATGCATGTTTAAACTTTTCAAAGCACTTCGCAAAGATTTCTGAAAATATATATGAAAGCTACGCTTTATGTTTTCCGCTAAGTGTTCTTGCTCGTCTTATACAGTCTTGCGCATATGATTGTGCACCGTTCTCTCGTATTTTAGAGAGAATTGTGCTTTTTATTCAGGAATACGTTGTTTCTAATTCAACGATGATGATAATATACAAAATCTGCCTCATATGGTGTTCTCTGGATTAGTGAGAAGGGTAAACCCATAAAGATCTAATCAACCAACATTGTCTATCTCTGCTCTTTTACAGTGGTTCTTTCGTCACAAAATCGATCGTGTAATCTTCCTCGCGTAGCACTATTAGAACTCCCGTTCTCGTTTCGAAACTGCTCCGAATGCTCCGACTCTATGCGTTATTGCTCCACTCTTAACAACGAGCTACATTCAAATTAAATTATTTATGCTATATAAAGTGTATAGTTACACGCAGTCCATTCGCATCGATTCTCTGGTGTGATTTACTTTCTCTTATATCTTAATATAACTGAAAAAGATGAGTCTCGTTTGCGGAGTAGTAAAAAAACAAGGACAGATTTACTCACATAAATCCATTCCGACGAAAACAAGGGAGTAAAGTTGAAATAACGGCGAGATGCGCGTTATGGTTCCTCACCCAGCAGAAAACAGAATCTAGAGCGAGTCCGGACAGTTGTCAAACTTCCATGTGCTTAGACGGCTGTTGGGATATGAACGGTTCACTCCACATGCGTCGCAGGTCGCCCTGAAAATTGAATGCATTTTTATAATTAAACTGCCGCATCGAGAAGATAATCCCGACACTACCTGGCACTTACGAAGTTCAGGCTCCCAATTGGACTTTAATCGCATTAACGGTTCCCACACAAATGAACGACAAACCATTTTCATTAGATATGCCAAAACGCTGTAACTTATCCCCTTTATAATAAGTACGTTCCATATAAATGTATTTACGTATTCATAGTTAATTAAACGAAACCTAGATTCCTATTAATTTATGCAATAAGAACTACGAGTGGCGAGCAATTAAGTATATTCTACAAGACGGACGATTTTGAACAACCGATATGAAATTAAAGTTTTACAGATTTTGAGAAGGTCACATTTTAGAGACATGTATATACAGAAATGAAAGAACAAACCGAACGAACGAAATATACTCTGCATATGAACCTCGCATCAAGGCCAACGTTTCATTGCTATCTAGTCGCTGAAGTAACTTGCCGTTACTCCAAAGTAAGCTTTTAACTATTAAGAATAAAGTTAACGGTAAATAGAGATTACCTTGAGATACGCCATGGTAAGTAGGGGCAACAATGTAAAGGGCACGAGGTACAGTAAGGCAGGCTGCGCGGCTTTGAACACCTCGGAACTAACCGTGGCAGTGAGCAGACCGAGAAAGTAACCGATCAGAGAACAGTGGAAGTAACTGATACGACTGAGGTGTCGCGGAGGTGGTACCCCTGTCTCGCAGCCACCTGGCAAAATCTGGCTCTTCTTATAGGCGTCGTAACGAAGTACGAAGCACAGTAAGAGGCCCGGCATTACAACGTCGCCGAGGCCTAACATCGAAAAGTGTCCCGACTGATGCATCGACGGGAATACCAGCTTCCCAGGTAGAGAGAGCTTCGGAACTTCACGAGCTACACCACCCAGGTGTAATCTACGTGCTACGAGACCCACTGGATTGTCCGCAGGCCGCGTAGCCACCTGTCAAACAAATGATTACATTTTTATGTTATGTTACCATCCTTAACCCGTCGACAGATTTCAAAAGTCACAAATGCACGAGTTTATATTTATGTCATCATTTTATATTAACTAATGACTTGTGTTTTATTTTTCTTTCCCTCCAAGATGAATATCCTAAGAATTTTTCACACATTTCAAACTATGAAAATGTAATCATTTGCAACAGTTGTTTGTGTCAGACCTTTTGTTACCGATTGAAACTGCATTACACTATTTTTTAACAGACGATCACCCCGATGTTTAATTTGACTCTAAAGTTGTAGATATATTTTCATAAATTTTAATTGAAAGTTATGTCTAATTAAATTTCATACGTTAATTAATTGACTAAAGTATTTAAATGTCATAATCAAATTTGAGTATTATTTTTTAATAAACGCCCTTGTACTTTATATTACACAATATGACAGTTATTCATGTCTGTACTGTGACCCTAGCGTTCCACGTTTGTTGGCTCGAATATTCTAATTTAAATGTCAATGTGAATATGTATAGCTTCAATGACTTAAAATAGTTATGGTTAAAACTATGCATCAAAGAAAAATGAAATAACTCACCTTAACCATTACGTTTGTGCTGAATATGTACGATGAAAAGAAGACCCAAAAGACGTCGTAAATCAAAAGTCCAGTGAGTAATAGGGTGGATACCTTTAGACTAGGTAATCGAACAAACGCTATAAATGCGACGCAGAGGCCCATGCCCATTGCATCCATAAGTAGCCAATGACCCGTTAGCACCCAAATACATACGATGCTTACACTCAATGAAAATGAGAGTAATTCGGCCCCAGTGAATCGCCCACACACTCCAAATGATATTTTGTTACCATCTGAACATGGTCTTATTATATATTGACACATGGGTAACAAAAGAAATGCCAGGGCAACTGTAGCTATAACTGCAATGAAAAAACATATATTATTTGCAAGAAAAGATCATCATAATACTTGTACATACTTGTTACTATTGTGTCAAAAAATGGTTCAATATGTATACAAATTTAAGGATGTGCTAATCGTATCTTATCTCAGAATGGCAATTACGACCAATAACGAATTATTAAGCAAAAAATCATTTATTCACATCAATCTAAGATAGAATGCTCATTTACTTTCGAAATTAATATATCAGTCTACAAAAATTGGGAATGATTGGTATAAACTGATAATTCGAATGACAATTAATTGTAGGCCTTTAATATCCAGAATTTAATATTACCTCGGTGATACTTGTTTCTTATTACAACTGTAGAATTAACACAAAGTTGCCGAAGAACATATTTCTCCAAAAATGTCATGCTAATCATGATAAAATTGACACTGATTAATTGAGTAATGAAAAAATTTTTAATCATGATTACTCGATAATAGAGTAACCAACCAGTTGCACCGACAATCAATTGACATTTGAACTACAACATATTTTTCTACCATGTCTACGTTAATAACTGAAATGAAAAGTGATGAAAAAACTTATACTTACTAGCTGTGCATATTGCAAAGAGCGTCTGCATACTATCAAAAAAGAAAAACATGATGAGTAATGAAATGGAAGCACCAAGAGGTAGACAGAGAGCATGCATTGTATCTAAAGTCTGGACGCATCCTCCATTAGCGCCATCAACATTTCCAGTGCCACTACTGCTCGTTAGCCCCGTTAACAAATTATTACGTTCCTTTTCTTTCTCCCTTTCTCTTGCCTCTTGCTCCATATTTAATGATCGAAAACTGCCATAAACGATCAGCAATATCGATATGAGAAAGGTGGAAACCCTGGATGAGTCCATTATGGAGTAAGCCCTATAATTCATAAAAAATCTATTATAAAAAATTTAACTTAAATATTATTCTTTCATATTTCGCCTATAATTATTTTAAAGTATATTCAGCAGTCGAATGCCTGGGCCCATTAATTGGCTAATCAACTTTTTATTTTCCATGTTGATTTATTGATCATTATAGAGTGCTATTCCATTGTTAACAATAATCAAAATTATAAAAAAATAAAGTTTTGAAATGAACGAATCCATAATGTACAATTATACTTTAACGATAAATTGATTGATTTAATATCAAAATAAAAGATCAAACAATACTGAAATTAATAGGTAACCAAGGCAATAGTTATCAACTGATGTTTCTGGAAATAATTCAAAGCTTAGTGTAATGAAGCCATGTAGATTTTCAATTAACACTGAAATGTTCAATTTAAATCTGTGAGGTAAAATAATAAGCAAAGCTTTTTTTTCAAGCGAATTGTTATTGCATCAAGCTTTAAGTTGCTTATGGGTTATGTTAACTATATGACATTGAGTGCATATATGTGCCAATAGGTGATAACAATAGTCTCTCTTTGGCACATATATCTCCACCTACAGCACTCAAATGATTATGGAACATTTAGAAGTAATTGTGTTCATTATTGACAAAGTAGATTCTTTTCTTTATTTTGAGAAGGAAGTTTTGATCGAACTTTAAACATATATAATATTAGAAAATAAAGCAAGTAAACTAACCACTGGTAATCCACTTGATTGGTAGCCATGTTTTTAGAAGAAATGGGTGGCCGCAGCACTTAATGTCACTCAATGACACCCTTGGGCATTTAGATGTCCCTTCTTAAAAGTTCTCTCATTTGCGATATGGGATTACATCCGAGATCATCTACAGCCACTGCTAAAATAGAGGAACATTATTAATAACATTATTTTACTGATAGTATTAAAGCAAACATACTTTATAGATGTGTACATACCTGTCGTTTGTCACGACTAACATATCAACAAATGTATAGCCCTTTTATAACTTCGGTCACCACCTATCGATAACAAAAGTTTAACTTCAATTAAAAAACAATCAGCTTATATCAGAACTCATTAAGACTCGTTTTATACAAAGTTCCTTTTGTTCGTTTTAATTATCATGAGACAAGCTTTCTTCACAAAATTTAATACAATCATATATAAAGTGACATTTTTTATTACACAGCAAGTACGCATATATAAAAGCAACTTCAAAAACTTGAATTCACGACCAGAAGTCCTCACGTTTCAATTGGTACATTCAATTGTCCATAAGATCCTAGGTCACTGTTGACAACAACTAACAATGCTTAGTATACAATAATCATTCCTGGAATGAACTATTAGCTGCTTTAATGACCTTAAAGTGGGGCCAGAGTACATACAAATGTTGCAACGACTGGGACAGACTTACGAGCTTGGAGCAAAGTACATGCGAGCATTCTAAATTCACATACTAACAATGTTTACGATCGCGACGGCGATTAAAAACCAATCGGAATGGTTACAAGTAGTACTGTTTGGCTCTATCCATTTCTGCGAAACTCAATGCCAGCGCGTTCACGCATGCTGTTGGAATTTCGCCAACCGTTTGCTCGACCTCGTAACAACGTTTAAGCTAAACGAGCGATCTCCCAATTCCGTAGGTCAGATTCCCCGCGTTCGAGGATTCAAAGGATCGCGAGGGAGTCGCGAGAGACGCGAGCCATGCGAGTAATTGTTTGTAAAATAGCGAGGCCCGCCATCTTGGTAAACAGTGAGGTCACGTGACTCGGCCCTGGCCCCGAGGGAACTGTTGGAACTGTTACTCCTGAATCCGAGATTTGGCTCCTCCGGGAGGGCCTCCGCCTCCTTCGGACACCCTTACCTGGGCGGTCCGAAGTTTGGGCCCCTCGTGAATCCTCTCATCACCTCATCAACCTGGGCTTTCTCCGGCAAACAAGGACCCCGAGAGTCTCTAGAGAAACCAAAGGACACCGCTCCAACGCCGCGATCCTATCGGCGAACTACTTCCACTAGCTCCCACTACTGCCAACCTTTCACGCTCGCCACAGTCGTTCGCTGCGGTTCTTCGCTCGGTAAGGTATTTCGCCTATTCCTCCATTTCTCTACAGCCAATCAGGGGATCGATTCTGTAATTCGAAGCTAGTGAAAATTCTAAAAGTGAACATCTCCCGCGATTTCGTATATTCACTATGATATAAATGTGAGATACTTCGCGTGACATCTCGATGGAAACTCCAAGATCTCGAACCAAGTTCTTTCAATTTGGAGATTCACATTCTCACTCGGAGACTCGAGCGAATAAACTCACATGAGATGACAGTCGAGAAGTGCGTACTCTCGCCAAAGTCACAGAATCGACCTCTAGAACCTCTTAGACACGGTTCCACAACTCAAATTAACAGAAATTTAACTGGTTTACAGTAGGTTGAACCAGATGTAAACCACTGAACTCGAATTAACCAAAGTTTAACTGGTTTACACTCGGTTTCAACCTACTGAAAACCCCTTAAACTGCGGTTAATTGGGGTTGTGGAACTGGACCTTAAGGCGATATTTCATTACTGCTAGGAACGAGCAACTCTGCGAACATAGTTGTTACGTTTTAAATGCTTTTATGAACACAACTGATACGAAATTTAAACTAGTTTGAACTGTCAAAACCGTTAGTTCGCAGGGTGGCATCAAAGAATATTCTTTAAGTGGCGTATCAAACTATCAGTGAAGGAATTGTTAGGATTCAATTTACAATAAACTTATGTACATACGTGTATATATTTTAATATTAATACGTGCTAATTATATTTGTTAAACTGCAACTGTATTGTCCTGATATTTGCTGAAGAAGCAGGGTTAGTTATTTGACATTGGGAATAATGTTTTTTCAGGTAAAGGAACAATGTTTGAATTTTTTCTTTGTCGTGTAGTGTGTACATATTGTAACAGTAGAAATCGGTATGCTTAACATTTTTAAGTTTATGGGAGATGAGATGTTACATACTAGTATACAAAAAGTTCATTTCTTAAATAATGGTTTCAAAAGGTATAATCTTATTACAGGTCAACATTACCCCAAAGGAAAAGAAGGTGCTTGAGAAGCCTGCAACTTGTTCACAAATAGAAACAGAATATACTTTGTTGCTTGCACCGTTTCAACCACAAATAAGAATAAAATTAGAAACTAATGTTAATATAAAAGCACAATGTAGTTTAATTGTAAGAAATACCAGCAAGCGACGCTTAACTGTAAGTACTGGTAATTTATAATTTACATGAGATAACTATACCGCAGTTAACTAACGTATACTTTTTTAATTAAGGCAAAAATAACCAAGACTCCTCCATCTGAAAGAAATTTATCTTTAAATGCTAATGAATTGACAATTGAAGCAGATAGTTTTGTTATATTGAATATATCTTGGATACCAAGAGAAAGTGGTTCCTGGCATGATATCATTCAACTAACCGATAACAGACGAATCAAATATGATGTTGCTATTGTCACAAGTGCCATAAATTATAAAAAATTAAAAGGAAGAGGTAAAATTAAAAAAGATAATATGGCATGTCTTAAAGGAAATGGTCTTCCGACAACATATTCTAAACGAAGTACAGATCAATCGGATGGTGGTATTTATCCACCAAGTAAAAAAATATGCCCTGATTCAATTAGAAATGAACAAAACAAAGAAAATATATGTAGCAATGTCATTAAAAATGGACCTTTTGACACACCTCAACAAAAAGACACGTGTCTACTTGAAAATTCCCATAATTTTTCTACTATCCTTAAGTCTGACACGTTCAGCTTGACACCCTGTTTTTCTTCAACATTTACCAATTCTAAGCCATTCAGTGTGCAAGAAAAGGTTCCTGATTTTGAATTTCCTTCTGATTCAATAACCATACCTTTACCAACAAACATGAATGAAAAAAAATTACGAAGAGTGACCTATTTAACGGTACCACAAATTTGTACAGACTGTACATCCACTGAAGTTAAGGAGAATAATGAGGAATTTGAAGACTCACTGTCACCACGTACTGAAGAAAATGCCAAATCTGATTTTTCTTTGATTAATAATATTAATTTTACTTCCATGGAACCACTGACAGTCCACAAAGAAAATAATAGATTTTCTTCACACCAATGCTTACTAGAACTAAAGCAAGAATTGAGCAAAAGCAGACTGTCAGTTGCCGAATCATGCACATCATCTCCATGTGGAAATAATACTTTTGACATTAGTTCCACTAAGTCTGTTAGTGAATTCGTTAATATGGAAAACAATGGAACTTTTGAAATATGTACCTCACCAAGACGAATGTCAGATTTCGACAACGTAAGACCTAAACGACTTACAAGTTCTTTTGGAGTTTTATCTCCTGTGATGCCTGTTATTGATCAATGTCAAGTAGAGTTGACTGCTTCTTCGCCAATACCTTTTGATCGTAATTATACATCCCCTATCTTACAACAGAAAGATCTTTTCCATTTACCATTGAAGAAACCAGATTCAAGCACAGCTCAAGAAGTCCTAGAAGCTAATCTGTGGGTGAAACCTGAAAATGACTTGCACGCTACTGAATTGAAAACCAAGCTACATGAACTCAGTACGATATCAGAAGAGCAACAGTTCCCAACTAACACAACGTTTACAAAAGATCTAAGTAACAATGAAAGTATTAAAAGGTTCAAGAAGACGTCAACAAGTCAATGTTTAGAAATATCACCACCAAGAAAGCTTATAGGAAAAAATTCACCAATTATACGAACATCTCCAAAAAACTATAATAAAATAAGAAAGGACAGAAGTTTCCAAGAATGCACAAATCTCAAGAAGAAGATTCAATTCAAATCATCCATTAAAGGTGAGAAATCGTACTCTATTTATTTTGTATCGTTATTAAGGTAAATTTTCTATAGTAATTAATATTATTTATGTTTTGCACATCTAAAATAAAATCATTATATATAGAAATTAGTTTTTTCAACCGAAGTATTTTTAGGTTACAGTAATATAACAATACCTGGAGTTAAGATTGCTAAACTGTCTCTGGCAGATTTGGGTAAACGGAAGAGTCAAATCAAGACAAACAAAAGTCTTTGTGAGAAAGTAAGCATTAAACTGCACGATCCTGATGACTTTCTCACTAGTCTTTGCAACCCTGATCCATTTGCGGCAACAACAACGGAAGATCCTTTCCTTGCCAGGTAATTTTTATAATTCACTCAGCAAATAATATATCAATGTGCTTTTATTTTGTTTTATTACATTCACAAACATTATTTACTTTAATTGAGTTATAATAATTTTGTTCAGTACTCTATATTATGATGAAGTGTGGATACACAACCAAGAAATGGAATTTAAGAAATGGTTGAATGCTTTGCTATCTCCACCGGAATGTTTATCTATCGATGTAGAGTCTACTTGTATAGATGTTGGAAAAGTATGGCAATCTTGTCGATCAAAGGAGGATATAACTTTAGCTGAGACAAGGGAAGTTGTTTCGGCAAGGTAAGAACTTTGTTATTATAAACAAATAGTTACACCAATACATCTATAAAGATATTTTAGATTGTATTAAACCATTTATATCTATTACCAAGATATCATACAAATACAAGATTGAATACTCTACGAAAAGCAGCATGTGCCATGTTTCGCAGTAAAGAAATTGTAACGGTCCTATCACGTGTGACCGTATGCATTGAAAGAGGAAACCTTGTTATTAGACAAGATCGTGACTTACACCGAGATATAGGTATTTTTCATAATAAGAAACATTTTATACAAACATCTAATGATTTCATATCTCTTTACAAAGAAACCGTTTTTCAATTTCAGGTTTGCAAAAAGAAGTGCTCGAACTTTTTCTGAGTTATAATCCATTATGGTTAAGAATTGGATTAGAAACAATCTATGGTGAAACTATTCCATTGCATTCAAATAACGATTTGGTTGGTCTAACAAGGTTCTTGCTTGCCAGGTTCTTCTCCGATCCATATTTAGCAAAGACACATTCACATCCTTCGGTGATAAATCTCAAATTGGCAACATTTTTGCCCCTTCTAAACAAACATATCTTAAAAAAGTTCCTCTTTGTGGTTTACTTTTTGGATTGTGCCAAAAGGAATAAGCTAATTGGTCATGACCCGTGTCTGTTTCATAAGCGAGCAATTCACAAGGAAAGTCGTTCTATTCTGTTGACCTTTGCCAGAGAAATTTTAGGTGGTATTGGAGATATAACTAAAGTCTTACGACCCTATGGTTACATTGTGTCTCACAAACAAACCTATTTGGATGAATATGACTACGCCGTAGTTGATCTTGCTGTAGATCTTCGAGATGGAGTTAGACTTTGTCGAGTTATGGAATTAATTACAGGCCAACGGAACCTGACCAGTCGCTGTAGAGTGCCTGCTATATCGCGTCTCCAAAAGGTCCACAATGTAGATGTTGCTTTGACAGAACTCATTCGAGCTGGTTATACTCTTACAGGTGACATCGATGCAAAGAGTGTAGCCGATGGTCATAGAGAAAAAACATTATCTTTACTCTGGCAAATTATATACAAGTTCCAGAAACCTTTGTTTAACAAAGCTGCAAGTTGTGTTCAGCGATGGTGGCGGTCCAGACTATGGTATGTGCGCATAAAACATTTCCTGAAAACTCGTCAAGACAATGCAGCTAGTGTCATTCAACGTGCTTGGAAATGCTATCTTGCACGAAAAGAACTAAATCGCCTGAAGGAAGCATATATTGCAGAACAACTTAAAAAAGACACGAATGCTAGGATAATACAGTCATATTGGATCCGTACAAGACAAATGCTGGCAATCCGCAAACAATTCTTATTGATAAAGTTATCGGTATTATTAATTCAGTCATGGTGGAGAAATAGACGGGCCGTAAAACCTTTTGTAAATGAATTCCATAGAAAGCAAAATGCAGCAATTATTCTCCAACGGCGATACAGAGCACAACAATTGATGAAGAAACAAAGAGCTGCTCATATTGAACAGAAAACAGCTGCCTTAAAGATTCAATCTTGGTGGAAAGCAGTGTCATTAGGAAAAAGAGTATTAATGGAATATCAGAATCTTAGAAACGCAGTGTTATTTATTCAAGCAAAATTCCGAGCAACCCAAGCAATGAAGGTAGATCATCAAAAATTTCAGCAAATAGTCAAAGCTACTCGTACAATTCAGATTTGGTGGAAGAGAGTTTTAGCTCTAAAACGAGACCGGAATAACTTTTTAATCATGAAATATGCAGTTTATACGATTGAAATGTGGTGGCTAGAAAAGAATAGAGTCAGTGAGGAAAGAAAAACTTTTCTAGCATTAAGAAGTAGTGTTGTCATTATACAAAGAAGTTGGCGGAAACATCACGCCACAAAAAAGGACAGATTATACTTAAACACTTGCAAGAATGCATGTCAAACAATTCAAACCTGGTGGCAAATGATAAGCATAGCTCGAAAGTACCAGCTTCAAAGACGTAACTGTTTAATAGTCCAACGTTGGTGGAGAAATATCACTTTAACAAGGTCAATTCGAGTTTCATTCCTATCAACAAAGCGTGCTGCGATAACGGTTCAAAAAAATTGGAAGATGAAAAAAGCCAGAAGAGCTTACTTAGAGAAGAAACATGCAGTGCTCAAAATTGAGAAATGGTATTCGAACATACTTGTCTGTAAACCATATCGAAACGATTTCCTAAACTCTCAAATTGCAGTACGAACAATTCAATCATGGTGGCGTAATATACAGATGACAAAAATGCATCGACTCTCATATTTGAAACATCGAGAAATAATTAGTAATATCCAGATTCGTTGGCGTGGTAAAATTCTTACAAGAACCATAAGAAATAATTATCTGGCACAAAGAGCTGCAGCTCAAAAAATTCAAGCTTGGTGGAGAATGATCTTGACAAAAAGATTATATCGCACGTTATTAGCGAAACATAAGGCAGCAACAATTTTGCAATCTAAGTGGAGAGTCACCTTAGCCATGAGAAACGAGAGAAACAATTATCTAGAATTAAAGTCGAAAGCAATCTTCCTGCAAAGAAAGTGGAGGGCGATTATTCTTGGCCGTAGAAGCAGGGAAGAATATTGTAAATCAAGAGAGGCAGCTATTATTATTCAAAAACATTGGAAAGGATATGTCAAACTTAAGAAATACAAACGAAAGAAGCACGCTGTGAATGTCATCTTGGCTTGGTGGAGAAAATTGATTAGAAGGCGAGCAGCAACAATAATTCAGTCAGCCTGGAGAACATATGTAACAGGAAAAGCAGTCCGGAAATATTATCATTCATTGAGATCAGCTGCCATTTTCGTACAACGGCAGTACAGATTAAAAAGATTAACCAAAAACGAAAAGGAGAGGTATATTACTTTCCGTGAAACTGTTATTTATATGCAACGTACATGGCGTAATAAACAAGAAGGACGAAAGCTGAAACTAACATTCTTAAAGCAGAAAGAGTCTGCCATCAAAATTCAACGCTGGTGGAGATTGATACTTTTAGTAAGACAACTTCGTAATAGATTTATTCATCACAGAGCAGCTGCGATAGTGATACAACGTTATTATCGAATGCACATTGAAATTGTGAATGCCAAACAACAGTTGAAGAATACTATACTTGCTGTGATAAAGATTCAAAAGTGGTGGAAAAAAGTTCTGCAAGAACGGAAGCACAAGCAGTGGGTTTCAATCCGTAAATGTGCAGTGTTTGTTATTGAAAAGTGGTGGATCAGTATTTTAATTAAGAGACAAATAGAAAAGAAGAAAGAATTAAAGTTACAGAAAAGAACTGATGCAGCGACACTAATCCAATCAATTTGGAGAGGACATAAAGTCCGACAGTCTCAGGGGGCCAAAATGACGCAAGTACGAAAAAGGTGTGAAAAGGCAACAAAGGCTGCATTGCCATCGGAAACCTTACACCAACGATTACAGTTTGCCATTGCCACGTTCCAAAAATACACCAGCCTTGGTGCACTATCCATGTGCTTATGTTCATTAGGTAAGAATGTAATTTGGATTTGAATTTTACGTAAAATACAAGAACGTATAAAGAATGTAATCATCTGCTTCAGATACGATAACAAGGATATCTCCAGGAGGTTGTATAGGAGTATGTGAACACGATCTAATTGATAAGGTTTATGGTACTTTAGTTCTGTCAAATAGATCACTACCATGGATGGAAGTTTGTATAACAGCTGCTAGTATCCTATTAAACGTTGCGAAATTTTCACGAACAAGAATCTATGTTTCCAAGGTTATTATTTACAACACCTTTTATATTTGACGTTGGACTTAGAATTACATATTCTAAAGCATTCCAGTATCAATAAAATGTTTCATTCAAATTTCAGGTAGAATATGCAGAGACAATAGCTCGATTGATGACAATTACTATTGAACAGCAATCAGAATTATTTTTGCACTTAGCGACTTTATTATGGATTTTAGCTGAAAATCCTGACTACTGTAACGTATGTATAACCAGCCAAATTATAGTTTTCAACCTATTTTTATACCACGTGAACATTTTGAAAACATTTTTATTCCAGGCTGTAAGAAGCTGCACTCGTACAACTTGGCTATTAAGATCGTTGGATAACGTTGTTAAGAAGAAAAAGGTGAAAAAATTGGTAGAAAGCTCAAAGCAGAAAGAACAAACGTTACTACTTCCAAGCACCAAACCGGATTGGGGAATGAAACAGAAACAACCACGTTTATTCAGTAACCCTCAGCATGCCGTCAGTACTGTTCTCAACAAACTGAAAATCAACGTCGTGTCATAGCAAAAAGAAAACATTGCAAGGGTTGTTCTGAGTTGAGAAAATAAGGATTTTTAAAATAAAGTGATTATACGGTGTTCGCAGAGCCGATAAGTGACGCATACTTCCCGGATGTAATGTTGAAATTTACAGTTCAATAAGATTAATTAGAAACTATATTTTAATTTCTACCGTACGGAAACAAAAACAGTTATATATTTCATGCAGGCGGTAAAGCAGGGATTTTCAAAAGGTCTAAAAGGAATATTTGCGAAGAAAAAGCGAAATGAAAGAAATTACGTAAATGTGACAATAGCCGCCAACCTTATCTTGTTTCTTCCTACAAAATTAGAACGATTTAAAATGATGTACGAATATATTTAATTTGTGACAATTACGAACGTGTACTGGTTGACCAAAATCACATGTCTTACTGCTAGTTAACGTACATAATGGTGTTTAATCCAATATTTTTATTCGCGTAACATTCAAACATATGCATGTATATAACTTATATTTGAATACAATAAATTTCTTTAAATACACCAGAACATAAAGAAAGTACATTTTAAGTGAAGTTGGATCATCTAGTGTGCCAGAGTGTACAATATTTTAATGTTTTGACGTTAATCTGTAAGATATGACATGACTAACGTGACATTCTATTTGTTCGAAAATATTTGTCTTATTGAATGTTTAATAATAATTGTATACATGAGTATCAAAACCACTAAGTTCATATAATACCTTTTTTAAGAACAAATTCCCGGTTCCTCGCCCGGAAAATACTGTAACTTTGTCTCTCTGTTTTTTAATCTTAAAACTACCACACATGTTCTGTGCAATATATCTTTATTTTATTCTTAAAAATGTACTTTCTTATGTGAATAAACAATACTTATTGCGTTTGTATGAACATAACGAAAGAATTTGCTGAACTATTTGATTGTAGTATTTTTTTATAAAGAGATTGTTAATGTTTAGACGTGCGACACCATTGTAAGCCAAAAATATCGCGGAATATTAAAAATTGATATGTAAATTTTGTAAGATTTTAACATATTCTTCAAAAGTTGTGTAATAAATATATAATTATTTTTACGCTACAGTATCATTCATTTTTTTTTTATTTTTAACTACGAATGAGAAGTACGACGACTTTTTAGTAATATTTTTATTGCAATAAATATAATAAACAATAATTATTGTTTTGGCGTTACATTTTTAACAGTCAATTCTATACATATACATGGGATTACATTAATTTCAGCGTAAAACGAAGCAGAAAATGCCTATCGATATAAGTAATACACTTGCAGGATATAAGATAATCTGAAAGTGTAAAAAAAACTAGATACAGCGACTACTAGTAAGTGATATACGCGGTCAGCATTCGGTACTCCACTCATCTTCACGGTCAAATTGAAGCGATTCGATAGAATTTCTGATGAGTTAAATATTTTATCTCGATTATAGTAATATATCAGCTTTTCACGTATTTCTCCACTACGCGGATGTGGAAATTGAAAGTAACATGTAGATGGAATACTGGGCCGAAGCACGCAAGTAAAAATTACAACGCAACATCTTGTAGCCGCTGTACCAAGAATCTAAATAACCAATTTTATTTAATAGAATTAGGTAGCAGAATACATAATGTTGTCTCACGTCTGTATATTACAATAATAAACCGTGAATGTAAATTTTATTTACATAACTACTCGAAAATAAAGATGTAAAGATGATTTCAACTTAATTCTCATTTACAGACTTAAGCTCTTTAATCTGTTTGATCAGGTAAGCCTTTTCATCATTGAACTGTTCGTCTTCTGAACGATCTGTATGGAAGCGCGTCAGGAATTCGATTAATTTCTCTTGATTGCGAAGCAAAATATCCAAAATAGGTTTCGGTTTGTTTGGATTGGCAACGAATACCTGTTTATTGGAGGCAAATTAGTAACGGATACGAATCCCTTTTGACTGATAATGAGTGTAATTAACTGAAGGCAATAAATATACACGGTGATTCTTATCTTGTATCATTACCTTGAATACATGGAAGGCCTCAAACTGTATATTACGGGACTTCTCTTTCAGCATGTTCATCATTAATTTCAAATTATCTGGATTTGAAATATACCGTGTCATGACCTGAAAATGCAAAATAAATATGACACCATGGCACATACAATTTGTTAACAGCATTGCCACTTTCTTAATAGGTTTTAATAAATACGTACAGTAAAATTGTGTCTGTCCAAGAGAAGCTCACCCAATAATTTTAAGCTCTGTCGACGAGTTACATAATTCTCTGAATTTAGTAACCTTTGATAATGTGAGAAGACTTTATCGTAATTGATTTCTAAAAATTCAGCGCTGAGTATCTTGTGCCTTGTAAGCAGTTCCTAAAAGAATTCATGTACACAGGTATAATCAATCTTGCATATATAAAACACACGGCTTAATATATCATACTGGCTCAAAAATGACAATTACTCTGTAAGGCTATTAGGTAATTGTAATCTGCTGTAACGTACATAATTAGTACGGACTATAAATCTTCTAACGATTACCTTAAAAGTAGAGAAGGCATCCGAAGCAATGTCGAATGTAGAAACTTCGACGTATCTAAAGAAATTATAAAAATCATCGGAATAAATCATAATTTTTGCAAGTGCTTCATATCTGGCGCATTCTCGCAACATGGTTCCACAGTTCAATGCAATATCTTGATGCTCATACCTGAAACAGGAATTATTTTCTTCTAGTTAACCTTCATAAATAAAGAAAATTATTCCATACGGACTACTTCACCTTACCCAGACATTAATGTAAAAAGTATTTCCGGTTTGGTACAGATGTACTCTACTGTAGGAGATCTTGTACCGATTTGTCTTCGCAGAATATTATTGAACACCTGAGCCACATCTTTCTTACCCTATTGACATAATATTCATTAATAAAATCTATCCTTGCTCTACGCTCATATGAATTCTATGATCTTAAAATTTAAATATATCATGTGGTAGGGACTCTACTTACTTCAAAATCTATTCGATTGAGATTCTGGACGAGAAGTAGCAGAAGATTACTATTGTATAATTCCTGCGCAAGCTGAGCCACAACGATGTCGGCTTGGGGCTCAGACTCGGCAGTTCCGTAGAGCATATTTTTAATGTGTACAAGATTTTTGCTGACATCCTCTTGTGCCTGAAAGTGGAGGCATTTTATGACAGAAAAACAATATTATTTCCATAGCATACCTTTTCTACTTTCTTGTCACCACGCTCCAATGCATTAACTGCCTCCTTTAAGGCCTTTACCACCTCCGCCGGACTCTTTTGAGATTTTCCGAACAGAGGCATTATCTTTTATAAGGGGAACACCTTGTAAAAAAGAAATAGGTAAAAATATTAAATGATGAGATAATATCTTATAACATTGGATTCACTGTAAAAATATATTTTGTACAGCAACATAATGACATTTCATCTGACGATCATCTGCTATTTTGCGCTTGTTCCATCAATCAAACAAATGACTGTTTCAAAATGGGTTAATATGGAAAATAAAGTTCATGATGGATGAAAACCAAGTTTCATGTATTACACACCTTGATTAAATATGAAACCATGCTAACATAATATTTCACAATATTAAAATTGAATTATCTTCATAAAACAATATTGGTGGCAATTATAAACACGCAAACACATTTTCTAAAATCCACAAGAATTATAGACAGAAATGAAATAGAATTGCATCAAGAATCTCATTTACAATCCTGATAATTCATCACTTTGTTCTGAAATACCCATGATATACAGCGTCTTGATAAATACAACGTATTTCTAGAATAAACAGAACTTAATTTCTTCCTTTTGTATCATATGCTAGCAATAAAAGAAATGTATGTTTAATATCATGCGATGTCTTAACTCCAAATCCATCAGAACAATCCCTGGAGAGTACTTTCCAAATATCATTAGTCAGTGATAACGGGATAGCAAGAAAAAAAAACAAGGATAGCAAGGTAGCTGATGTTTTTGAAAGCTGAGGAAATATGATGCTTAGGTATCAGTTTTGTTTACATTTGGATTATACCCTGGTAAAAATATTTTTTCGCTCAAATCGAAGATTTCAGCCATAAATGTGCCTTCAATAAATTCTCAGATCTCCCCAATGTTAAATATCATTTAAAATTAACAATAATTTATATGAGTTTAATTTGGAGTAAGCTAACTTAACGCTGATTTTAATTTACCATACTTGGACTTGACATTTTTATAGTTTACTATCACCTTGAATAAAATGAAAAACCAAAATCAACATAAAAGTCAACCAGGAAAAACCATATGAGTTTCTATAGTTAACGTTAATACACATTTGCAAAGACAATTAATAGATTTTAAACTGACAAAATACTGTTATCAAAAATTAATGTAATCTCTATAAATACTTAAGGTTCTTAGATATACTTGTATATCATTCTTATGTATACTTTTCTAATATATACTTGTTACAAATAATATTTATTAACACTAGAACTACCAAGACCAGTCAAAATGACTGGTTTTAAATGGCCCGTCCTATACAAAAAAAAAATCTGCCGGTAGTTCTAATATTAAGAGTAACATTAAAAGTATTAAAAAATCAGGTCTAAAAAATATATATTAGCACAATTGAAGAGTCACACATTAAATCCAATTATGTTTGCAGAATGAAAGAGCACCTGTATACACATTACAGATAAGGCAGAACATATATAGTTTTTAAGATGTACTTTCTTCACGTTTCAATATTAACGGTTTACACTACATTAAATTGGGAGATCTTGTTCTCAGCACAATTAGAATGGTTGTTACAAATGAACAATGAATCATTAAGGCACCAACGAATTAATTAAAGATATGATACCATATAACCATGTAAGCTATACCAATATTGGAAATTAATTAGAAATTGTGGAAAGCCTTAGTGATTAGGTGAGAATCGTTATACTTGGTTGTTTTATATAGGCAACAAGGTATAACAAATCATTCGCCGATCTAGCTGAAAGAATGAAGCAGAGCAAATTATAATTTAAACTTCTAAAGGAGGTTAAGTACTGACGAATATAGAAATGAAATTAAGCAAAACATAAAGAGGTATTAAAACATCGGGACAAAGTGAGTCCGTTGAAAGATGCAAGAAAGTCACGTCCACGAAGGACTGAAAAGATTGATAGAAATCAGCAGATAACACATGAGACACAAAACAAGCCAAACGTCAAATGTCAGAATTCACACGAAATTCGGAAAAAATGTAAGGTACACGTTATTGAACGTGATTGTACCAATTGGATCGACGAGTACAAACGAAACGCATTAATATAACCTATGAAAGATCGACACCGTTATGCAATACAGCGCCAAACCTGTCGAACAAACTCACCATTCAATCCGAATCCAAATAAATTTACGCAGTTATTTCTTAGCACTTGTGGCACTGGTGTGCCTCTTAGCAGTTCATTTATAAGGTAGATAGAACTGATGTATCTTACGACGAAAAACAATTTACCTATGGATTCGGAATCGCAAACGACCGTGCAAGTACTACAACGAGACCGTTTGCAACGTACCAACAAAGAATTTGGAAACGTTAGCGCGAACGGGGTACATTTAACGTCGGGAAAATACTTTTAACGCATCGCAGAACTTAAGAGTGCCTTTTATTACAGCTCGTCACTTCACGACTGACATCGGTAATGTTGCCGATGCGTGATTGGTAGATGGCGGTTGCTGACTGCGTTTCTAACCAATCAGCGGACTCGGGAGCCATTGCCGATTGGTCGATCCGCGCGACACCTTGAAGGACAAGCGAAACAACTCGATTAATTATTGAGTTTCTTCTTAAATAGAATTACATATATTTCAGAATATTGAAAACGAACAACCGTTAATTGCAACTGTACTTACTCAATGCCTAGGTAGGTGTACGACATTCGTGAACGTTAAAAAGTAGACAAACTACCTTGGACCCATCTCGATGAGAAAGAAGCCCTTGACGAATTCAAATTTTCGCGGTTACGCAACTATCGCTTGCCATGAGAATGCGGCAAATTATCAGTGACTTTTAGGGAAAGCCGCCTCATAGGTCATCGCGACACAGGGGGGTTGAGGGGGGTGTAAACGTAAAAAAGACCGATACAATTTTCTTCCGAAAAAAGAGATGAATTATCTTTATTTCACTCGTTTACAGAATGAGTGCGAAAAAGATAAGGCAAGTCTCCCACAGGGTTAGATGAGGATAGAAGATGCGGCGATACTTACTTGTCAGACGACAGCATCGACCCTGTGGCTGCGTTTCTATATGACTTAATATTCGTGCGCATCCGCGTTTCACTAGATATAGCTGGATATACTTGGTGGTGCATCGATCTATATACTTAGGCTGACTTAGGTTAGGACAAGCCAGTGCGAAGTCGTTTCGACTGGCTTTTTTTTTAATGAATTTCCACCTACCGAAGATCGTGCTTCGCCGTCACACGAGGAAGAATCGTTCGCAGTTGATACATACGCGAGAAGAGAGCATTTTGCATACTGCAGTGATGTGCTTCCACTTACGAGATACGATTGCTTTATGGTGATAATATGTCAAAATCAAACATAAGGAAAATAACGGTTGACCCTACGAAATGTAATACAGACTCTCGGCGACCGAGTGTATTCGAAAGGTTGGGAACTAAACCGGCGTCCACTATCACTAGCCAAAATACGTCAGATTATTGCAGAAACTGGGCATTAAATGGTAGCTGTTCATATGGGAAAAACTGCAAGTATGTTGAAAATAATTGAATAAAAATATTTTACAGGAATCGAATTTGTTTCTGTTTGACCTTTGTCAATATTTTGTATAGTATTTCCATCAAAATCTGTTCTATCGATGTAATTTTATATAACAGTTCTTAGCGTTCTGAATGTAATGAATTAATAATGTACATCTAATAGTATATTGTACTTATGACTCATCATTGTACATAAACTGTGAAAAATATATAATAGTTAATCCTTTCGATACGAAGAGCGATTCTATACGCTTCTCATAACAAAGTATTAAGAATAATTTTAATCAATGGATAATAGTAAGCATTATGTGCCATAAAAGTACCTATGTTGTATAACATTCTTTTACTTAAACTCTCTGTGGCGAGAGGGTTAAAGTTAATGGAGTACTGTAGACTAGCAGGTGAAAGCTATGTATGGTTTTGAAAGCTACGTTCGTTCATATAAAATTAGAATATATAATTTTTTTAAATAATTTTTTTACTTCTTTTCTTATTAGGTATGCAAATACTCACACTTTAATTAGTCCATCAAAACGTGTGAAAAAGGATAATGCTCCTACAAATGCAACGGTGGTAAGTATTCAATTTTACTTCTAATGCACGATTTATGTTACATCCTGCTATAGTGTTAATAAGTTTTTGGAAAGATTCCAAGTTTAATCATATTGGGAATTTTGTAGCAGAACGAGGATCCGTTTAAACGACTCACGTCTAAAATCGTGAAGAAGACATCACACAGTCCAGATTTAAACTTAGAGGAGTGGAATCAGACAGACCTTGAGTACGAAGACGAGAAGGTACTGGAAAGGCGTCGGCAGCTCTTACAACGGGAGCTTGAGCTACAAATGAAGAAAGATAAGGAGGTTCATGGAAAGGAAAAACTGAAACACAAAAAAAAGGTGATGAGCTCTTCTTCGAGCTCTCGCAGTTCCAGTACATCAAGCACAAGCAGTAGTTCTACCAGTGATGATTCTTCATCTAGTACAACATCTGATTCTCGTAAAAAAATTAAGAAGGTTAAACCAAAACAGCATCAAAGTGCATCATCAGATTATGACGATGATAAGGAGAAAAAGAAAAAGTATGTTTTTCTAGTCATTCAAATTACATTTAACATAGTTTTCTTCCTTGAATTAGAATTTTCAAGTTACCTTATTAAACCTTTTATCATATTACAGGCTAAAATTAAAGAGATTAGGAACAAAAAATGAAAAACCTGTTCCTAAAAAAAAACGGAAACTTGAAACAACAGGAAAAAAAGAAACTCCCCCAATAAAACCAAACAAAAAAGTTAACGCTTTGACATCCTCCAAGAAGTATTCGTCTATTAGAAGCAAATCTCCCATCCAACCGGTATCGCATGTATCATCCAAGTCAAGAAATAGCAAGGAGCGGAATAGAAGTGATTCTCCTAAAGCAAAAATTAGAGAAGTCAAGGATATTAGAGAAACTAGAGAAACCAGGGAAATGAGGGAAACCAGAGAAACTAGAGAAGCGAGAGAACTAAGAGAAGCCAGAGAAACCAGAGAACCAAGAGATGCTAGGGAGGCTAGAGAAACCCGAGAGGCAAGAGAAATGAGAGAAAATCGAGAAATGAGAGAATTGGATAAAGAAAAACACCACAAAAAGACACGCGACATCGAGGAGATAACGCCAAAAGAAATCATGAAAACCAAGCCACCTGAGAAAGTAAAAGAAGTTGATAAAGGTAAAATTCGTGCAACAGAAGACAAAAATAGCAAAAATGAGGATAGATCGAAACAACGATCTTTGAAGGAGAAAGAGAAACGATCTGGCACCCCTCCTCTGGATCGATCGAAGCACCAACACTTAAAAGAGAGTACAGTGATAAAATCCAAGAGAAGTCGGACGCCAGAAAAATCCTCTAGATCCAAGCGCGACCTGACGCCTCCTCGGCACCAAGATAAATCATCGTCCTCCAACAGAATCAGAGACACGGATAAAAAGGATCGGGATGCCCATAAACGAGACCGAAGTAAGGAAAGAGAGGAAGGTAGAAAAACGGATCAGAATAAATCAAGGACATCGAATCAGGATGACGGTCACCGCAAAAATATAACAAAAGATGCCGATGACAAGAACTACGGCACTGAGAGGGGTAACGATAGAAGTAGACAGAGAAGCAGAGAGCGTCGCGATAACAAGGAGCACAACACCAGGGAGAATCGAAGTCACTCGAGAGTCGAGAGAGATCAACGAGAATCACAGCGGGACAAGGACAGAGATGATACTCAGGATCGTTGTCGAGAGAGGCAGCGAGAACGAGACCGGGATAAAGACCCCATTAAGATAAGAGAAAGAGACATCCCTCCGCTAATGGCAACCGCTGCTGCGAACCCCTTGGAGAAGAACTCTAGGTACCGCGACAAAGACAGGTTGAAAGATGGATCCGAGAAAGAGAGGGAGGCAAGGGATCGACGTAGCGAAAGGGATAGAGACCGAGGTGAAACGAAACCTTTGGAACGTGACCGAAGCTCTCAACGTTTCGATGCTAGGTACGAGAGAAACCTAGACAAGGACTCGTCGCACAAATCTATGGATCGAGACCGGGGAGAGCGTTTCCCCAGAGAACGATCTTTGGATAGAATAGTGGACAAGAATGTTCCAGCTTCGCGGGATCATTTGCTCGATAGGGAAACGATATTTGAGCGCGACAGGCATAGATACGGTACCAGATTCGAAAGAGGCCATGCCGCGGACCACGAAAGAAAGGAACCGCATGTACCAACTATCAAGGTTGACCGCCTTTCGGACAGGAGAGATAGTCCACGACGTAACGTAGAAGTGGACAGAAACTTCGACCGAGGTTTCCACCCACGCCATACGCCAGAACACTGGGTGGATCAAAAAGATCAACCCTCTCATCTGGAATACAGGGATCACCATGGACACGAGGACGATAGGCGGAAACCGGTCGAATCGAGAAGATACAACAGTCCTTTTGAGGAGAGACGCGGAAGAGATGACAGAACGCAATCTCGTTACGGAGTACCAGCCGACCGTCCTTTTGACGATCTTCATCATCCTCTCTATGGAGCCGACAAGTTAAGAACCGGAACACTTAGGTAAGTGTATTTTGGTAGGAAACAAACGGGTTATCAGCGAGCGTTACCATCCTGAGGATAAATCTTCCTTAGTTGGTCGTAAACTTCTTACTGTAACTTGTCATACCTGTTTGGATAATTTTGAAATAATGTCAAGAGCATGTATAGTTAGATTATATAAATGATATTTTACTTAGTGATTTACTTATTTCGATCTTTTAGAGACGAAGGCAATCCCGATAGTTGGGATATTCATCACGAATTGGAACACGCGGGTCGTGATCGAGGATTCCCGCCTTCGGACTGGGAAGAAAGGGAATGGCGAGCGAGACATGCTTTGTGGGATAGAGAGAGCCTTCCACGATCGGATGCGCATGATGACGAATGGGCAGCACGGTATGACAGTCCCATGTCGGAATGGAAATTGAACGAGCCGCGAAAATGGGATAACCAGCCGATACATTTACGTGGACCCTTCAGGAACGATCGTTTGAAGGATCTGGATCTAGATTCCAATAAAGGGTTGGCAAGATATCTTCTAAAAATAAAATCAAAATTTTGTAAAAAAAAGTCACATTTGCCGGGGTATTGTAACCTAAAGCTCAATATCTTTTTTGCGCCACGAGTATGGGATGGATTTTAACGATTTCACCATTTATTCGCAGGAAGAGGAGGCCGTTCAATTTGTCGGAGACGAGAGACGAGTGTCCACCTCAACCTGTGGTAAAGACAGCGGCCATGCTCATGAAAGACGAGCCGATTAACAAGAAACTGATGGAGTTGGCCGAAGGCCGGCCACGCAGAAGCAGAGAAAAGTCTGCCGATAGTTTTCAGAAAAGGGCTGCTCAGAGAGCAAAGGAGTCGCTTGACGTAAGGGAACCTTTGTCTTGTAAAGCTCCGGCTCCTTCGAAACCTCCACCTCCAGTTAAGTTACCTGCTCCGGAACCGAAACGACCCGCCTTGGATGAATCTTTACCAACGTTGCACACTGAAAGCGATCTCAGTGACATTAGCGATGATCCTGATGATATCCTCAACATGGAGGAAGAGGTACCCCGTCTTGCTAATTTCACTTACTCTCTCTTTGATATTTTATTATCAGATATCTGTATTTTTCATTTTTATGACGATAAAACTATCGCATATGTACATCATTTTCGGGAATTTCAGGATATAGTACAAAATGGCTCGCAGTCACCAAAGAAACCAGTCGATGTTTCGGAAAAAGAGTCGCAACCACAAATAACACACGAAGTCCCTCAGCCCTCTCCTGTTGAACCTGTCGAAGAAACAGTCTTCAACAAGGACAAGGAAAATGGCGAAGGAGTGGCGTTTAGGTAGAATCAGTTCTTTTAAAAAAATTATTGAGACGTGACGAAGCATTTACGTGTTGGCCTTTTCGTTGCAGCAATAGAAGTGTCGAGGATGAAAACATGGAGACTATGGACTTTGAGGAAATATCTGACGGCGAACTCGAAGAAGACATTAAAACAAGCGGCAAAGGTTTGGGTGATGCCCTAGGAGTCGACTGGGAGAGCCTCGTCAAGGAATCTCAACCACGTCGTTCTGCCGTTTATAATCAAGACACCGCGCAAGGACGTTGGCAGTGTAAGGCGATTTTTCAACGAATTGGGATTTCTGCTAAATATGCAGGTCCGGAGCTTGTGGAGAAATTAGTAAAAAAATATGCGGATGGTGGTGAGTATTAAGACGTATGTTACTTAAAAGATAAACGAAATGAAGGGAAAGTACACATTACATTATATGAATTGTTTCTGGAAGTATTACATTATATGGTGATTCTATTTTGATAGAATAATCCTGTAAATTCACAAGCTACGAAATATATACTACTTAAAAATGTATAGGATATACAAGTTAGAATATTTAACTTTATTTGAAATTAACCCCGTTTTCAAACCATTTTATTAGATGTTTATCTACAAGTCATTTCATACAATTTCAATAATTAATTGTTTCATTTCCTTTTAGATCCAAACAAACTATTGCTCGACAATATTGCCTTCATGCATACTGCACTCTTCCGGAATCGTTTAATTCACGATTCTGGTCATAATTTCTTGCTTAGCGAAGACTCACTGTATAGGTAAATGCTTTTAATAGTTTCCATTTTAATTTCTATACAAAAAATCTAATTTGAGCAGTAGCATATATTAACTATTGCTTTGGCATTGTTCACAGGACTAGTAATGAAGAAGATGATGATAACGATGAAATTTTACAGCCATGTACGAGTTTATACGAGGAAGTTAAAACGTTGCTGCAACAAACTGCGTAATATTAGGTTGTAGGAAGATATAGTTTTTTATTGCCATAATGGGCATTGTACAAAATGAGGATTTTAATACGTTAAACGCTTGATTTCTCTCTGCGAATGAAATGGTTCAAGAGGAACTATGTATACCGATACGTCTTTATTAGACTCCTGTTTAATAATCTCCATATTAATGGAAATCAGAAGAGGTCGTAGGATCAATTTGGAAATTCGATTGGCTCCTATCCCTATAAATATAATGTGGTTAAGCCAACTGCACACTCCTACTTATAAATAATTATTAGGAGATAGTATATTTTACCTGAACTGAGAAGTTTAGTGCTGTGCAGAACTTCAAAGAAAAATCAATTTGTTGCTCATTCGGCGCGTGTATTAATTTTTTGTTTCTACAGAATTTGCAAGGTCTTGACATTTCATAGGTAATTGATCTTCGATTAAAATCAATTGTATGATATAACTTATTAAAAAATGGACAATTTACGTAATTATGCAATTTTATGCACATATGACTGAATTTTCGAGATATTAGGGAAAATGATTATTAAAAAAATATCTCCGAACCATTCACAATAATTCAACTTACCATCTCCATTTACTATCGGTTTATTAATTTTTTTCAAACGTGAATATTAATGACCTATTTTGGCAGCATTTGTACAGTATTTTGGATTGTTCTATATTAACGCGAGTTCGCTATTCAATATCAACCTTATAATTGTAATGTTCTTATACGTACCATCTTCAATCGAAACCACTGGATGTGAAACCTATTAGTTTTAAAGAGCATATGCAATTATCATTTGTAAGAGAACATTTCCCTACATTTCAAGATCGTTATAAACTATAAAATGCTCAATTTTGTCTGTAGACTTTCCACCTCTTTGTTATAATCGTCAGGAACTGTAATGTCATTCTGCAGTATCTGAACGGCCTTTTGTAAAAGCAGCGTGCTGCTCTCCAAATCACTCTAAATAAAAATAAAATAAATAACAAACTAACTGCATTTGATTTCACCGAAAGTGCAAATTCTAGGTATTTACCTGTATTTCCGTAGACTCATTTTGGATGTCTAAATTAGCTTTATCTCGTGCGCGTTCTTCCATGATTGTGCAATATAACTCGTACATAATCAATCCTAGGAATGCATGATAGTTTAGTTGCATTATGATACGAGATCGGAGATAATTTAATAAAATAACTATAATCGCAGTCTCATATTTAATTTATAAAATTACCTTTTTTCTTGCAGTCGCCGCAGCCTAAAGTATCAAGTAAGGTCAATAAATCCTTACAGTAATTCAATTTAAACTTGAGCTCCATTTTCGATAACTCTAAAACAATCGTAATAAAAGATAGCGATTCATTATAATCAGAAAATAATTCTATGAACTATAACTAGGCATTTTCTACCGCAAACCTTTCCAAGAAAATCCTTCAACTCTTCCGAAATATGAAACAATGCGAAATTTCAAATCCATAGCAATATAATTTGACGACGGTACCAATACTGGAAGTTCTTTCTGGAGAAATTTAAAAACTTTCTTAGGATTTTCGTAAGTCATTTCTTGGACGATCGATCCTAGTCCCGTTTGAATTGATTTAATCTGAAACATAAGAATTTCAGTGAAGTATCCTACCTTAAACGTTGCTTAGAAAAACACAGTAAACAAAATTAAAGTATACAAATTAAGGACACGTTTAATATAACGTTTTATGTTAATAATCAGATATATGAGATTTTAATAAGTTCATTATCAAAGCTATAAAAGTATTTGATACAGATTTTCTTACATTTGTTACAAGTATCGTTTATGTTTTTGTCATGTAAAAAATTGAATTCATGCATAACTATTTGCAAAGGCTTGCATAGTTGAAATAGAGCTACCTGTCGACCTGAGATGATTAAACGGCACTGATTGCAAGTCCATGACGTGTTAAAATCCAATGGGTCATTTGGAAGAAGTATCCCATCGCATTGCAAACCGGCGCATTTTAAGGCCCCCAATAAGGTTCCATATTCCTATTATAAGTATACAAGGTACAGATTTATGTCATAAGTATTAAGGTGATAGGAAAGTGGGTTCCGAAGAGTCGATCATTTATGAAACTTTTCTCTGAGCTGAGTGTATCGAATTGTGTGAAATTTCACCACGTGAATATAAGAACCTTAAGGGAGGTCCTACACCTATGAAGTTTCATTTTGTAGACAAAACTAAAAAGAAAAAATTAAATTTCAGGAGGTCCAAACCTTCTTTGGGCCTCAATATTCACGTGGTAAAATTTCAAACAATTCGACACATCCAGATCGGAGATAAGTTTCATAAACGAGACCCTTCAGACGTTACTTTCATATCACCTTAAGGGGGTGTGAAAGTGGCATCTGAAGAATCAAACGTTCATGAAACTTTTCTACGAAATGAGTGTACCGAATCGTTTCAAACTTTACAACGTCAACATGGAGGCTATAAGGAAGGCCCTGACGCTCATAAAATTCCATCTTTTATAAACAATCTTGTAAATACCTATAAATAAATTTTAAACAAATTTAAATTTTATGGGTTTCGGGACCTTCCTTATACCCTCCACATTTATATTGTAAAGTTTGGAGCGTTTGGGTACGCCCAGTTTGGAGATAAGTTTCATGAACGAGAACTCTTTTCCACTTTAACGTCACCTTAAGCGCAAGAATATTTAAGTCGAGTAAAACTGATTTTGTTTTTACCGTTCGATCGGAACATCGACTACACGTACAGTGAAAGTGCTTCGTTTTCGCAAGATATTGTCTTCTTAACATGGTGTCCCATAAAACGTCGCTGTAGATCATGGTAAGCTCTTCTCCTTCTCTAATCGGTATTGCTGCACTAACGTACATCTTCTGATTTGCATCGAAATGATGTCTGGTATTAGGAACGCAACAATGGTTTTGCAAACATCCCATGGGATACAAACCCCGTAAGCTCGTAAGTGCTAATGTCTCCGAATTTTGGGCTGCGGTTTCGAAGGAATTCGTGTCGAAGACTGTGCACACTCGGAGAAGAAGAGCTTCATCTTCGTCACTTATCGTACCTTCGATATTATTCTTCAGCAATTCGATCTGCAACGAATCAATTTTACGTCAATGCGCAGAGATTCCTTACCCTCGGCATTTTAGAAGAAATCGTCCGTAAAGCTTTATCCAGTTAAAATTCTGTACATTATTAATCACTGCGTACTCAAAACTAAAAATAGTTTTTGTTTCATCAATATTTGGGGAAAGGGTGCAGGGCTTTATCACAGAATGTCTCCTATTATCCCGAACTGGGAACGTTTTTCACGGATAATACAATCGTTTGAGGCAGAAAAAGTATATCCGAAGCGCATATGATTTACGTATAGGGGTATTCGGGAAAAAGATTTGATTAGAGGTTTTCGCGGCACGTAAGTTCTATCGTATCGGGCAAAAATAATTGATTCGAGCTTCCTATGGAGACGAAGCGATTTGAGCTATTTTTGTAATTTAAGGAAAGGCAAATGTATTCGGCTAAATTTTCCTACTTTTTTGTGGGGATGATACAACCGTTTGAGGGTAGAAGATACATTTGAAGCATGTGGAATTTATTATTACTCTAGTAACATCTAATAATTTGTTATGCAGACCAGGGAAATGCACCCTACGAGGAGGTTTTTGTTATTTAAGGAAAGATAAACGGTATTCGGCTAAATTTTCGTACTTTTTGTAGAGATGATATAACCATTTCAGGAGTAGAAGATACATTTGAAGCATGTAGAATTTCTTATTACTCTAGTAACATCTAATAATTTGTTATGCAGACTAGGAAAATGCACCCTACGAGGAGGTTTTTGTTATTTAAGGAAAGATAAACGGTATTCGGCTAAATTTTCGTACTTTTTGTAGAGACGATATAACCATTTCAGGAGTAGAAGATACATTTGAAGGATATAGAGTTTTATTATTCGTCTAACATGCACTAATTTTTTACGCAGACTAGGGGAATGCACCTTGTGGGGAGGTTCCATTTACCTCTCGCCCATGCTGAGGGCCCTGATGACATAAAAAGGCATCCAGCAAGCCTTTCTGATCTTCGGAAAGAGAGAGGCCCCGAATCGGCACCACGGCTCGAAGGAGATCCATGGACCACATGGATCCACAGGTCGGCTTCCGTTCCCTCAGGAATTTACACTCGGCAAGTCCATGGGAATCGGAACTTTCGCACTTTTCCGAGCACACGGGCAGTCCGCATCCTCGGTCGCAGGGAAAAAGCGGACATCCACTCTTGTAGCAATTAATGCACATCGGCAAATACTTGTTCTGGCATCTGGGACCTAATATCAGTGGCGCATCCATAAAGATTAATTCGCCTTGTCGAATGTCCCGAGTCGCGAAGAGGCCTCGACCCCCCAACGGGGAGTACTTTACAGTCCAGGGATTTTCTGTCGAAAATAAATGATTCGCTTCCAGATGACGCCGAAGCAGAGTTCTCGTCATTTCCGGCTCCATGCCGAGTGACGTATAAACGAGGAAACCGGCAATTAGATAATGGATATCCCGGTAATTAATCGATTTTCTTATTATATCTTGGCGGGTTTAGATTGGCTTAGATTATTTCTGACGGCGGCAATCCGTTGCGAATATTGTTAATTAATTGTTATAAGGAGCCTTGGAGGTGAAGGCTGGCCGAATCAGAAGCGCGACACGCTCGACACTCGAGTTCCTTTGGACGCGCGTTGATGTTGAAAGCTATGGTTTAAAATAGAATCCCGACGAGGGATTAAGCGGATGCTATTAAGAAAAGTCAACCCATCCGCAGATATTTAGATTTTCCTCGCATGGACGACAGGCCTTTCTGAAAATCGGTCACTTGCGGACGCGCCGATGATAGCCGCGGCCATGGAGAGCGAGAATATTTTTACCTCTGTCGTTTCTATATTACTCGGAGTTGATATCCAGATTTTCAATGGACACGCGACGATGACACCGTGGAATCATACGGTTCTTATTTCTGTAATACGTCATGCGGCAACCGTAAATGTAAAACACTGTAAACGAAGGTATTACCTTCTTTCTTAATTACCTGCTTGTTTTCAAAAGTAATCAAAAGACAACTTATATTATCAACATTAAAGGATACTTTGCATCGTTATCAGAATTTAATGACGTTGAAGATAAAGGATGGTAAGAGACCTTTTTCTTACTCAATGAGTTATAGGTGTATTACAGAAAAAATAAAAAGTGCGAATGACCTGTTACGTTACATGCGTATTCGATAACATACGCACTGTCCAGAAATACCCGATCCCTGATCTGCGAACGATAATTCTCAATATACATAACCGATTGCCAGGGGATTTATTTTGATCACGCGAGCCATTCCGTCGTCGTAATCGACGTAAGCTGCGAAAGTCACGAGACATTGCGTAGGGCACAGCATTAATCTTGGAGAAATTATTTGATCAATACTTCCGCTATGCTGATTCGGCGGATTTAATCTGCCCAATGAATTTTCCTCTGCAAGTCATTTATTTTCCACAGGGATTAAAATTCCCAAACCCGCTCCAACGTACGTTCTTCGTTCGAAAACGAAATCCGGTACATTTTTCAGAGTTCGCAGCTTCCAAAATGGTAAAGTCCATCTCGCTGGTATCAATTCTGCTCGTGATCGTTTACTGCAAAAGTTTTGTACGTCGAGACGTCGAAATGGAATCGAACGATGAGTTGATCCAGAAGGAATGACATTATCGAGCTATTTTTTACGCACGCGTGATTGTACGTGGTACTGTGTTGTTTACACGTTGTCATGGGCACCGTTTAAAGGACCGTGGTAGAGACCCTAACCGTAATAATATACAGGCCGCAATTTACGCTACGTTACTTTTACCGTTTGTGGGATAATGAAGAGGTACTTTTCGTGAATACTCCCTCTATCCGGCACCGATTAGAGTTATATGGTTTTGAATAATGTTTAAATTTTAATTTTTTTCTTGCTCGTCAGACAGTGATATCGCGACAGTGCTAACGTTGTTTCGAAAACATTGTGACGTCACGGCTTTGTGTATACAAACGCATCCCACATATGTGCCATTTATGTGCGTTCGTATACCGTGCTAAACGGTCATTCAACTTTTCTGTAGTCAGGGAAGGTAGTACGATACAAGCTAGTCCTTTCGATTTAGATTCCATTTCATGATCCGTATGATTTTAATTACAATTGAAAAGAAATTTCGGCATTCTGAGCCCTGAAAATATGTATTTTATATCATTTTTAATCGCTTAAATGTTGCGGTTCGAGAAAAGGTTGATGCGGAACGAACATGATTTAAAGAATGAATTTAAAGAATAACTGCCTTAGTTTTCGGGAGAATTATCCACATTTATCATCTAGGATAACAAGCTGGTGTATACTGAAGTACCCTATCAAAAAAAGATACTGTAATTTTGTAAGATTTCTGTTGAATGTTTCTTTTTTTTTCCAAACATGGCACGCTCATTTTGTAACATATTTTACAAGATGTTATAACGCATGTTATAAAATTATAAATTCATTTAGAGATTCATGGTAAATATATAGTAATTCATCTCTAAGCCATCAAGCTTTATAATTTAAATACAATCGTATGTACTAAAAGTCTATGAATTTTATAAATATTATTAACAGTGTAAGGTGTTACAAAAAGAAAGAAACATTAGCAATTATTAATCACATTCACCGATATCTCGAACAGTTATTGATATGACACAAATCTATAATAATTCACCATTTGCATCTTCAAGTTATTACAGTAACGTTGTTAAGTTACAGGTCTGAATTTTTCATCTCTGCAATCGGAAAGTGGAGCTTTTTAGTTTCCCTTGTTGCCTTAACGGTGGCTGCCTCTTCTAGTTTAAACTGCAGCAGTGATCCCTGTATGTATGGCATTTGTTTGGACAATACCAACCGGTAAGACTGTTATTACAACTGTAAAATAGCGCAAGTTAATAACTAGGGTTGCAACGAAAACTTGCACGCGAAACTTTAGCATACAGCGAAAACGAAACCAAATACTCGTTACAGCCCTAATCACGATATTAATTTGAGAGTATAATAATTAATTTTTGAAATGGAAATAAATAACAATTCAATTATTATCAGAACAATGAATGATAAAATTGACAGTTCCTATTCCTGCTACTGCATCGATGGTTATACCGGTATCAATTGTGAGATTAATTGGGACGATTGCTGGTCCAATCCTTGCCTCAACGGTGGAACTTGTAACGATGCTGTTGCTATGTACAATTGCACTTGTACAGAAGGCTTCGTAGGTGAGACAACGTTCTAACATGAAATTTCCTATATTTTAAACACTAACCTTCACTAATCTACATAGGAGTGAATTGCGAGCAAAAGTACAGCGAATGCTTTAATCAACCCTGTCTTAACAATGGAACATGTTTTGATTACAATGGCTTTACGTGCCATTGTCTCGAAGGTTATTCCGGTAAATACCCACTTTACGGAGAGATAGAGATTTAACGAAAAATATGTAGGAGTAACTTTTACTTCTGTTTATGTTTTAGGAGAATTCTGTGAGATCGATGTATCAGTTTGCAACAATACCATATGTAAAAATTCTGGAGAGTGTATTGAAGGCCCTGGTTTATCGTTCTCCTGCCGCTGTTTAGAAGGTTAGTTACATATTATTATAATATTTAATAACAGTTAAATACAACTTAATTAATTACCATTCTATACTTATTTATTAGGGTGGTCTGGAGAACTGTGCGAAGAAGATATAAATGAGTGTATTGGCATGCCGTGTCAAAATGGGGGACTCTGTATTAATGTACCAGCCTCGTACACTTGTGCCTGCCTATTTGGTAAGTCTTATTTTTTTCTGTTTTCTTCCTTGTATGTTATGTATGAGTGCTTTTAATCCATATTAAGAGGTTTTAACTTGAATTTTGGAAAAAAAACAGGTTTTACAGGAAAAGATTGTGATAAGGCTGTAGTTCCTTGTGAGACAAATCCATGCCAGAACGATGCAGTTTGTTTATTGGAAGATGCTCAATCGATTTGTTACTGTGTACCTGATTATCACGGGGTACTGTGTGAACTCCGATATGATGACTGCGAATCAAAGTTTGCACAGTGTGAAAACGGAGGAACTTGCATTGATGGAATAAACAGTTTCACTTGTGCCTGTATGCCGGAGTATACTGGTGATATGTGCACCGAATATAGTCCAACGACGTCTACGGAGCTTCCTGATCGTTATTCAAAAATTTTCACGTCTTCTGGAGCAACCGATGCCTCTTTAAATATTTCATCAACACAGTTTATCGAAACATCATCTGTACCGACACTTATACCAATGACGTTAAAGGACGATTCTGTGGATGTTACAAAATATGATATAAAAAGTACAATGGTATTTATAAATCGAACAGAACTTCCTAGTGGTCTTGTTTCTACATTAATATCTAGTTTCACTGATCATACTACAGAAATGATAGATGAATCAAACTTTGTAACAAGTACAGTGCCTGTATCCGAAGATCATAAACCTGAGATAGATTTAACAAGCACAGAAAGCTATGAACCAAGTATTAATATCTACACGACTATTTTAAAACACCCCACAATTACTGCAAAAACAGACTTAGAGAAACCAACGTCTGTATACCACGATAGTAAAGATACAGTGTCAACTTTTGAACCAACATCTGACTTTCCTGATGTAACGGATATGTTTCCCGAAAGTAAACCATTCCAGAGACCAACTAAAACATTGTTGATATCTGCTATCGCAGAGGAAACTACAAGAAAAATCTTTACAAGTGAAATAACCTCAAATTACACATCGACTTTAGATACCGAAAGAATGTCTTCCCAAAGTACAGAGTACTCCGATGAATCTACCATCAAAGGTGTCACACAGCCAATTGTGTTCACCGATACTATGACAAATATGATGACAGTCCCTGTAGTCATATCATCAACAGCCACGATTCCTTTAACAGTTTTATTGAATGAAACTATTTTAACTAAAGATCAATCCACACAAACCTCAGCACCAAAAACAACGGTGCTTTATCCTTTTACAGTGGATGTACACAATGAAACAGAAATAAGAACTACAACTGCAGAATCTACTATGGTATACAAATGCATTCAAGAACATTGTGCAAACATCAGCCACTGTCTTCATAACTTAACTGTGGTATGCATAATTGATATTTGGAATAAAGTTACCATTTAAACTGTAACTAAGCGAAATCTTAATCTGCATTGAGAGCAAACATAATCTGACACATATTTCTTTCAGTGTGACTGTAGTTATCAAAATAATTGCAGAATAAGTCCCAGTATAACTAATGCTGCCTTTAATGGGAAATCTTATGTGACTCAACATATTAATGTTGATAACAATGGAACGCTTCAAATTTATGCAAGGTTGAAAACACTTTCCAAAAGTGGAATATTAGTACATGCCTTCTTCGACGATGAAAGGTACATTTTATTGTACTTAGAAGCGGGTCAATTGAAATTTCAATTTTCCTGTGGTCTCCAAACAATGTTGCTTGGAGAAATAGACTCACCCATTGACAATGGGTACGATGTTGACATTGAAATGAGGTAAAGCTTTTATGTTCACTTTCTTAGCTATAAAATCAACAAAACATTACTTTGGCAATGAAACCATGGTAAGAATTTTATAATTTGTTGTAGGTTTCAATATTTTACAGAGTATAAAAATGATAAATGCTCTGCTAGGCTGCTTGTAAATAATACAATAGCAATGAGTGGGGAACAAATTGTCTTGTCACATGATAATGTTCCACGTGAAGCCAGATTGCATTTGGGTGGTATACCGTTAACATTTTCTCATTATTTCCCTCACATAGGAATGGGATTTGTTGGTTGTATGAGCTTGTTAAAGGTGAAAGTCATTTCTACCAAGTTACTAATATTATCATGTTCTCATGTTATGCTGTACTAATCACACATAATACACGTTTTATCACAGGTGAATAATACGCGGAGAGACTTTATATACGATTCCATGGAAACCTTTCAAATAGACGAGTGCACTTCATTCCTGTGCTTGTCAAATCCATGTAAAAATTTTGGCGCTTGCAATGAACTCCACGGTCAAGTTTATTGTAAATGCATAGCTGGGTATGTACCAAAATAAACATTTTCATTTATATTATATCCGTATTTATCTAATTATCTCTCACCAGATATGTTGGGGAAATATGTGAAAGGTCTGTGTGCGATGATAATCCCTGTCATCTTGGTGCAACTTGTGTCAGCTCTCCAGGGACAGGTTTCCTTTGTATATGTCCATTAGGAATGCATGGGCTTTTCTGTGAAGAAGGTAAAAGTACAATGTTTATTAATCTTTTCGTATTGTGCTATACAATTAAATCTACTGTACCATTAACAGAGACCACCGTAGTACAGCCGTCATTCTCAGTATTTGTTCCTGGAGTTTCATCCTACATCGCGTATGGTCTATCCAGTTCAATAAAGGATCAAATGGAACTGTCGATGCGTTTAATTCCACACTCCATAGAACAAATATCTCTCATAGCTTATATGGGGCAAACTGGTTCTCCTCGTGATATATCAGATCATTTTTCTATAACTTATGTTCGTGGCTACATTATGCTCACATGGGACTTAGGTTCAGGTAATCATAAGTTTTAACTGTAGGGTGTGTATTGTATTTTTCACCAACGCATATGTGCTACAATGATCTGTAGGGGTACGAAGGATTTTCACAAGCACTCCATTGTCAGTCAAAACACACCGACCACATATACTTCGGGTAGGACGAAGAGGAAAAGAGGCCTGGCTATCCGTTGATGGCTTAGGAAATGTAACAGGCCGTTCTGCAGGAGCAATGACCCGTTTGGATGTTTCTCCAATACTGTACATTGGTACATTTTTTCATTAATCTATTCATATCAACATTTTATTTCTAATATTGATACCACTGAACTATTACTAGTATTGATAAAACGATTTTATCCATTATCTATGTCATGCCTATTTGGTCAATATATGTGTTTTAATTAAAAACTAAAGATAAGTAAAGTATTGAAACTATTTTGATGTCAAATACTAGGTGGACACAAAGTAAAAAACTTCGAGACATTACCACATGATTTACCACTTCATTCTGGATTTACTGGCTGCATATTCGATGTTGAGTTAAGAACTGAAGACACAGTTTTATCAGTAACGAAATCCAGTCCAGCTACCGGACGTGGTATTGGTGAATGTTACCGTAATGAATGTACTCGGCGTTCATGTAAAAATGGAGCTGTATGTTTAAATCATGGACCTACGTATAGGTAAGTAATCATACGTCCTTGTCTTTTTCTCAACCTATTCAACCATTTTTTAAATATTGAATATTATTTGTAATATCACTTTCAGCTGTATCTGCATGAAAGATTGGGAAGGTCCTGATTGTTCAATTCCAGCACAGATTTGTTCTCCGACTGATCCACTGTGCCATACAATTTATAAAAAAGAATCATAAGGAGAAACGTTCACATTTTTAAAATATTTATAAGAAATTTAAGAAATTTGTTCACATTATTTCTAGCGAATCCTCATATCCTGAAGAAAAGTATGTACAAGTGCAATACTAAATAGTAAATAAAAATTTATACATTCATTTACACATTACTGGAACTCAATCTTTGGCTGATGACTTACTGACGTTGAGTTTAAATGTATAAATAATATTGCTGCTGCTAAACGTGCTTGCATATCTTCTTTGCTGAGATCATGCGACCATTCCACTGTTCCCCAATGTGAAATCTAAAATATAAGCAAGATATATCGATAGCAGATCCAGTTTCTATGTATTGGTAGTAGATCAAGTTTAGTAAGTAGAACTATTAAAATTATAATACCTGATATTCTTCTTCTAAGCGAGAAAGTTTAACTGCTTCCTGAACAGTAATTGCACGTTCAGCAGCAGCTAATGTAAGAATTACCGACTTCAATATGTCAACTCCGTACATAAATCCTAGGAATTATTTTAAAAAATGAAATAGTTTTTCTTTAATTATACATAGTAATTAAAAAAATATCAAGAAATATTAAAAATCTTGTATTACATACCTTGTATTGCATTATCGTTATAAAATGTCAGATGCCTTTTCAGAGCATTCTTAGTTTCAGGGGGCACAATTGGAGTTTCTATGCTCTGGGTTTTAATAATATTAACTTGAAGTCGATCACAGAACCATTGAATTAAAGGGTCCCACCTCTGTGTTTGCAGTTTATACAGATCATCGATTTCCTAAAATAAACTTATATTAGAATATAACAGATGAACATCCCAAGATTTTAATATATTAAGATAAAGCTTAACTTATTCTTACGCTCGAATGAAACAGAATTGTATCAGTTTCCAAATAATTCACAATATAATTGATGATATCCACTTTTTGATGATTATTAGGATTATCTAATACAGTGCTACATAATGCAGTCTGAAAAGAAAAGTATATAACATATGGTATTATAATACTATACATGCAGTATCATAAAATATTAAAATTGTAAATATTACCAATTAGGTTGATATTAACTTAAATCATTATTTACCAAATGCATATTACTTCGATTAATTGTTTCTTCTTGACTGTCCCATTCAGTGGCTACAGCTAGTGCCAATGGCTTACTATTAACATCAAAATTTTGTCCTTTCGGTGTTTTCAGTTTCCTTTGATCTAATGTCACCTCATATTTTCTACCATTTGAAAGAATATTAGTTCTACGATAAAATCTTCTTACAGTGGCTGGAAGTATGATAATGAAATATCACGCATGTGAAAAAGGTATGGATTGTTTAATAAAACATAATTCATTTATAAATAACTAAAAAAATTAAAATCTAAAACGAACCTAATGCATAGACATCACGATTATAATTAACTGGAAATCTTATTTTAAAATAAATACAAACTTACCCATATTTCGTGAAATAGTTAACAGTGGGACAAAAATGTGTTTCCGGCACAATTGACATAACATCATTCAAATTATTCTATTATACAAGAAATGTTATCTGAAATCTGCAATTTAAATTAGTCATAACTCATAAATGCGTATCATTATGTTAATCAACTACAAACAAGTTGAAACAAGTACCCGGCAAAAATATCTTTAATAAAAGATATGGACAAGAGAAGATATGAGTGGTGAAAATCAGTTAGTACTCAACATACATTTACACGCTCTGTTTTACATCGGTTTTATGACTACCAATTTTATAACTACTGATTCAAGTGCTGTGTAAACATCGGTTTACTCCGGTTTTACCGGCTTAAACTAGTGTTTACACGGCGTTTTGACATCACTTCATACACTTGACGAGCATGGTCAAAGATCTCGAGTTGACTTTTAGCATCGTGGATACAGGTTTTTAAGCAGAACTTGTCCGGTTCCACAACTCAAGCTAACCGGAGTTTAATTCGTTTACAGCAGATTTAAACGAAGCTTAAGCCAGTTAAACTTCGGTTAACCATTTTGTGGAACTGGGCCTAAATATACTCAGTATTAGGCCTGATTCAAACCGGAAGGAGCAAATAATAATCATTGATATTGTTTGATTTTGCGGAACTGACAGAAGGAGGGCAGAAAATTCGCTTCATTCATTGGCTCCTGCTTATCTCTCGCAATCTGAATTAGGCTTAACATAAACATCCAAAATGTTTAGGCTCAGTTCTACAACTTGAGTTAACCGAAGTTTAACTGATTTTCACCCAGTTTAAACCTGCTGTAAACCAATTAAACTCTAGTTAACTCGAGTTGTGGAACCGGACCTTAATCCAAACGAAACCTCTTATAATAAAACGTTCCTTTTTTTATATTGTGATTTAAAGATTAAACCGGAATGCAGATGTTAGCATTGATACTCCGGTTTAATGTTTCATACAATAAAAGCATATTTTAACATCAATATATAAAATATATGGTACATACTGATATCGTTTTAGAACTTTATAGATGTGTATAAAAATTGACTATGAAATTATGTGATCAGCATATAAAGTATCTGTAGCCTAATACTGTTTAGTAATTAAAAGAACGATTAACACAATGAACAAGTGTGTGTTACACACGATATCGACAATAAGGCAACATTGTCGCTTGAAAAGCACAATTGTTAGGCAAACTCCTGCAGAATATTGCCTAAATCTGGTTAGGTATGGTGGTGAATCAACTGTAACAACAATATAATTTTAGAAATATTAATCCACTTTAATTGTTCACTTTATGAAATTGTTTTAGAACCAACGATTATGAGAACTTTTTGTGCACGTTACTTCTACCAAAATCCATTAGATCAGCTGCCATTGCTATTCGAGCCTTTAATGTTGAAGTGGCACTAGTAGAAGATCAAGTACGCGATAATAAAATAGGTATGATGAGGTTGAAGTTTTGGGAAGAAACACTTTCTGGCATTTATAATGATGTTCCACCTAGAAGTCCCATCGCATTAGAATTACATAGGGTATGCGAAATCATAATCTATTTCCATTTATTGAAAAGTGTTACAACGAGATAGTAATTCCGTCTTCACAGATACTGAGCAAACACAAACTTTCCAAGCTTTACTTTAAACGACTTATCACTGCTCGTTGGGAAAAGTTACAAAACTCAATTTTCCTTGACCTAGAATCTCTTGAAAGATATTCTGACAGTGCAGTGTCATCTATATATTACTTATTGTTAGAAGCACATGGTACAAAGGAAGTACAAGTTGATCACGCAGTTAGTCACTTGGGCAAAGCACATGGAATCGTAACTCTAATTCGTTCTATTCCACATAATGCTCATAAAAGAATTAGCGTAATACCACAGGATCTCTTAATAAAATACAATATTCCAACGGAAACAGTATTTCGAGGAAAATGTGATCAAAGTCTTAAAGATACAATCTTTGAGATCTCATCTCGTGCTAAACTACATTTAAATAAGGTACGTACATTAGCATCAAAATGAGTAACGATTTGAATTAAGAAACTTCTTATTTTAGGCTCGTTCCCTGCAAGGCAAAGTACAGAAAGAAACTAAGTTAATATTTCTACCTGCAATACCTGTGGATATTTATCTTGAAAACTTACGACAAGCAGACTTCAACGTGTTTCATCCAAAGTTACAACAAAGAAATCGTTTACTTCCTCTACAGCTGTACTGGAGAAAATTATTTCGCTCATATTAGTATATAAATAAAATACCAAACGTACTGGCATATAAGTGCAAAAGTAGGCGAATTACCGACTTCAATATGTCAACTCCGTACATAAATCCTAGGAATTATTTTAAAAAATGAAATAGTTTTTCTTTAATTATACATAGTAATTAAAAAAATATCAAGAAATATTAAAAATCTTGTATTACATACCTTGTATTGCATTATCGTTATAAAATGTCAGATGCCTTTTCAGAGCATTCTTAGTTTCAGGGGGCACAATTGGAGTTTCTATGCTCTGGGTTTTAATAATATTAACTTGAAGTCGATCACAGAACCATTGAATTAAAGGGTCCCACCTCTGTGTTTGCAGTTTATACAGATCATCGATTTCCTAAAATAAACTTATATTAGAATATAACAGATGAACATCCCAAGATTTTAATATATTAAGATAAAGCTTAACTTATTCTTACGCTCGAATGAAACAGAATTGTATCAGTTTCCAAATAATTCACAATATAATTGATGATATCCACTTTTTGATGATTATTAGGATTATCTAATACAGTGCTACATAATGCAGTCTGAAAAGAAAAGTATATAACATATGGTATTATAATACTATACATGCAGTATCATAAAATATTAAAATTGTAAATATTACCAATTAGGTTGATATTAACTTAAATCATTATTTACCAAATGCATATTACTTCGATTAATTGTTTCTTCTTGACTGTCCCATTCAGTGGCTACAGCTAGTGCCAATGGCTTACTATTAACATCAAAATTTTGTCCTTTCGGTGTTTTCAGTTTCCTTTGATCTAATGTCACCTCATATTTTCTACCATTTGAAAGAATATTAGTTCTACGATAAAATCTTCTTACAGTGGCTGGAAGTATGATAATGAAATATCACGCATGTGAAAAAGGTATGGATTGTTTAATAAAACATAATTCATTTATAAATAACTAAAAAAATTAAAATCTAAAACGAACCTAATGCATAGACATCACGATTATAATTAACTGGAAATCTTATTTTAAAATAAATACAAACTTACCCATATTTCGTGAAATAGTTAACAGTGGGACAAAAATGTGTTTCCGGCACAATTGACATAACATCATTCAAATTATTCTATTATACAAGAAATGTTATCTGAAATCTGCAATTTAAATTAGTCATAACTCATAAATGCGTATCATTATGTTAATCAACTACAAACAAGTTGAAACAAGTACCCGGCAAAAATATCTTTAATAAAAGATATGGACAAGAGAAGATATGAGTGGTGAAAATCAGTTAGTACTCAACATACATTTACACGCTCTGTTTTACATCGGTTTTATGACTACCAATTTTATAACTACTGATTCAAGTGCTGTGTAAACATCGGTTTACTCCGGTTTTACCGGCTTAAACTAGTGTTTACACGGCGTTTTGACATCACTTCATACACTTGACGAGCATGGTCAAAGATCTCGAGTTGACTTTTAGCATCGTGGATACAGGTTTTTAAGCAGAACTTGTCCGGTTCCACAACTCAAGCTAACCGGAGTTTAATTCGTTTACAGCAGATTTAAACGAAGCTTAAGCCAGTTAAACTTCGGTTAACCATTTTGTGGAACTGGGCCTAAATATACTCAGTATTAGGCCTGATTCAAACCGGAAGGAGCAAATAATAATCATTGATATTGTTTGATTTTGCGGAACTGACAGAAGGAGGGCAGAAAATTCGCTTCATTCATTGGCTCCTGCTTATCTCTCGCAATCTGAATTAGGCTTAACATAAACATCCAAAATGTTTAGGCTCAGTTCTACAACTTGAGTTAACCGAAGTTTAACTGATTTTCACCCAGTTTAAACCTGCTGTAAACCAATTAAACTCTAGTTAACTCGAGTTGTGGAACCGGACCTTAATCCAAACGAAACCTCTTATAATAAAACGTTCCTTTTTTTATATTGTGATTTAAAGATTAAACCGGAATGCAGATGTTAGCATTGATACTCCGGTTTAATGTTTCATACAATAAAAGCATATTTTAACATCAATATATAAAATATATGGTACATACTGATATCGTTTTAGAACTTTATAGATGTGTATAAAAATTGACTATGAAATTATGTGATCAGCATATAAAGTATCTGTAGCCTAATACTGTTTAGTAATTAAAAGAACGATTAACACAATGAACAAGTGTGTGTTACACACGATATCGACAATAAGGCAACATTGTCGCTTGAAAAGCACAATTGTTAGGCAAACTCCTGCAGAATATTGCCTAAATCTGGTTAGGTATGGTGGTGAATCAACTGTAACAACAATATAATTTTAGAAATATTAATCCACTTTAATTGTTCACTTTATGAAATTGTTTTAGAACCAACGATTATGAGAACTTTTTGTGCACGTTACTTCTACCAAAATCCATTAGATCAGCTGCCATTGCTATTCGAGCCTTTAATGTTGAAGTGGCACTAGTAGAAGATCAAGTACGCGATAATAAAATAGGTATGATGAGGTTGAAGTTTTGGGAAGAAACACTTTCTGGCATTTATAATGATGTTCCACCTAGAAGTCCCATCGCATTAGAATTACATAGGGTATGCGAAATCATAATCTATTTCCATTTATTGAAAAGTGTTACAACGAGATAGTAATTCCGTCTTCACAGATACTGAGCAAACACAAACTTTCCAAGCTTTACTTTAAACGACTTATCACTGCTCGTTGGGAAAAGTTACAAAACTCAATTTTCCTTGACCTAGAATCTCTTGAAAGATATTCTGACAGTGCAGTGTCATCTATATATTACTTATTGTTAGAAGCACATGGTACAAAGGAAGTACAAGTTGATCACGCAGTTAGTCACTTGGGCAAAGCACATGGAATCGTAACTCTAATTCGTTCTATTCCACATAATGCTCATAAAAGAATTAGCGTAATACCACAGGATCTCTTAATAAAATACAATATTCCAACGGAAACAGTATTTCGAGGAAAATGTGATCAAAGTCTTAAAGATACAATCTTTGAGATCTCATCTCGTGCTAAACTACATTTAAATAAGGTACGTACATTAGCATCAAAATGAGTAACGATTTGAATTAAGAAACTTCTTATTTTAGGCTCGTTCCCTGCAAGGCAAAGTACAGAAAGAAACTAAGTTAATATTTCTACCTGCAATACCTGTGGATATTTATCTTGAAAACTTACGACAAGCAGACTTCAACGTGTTTCATCCAAAGTTACAACAAAGAAATCGTTTACTTCCTCTACAGCTGTACTGGAGAAAATTATTTCGCTCATATTAGTATATAAATAAAATACCAAACGTACTGGCATATAAGTGCAAAAGTAGGCCCTTTTACATATTTTAGAAAAAATGTTTTTAGTATGGAGATTAGAATAATAAAAATTATGAATTTTGTGTTATAATTCTATATAATTCTTATTACCGCTTAGGTAAAAATACATTTCCTGGCTGCCCAGATTATCGCGTCAAATTATATCTTTTAATTATGTGACAAAGTGGGATGAGAAATTAAATATATTAATACTTTAAGTTATATATATATGCTTATTAAGATTACGATATTCACGGTTGTTTTTAATTTCAGCGAACAATTTTTACCCCGTGGAAGACAATGAACTCGACTTAATTAAAACTAAATAGTCTTGTCACGAAGGATTACAACAGTCCGAAGTGTAGGAGTAACGAGTTCAATGAATATAGCATACTTATGACATGTGCGTGCGCATCCATGATCTTACAAGGTCCTAACCTCGCGGACGCGAGATATAAACACCGTCATCACTGAAATTCAGCATCTTCGTTATAGAAAATCCATACTTTCAGAGAAACACCTAAGCTTCCCGCTGGTCAATTTTATCAGAAGTTCGAAAACGGAAAGACAGAAGGAGAAAATGCGATCTTTCTGGAGAAGTTGTAGCTATTTCCGCTCTTAGCTGACCCATTAAGCGCCTCTGGTGTCGCCCATTTTTACCGCCATTATGGAGGTTTGTCTTTATGACTCGACGATTTGCCGGCTGTGTGCCGAAGACAACGGTAATGGAGAATTACTGTACAACGCTGAGGAGGAAGAGCCGGATTTAAGCACCATGGTGAACCGCTACTTGCCGCTGAAGGTATTCAAGTCTTTCAACTATCGGCAAAAATCAGACCCCAACTTGACTTCCTATTGTTCGCGATATGGAGGCTCTACTGATTTTCGTTGCACGGATCCTGGAGGCACACTACTACATGAATCAAGATATTTCATATTTAGTCCCATCTCAAAAATTACTTTACGAATTGAAAGTATCGCCGAACGTGTAAGGTTGATGATGCGTTTTCCGCACATTGGAACCATTCGATAAGATGAATCATCTGTTAACATGTTCTTTCGAAAATTTATTACGTTTCATTATTGTAAACGTTTTTTGCTTATCTAGTATGATATCTTGCCATTTACGGTTAATTTATGGTTGGAAATTAGATTGTAAAGTTGGTGAGAAAATTCCTTACGGAAGGATCACTGCCTGTTACTTTAGGTAACCTTTATGTAATATGTAGGGATGGTTTTCGAACCACTGAAAACTTATTAGTAATGATTTTGTTTTAACCAAAAATTAATGTAACGTTACCAAATTACTGCTTTTGTAATAGTAAATTAAATATTTGTTAAAAGCTTACGGCAATTTTAATTGTCTGTATACATATATATGTTCTCTAGAACGTTAAAATTATTTTTTTTTCTAGGTTCGAGATGATGGAAAGTTACCCAGGACAATTTGTCCAGGATGTAATATCCAGCTGGAGGCGACGATTCAGTTTTTTGAATTATTGGTGGATGGTCAAAAGAAAATTCGGGAAATGTGGAAGCAGCAAGTTGAAATACAGCGTAAGGTGGAGCGTGAACGTATACGTGCTGAAAGAGAGAATACTGAATTGGCTACTGAAACACCTGAGCTGGATAACTTTGATAAGAGTTCCGATAATGAACAACTTGAACAGCAAATCATCATTAATAGTACGATCTTAGAAGTTATTATCATTTAATAAGAATCTAATTACAAAATTAGACTTTTATATCAATTCTATTATAGTTATGCCAGATGGATCCATGTACACTGCTGAACATGATATGAGTTTACAAATGGAAGGATTGAGCAAGCCAAGAAGAAAAAGAGGAAGACCTCCAAAAACTCACGTAGACACTGAGTTAAAGGTATATATATTTTCTTTAACCATGTCTTCAACCATTGTTATTGTTCATTGATTTATACACGGTACTTTTGATTTAATATTTCATTCTTTTTCATCCCGTAAAAGAAAAATCAATTTTGGGATACTCTATGTCATATGTTAAAAATGTATATAGTAGAGATATATTTAATAACTCAAATAACCGATGTTTCTTATTTATTATATTGTAATGCCTTTAATTTCTATTAAATATTCATATGTTTCAAGTGACTGTCAATTACTCAAGCAAATAATTTAATGTTGGAAATTATATTATTAAGTATTTATTATCATTCATTCCTTCCTAAATTAAAGAATGTATTCATGCTAGGAACTTAATAAGGATGGAGCAGAAGGTGGAAGTCAGGAGGAAGAAGATAAACAAGAAGAAGAATTAGATGAAGTAGATGGTGATGGACGACGCCGTCGAAAAAGAAAAGTTCCTAAAAGGTGCTACAAGTGCTATTCTAAAATTACAATTGATAAGTGACTAGTAGTTTCAGAATATTGCATTTTAATTATTATTACTTATACATATATTTTGCATAGATTTATGGAAGCTGTACAAGGGAAAGAATTAGAGAGGATATTTAAGGAAGAAGGTGTTATTGATGAAGAGGATGGTGATGAACCAGACGATGACTATGCAGATCCAGAAGAACATTTAAATGTTCCTACACCGGATGGAAATGAAGGTAAATTTCTTACTTTTGTCAATAAAATTCAGATTGTATTAATATTTCTGATTTTCTAATGTATAGAAGTCATTGGCCACCTAGAGACGGAAGAAGGAAAAGATTTAGGTCAACTTGTAATTGTGAATAAAGGAAGAGGAAGAGGTAGACCTAAACTTCGGCGACGTAAGCACAAGTTTACCTGTAACTTGTGTGGTAGAGGCTTCCTACAACGTAACAGATATACAATGCATAAGTAAGATTATGATGATAATGACAGATGTAATTCAGTACCCTGTTATAAATATTGTATCATTATTTTAGAAGCTTTCATAAGCATGTGAAGTATGAGTGCATCGAATGCAAGAAGCAGTTTACCAATAATGACAACTTCAGCTTACATCAAAAAACGACTGGTCATAGTGGAGAAAATATTATCGAAAATAATGAAGATACTGGATCAAATCTTCAAGATAATTCGTTGCTTAAGAGTTCATTTGTCACTGAAGATGAAAATAATGTAAATATTATGACACCCATTGAAATCGAAAATCAAAACTTAGCAACAAGTGTAATATTCAAGACTGAAAATGATGACACGGAGAAAGCAGATAAGACAATCGAGTGTGAGCAATGCCATAAAGAATTCCCATCTAAACAAATGTACGAAGTACACATGAAAGTCGTTCATCAAGGAGTAACGCCATTTACGTGCAATATTTGTAATAAAACATTTGCTTATCATACAAGCTTAAAAGGTCATATGTTAACACACGAGGTAAATATATTAAATTCTAATAATTCCAAGAAAAATAAGCATTTAAACAGATTTTCATATCTAAATCTTCATTTTAGCAAAACAGCAAATCCGATAAAGGATTTCCTTGTGATATATGTGGTAAAGTATTGAACCACCCAAGTTCAGTTGTATATCACAAAGAAGCAGAGCATAATAATGGCCGACGATTTGTGTGTAATAAATGTGCTAAGAGTTTCAAACATAAGCAGCTTTTGCAACGTCATCAACTTGTTCATTCGGAAGATCGGCCTTACGTATGCAAGTCCTGCAGTGCCAGTTTCAAAACAAAAGCTAATCTTATCAATCATCAGTCTACTCACACTGGCGAGAAGAAATACTTTTGCGAAATTTGCGGTCATCAATTTGCCCATAAAACCAGTCTTACATTGCACTATAGGTATTGAAAATAATAATAGAATATTTAGGCACTTTATAAATTATTGCTATTTATATTTTTTATTTATATGATGGTTATACTTACAGGTGGCACACTGGTCATAAGCCTTATACTTGTGATGTCTGTCATAAGAGTTTCTCTCAAAATGGAAATCTTCAAGAACACATGCGAATTCATACTGGTGAGAAGCCTTATTGCTGTGATTACTGTGGTCGCAAGTTTACTACGTCATCTCAGTTTAAACTTCACGTAAAACGACATACGGGTGAACGACCATGGAAGTGCGAATTTTGTGCGAAATGTTTCCTTCATAAGGACACATGGAAATGTCATGTGCGTAGGCACAAGGGGGAAAGACCTTTCCAATGTGCACACTGCAATCGTGGTTTTACGGAACAGTGGGCCCTAAAGAAGCACCTTCGATTACATACTGGTAATTCTCAAAATAATTCATTATACGCGCTTTTTGGTAGATGTGTCATCTTGACTATCTGATACTTCGTTTTAATGTCTATGATAATTAATTTCAGGTGAAAAACCATATTCCTGTGATATATGTGGAAAAGCTTTTGCAGATTGTTCCAACTTAACAAAACATAAGAAGGTAGAAAGTCACTTTATATATTTACGGTATTAATCTTATAATGGAATAAAGTTATAAATTAAAAAAAATATATTTTTGCAGATACATAGAGAAAACAAAACATTGGGAGTTACTGAGTTATCAGAAGGTCCCACAATTAGTGAAGTTTGGCAAATTTTGCCGGACACGCGGGAAGAAGATGAGAACTCGCTGAGCGAACAAATGACTCAAGTAATTGCAACAGACGAAAGTTCCAGAGATGGAATGCCACAGATTATTTATGTATCGTATCAAGATCCAGATGACCCGAATCAATCTAGAACTTTACATCTTGGTAATGCTTCTTATATTTTAAACGTCATTTAACATGATAAATTGATGAGATAGAAGGAAAATAATAATGAAGTGATAATTTAATTTAGTTGATACAGGTATGATAGAGGACAAAGATATTGCAGTTACTGAAAATCAGTCTTTACCTTCGCTAGATGTTGAAGATGATCAAATCATTTCTCAACAAGAAGTAAGCAACGACATCAACGACACCGAAGGAAGAATGGATATAGATCTTTCCGAGTCAGACCTGCATCTTCAGGTACGCCCTATTTGTTACAAATGTTAATTACGCTTCTTCAAAGATTCTTTATTTCTCTGCATATATTCAACCTTTGTTTTGACTAATCTGAGAATATGCTTTAAGTGGTTGTAATTTAATAAATTAATTTTCGAAACATAATACTAAAACAGCTACTGAAATTGTTCCAATAAGCTTAATCCACCAGTAATTACATTGTATTATATTTTGGTAAACATATGTATACTTTCAGATTACTGACGAGGATGGTAATCCTATTCCATTGTCAATACAAGAAGCTCGACAACTGCTGTCAGAAGGACAATTCGTTAGTCAGCTGAATGACGGCCAGACAATTAGAGTTCATTCAGCTGTTGTACCTGAAGAACTAGCAGAACAATTAAATGTTCATGTACAACATGCAGTCGATGTTGACGGACTCAATGATGATGCCACGGAGGAAACTACATGTGCAACTACGGTTCAGAGTGATGCAGAAGCTATTGTAAAAGCCCTTGAGGTAAGTAATTTATTCAATAATAAGATTAAATTCTTCATTTACTTTTTAAATTCAATTTATAATTGTTCCGTATTAATTTAACTTGAACATATCAGAACCTTTTTTATAAGACTGTATATATGTTCTGCGACGGCCGCCCTACGTCCGCAGCTTCGGACCGCAGACCGGTAATTCGCCGTAAAATCTGGCCCCTTTTTTCCGAATTTTGGATTGGATAGCGGACTCGCTCCCCTGATTCTCTAAGGGCACCAGTCGGGTTTTACCATCCGACGCGGTGTTTCTCTCCATTTCCTTGTCCAACTGGCTAGCTCCTTGTTAGAGAGGCTTCTGGCCACTATGGTTGCTGAAAAGGGCAAAGGAACGTACTAACAAATAACCCTCCGTTAGATCAACTAGAAATTAATTTTAATAAGTAAAAGAAATAAATAACCAACCCGAAATGATAAAAGCGAGATCCTGGCTCGCTCGCGGTTCTCTCTCACTCGGAAGCCCTTCAATCCTCCACGAGGCGGCGCGAGTATGATATCGCGAGGGTCCCTAACGGCCAAGACGGTCCCCGAAATACGCGACTCACCTACCCCGGCTCTCCTTTTGGTCGCGCAGCCTACCTCGGGCGTCTGATCCCAGTCGTCTCTGCGTGCAGGCGACCTCGGGGTGGACTCCGCCACCGTCCCCACAGGCCTCCGGCGCACACACGCACAGCACCTCACTAACAAGGGAACATTCCCAAGTGTCCGCCTCCGATCTTATTGAGTCCCATATATGTTGAAGAACACAAAAATCTAAGAGACACGTGTTTTTTTATATTTGCAATGGTCCACAATTAAGGGGTAAGGGAACAACCCCCCAAAGTTTAGCGAAAAATCGGTTTTTTAAATATTTTTCGTAGGAGCAGTGGAGGGATTTCGACGAAACTTTGCATAAACGTATTCTGTATAAGGACGGTGACAACACAATATTGTTCAGCAATGTTGCACCCCCTCAAGGGGGTGAACTACCCTTCAGGTGACATTTTTTTGTAATATCCATTACACAAGCACTCCTACTTAAGTTCCACTTACGCGATGTGATTGCTCGCAAAAAATTAAGAAATACGTGTTTTTTGCTTTTTACCAATAAACATTTACACATCGGTTGTAAACAATGAATGTATTAGGGTATATCCCGACTACCTTTATTGGGTTATATCGTGACCAATTCATCGTACATAATTCGTGTCAACGTGGTAATTCTTCAAAATGTCATTGATTTTCATAACCACTACTGTAATAGTAATAGTATAATCAATACTGTAATAATCCACTGCTCCTACGAAAAATATTTAAAAAACCGATTTTTCGCTAAACTTTGGAGGGTTGTTTCACCCCTTAATTGTGGACCATTGCAGATATAAAAAAACACGTGTCCCTTAGATTTTTGTGTTCTTCAACATATATGGAACTCAATAAGATCGGAGGCGGACACTTGGGAATGTTCCCTTGTAAGTGCGGAACCGACCCGAAACTGGTCGCAAGACCGAAATAGGTCTTCCTGCACAAATTTATTTTTCAAAACCGTCAAATACCACCGAAACTGTAAAGCTCAGATTAAATGTGGAGTTAATAAGATGCCTCTGAAACCTAAAGAGACATTAAAAAATACAACAGTATTGAGAGCGTTCTATTTAAAATATCAAGTTAATAACCACTTCCGATTGGACCAATTTTGCTATAGAGATAAAGATATTTTTAGTGTGTTGCCAATGTCAAAGAATTCAGAAGTCCCTCAGAAGCCCAGATCCTATGTTAGCCAGCGCTATCACACATACGGGAGAAAGAGCATATAGAAAGGCGAGTATTGTGGGTATGATAAGAAAAAATGCAATTCGCTATATATCGCCATAAGATTAAGAGAGATGAAGAGATGATTACAGCGCCGCCATCCGCTGGCTAACATACTATTTATCGAGCATCGAACGTCCGTATTCTTCTGGGCTTCTATGGAGACTTCTGAATTCTTTGCTAACGTCTTATAAAAATATTCGAAATTCCAAAATGATATTAATTCATTGAACTTAAAGGTCTAATGAAACACTTAGCATTCTAGACGCATGCATTTTAAACAACTAGTAATAAGAAAAAAAAACTACAATTTGTTAAGGATGAAAATACGGATGCTACTGCAGTGGCGGTAGTAAACCAAATGGGAGTGGAAGAACAAGCGGATATAATGGATAATGAGCAAACTATTGAATTTACAACACAGGATGGACAGAAAGTAAGACTGGTTACCTCTTATAACGTTGATCCATTGCAACTTGCATCAGAGTACCTGACTATCGTTTAAATTTACACTTCAAAATTGGAAACAAATATTATCATTACTATATTAATAATTTTTAAGTAGAACATACGCAAAATTATAGTAAATCATTGCTGTTTACATTGCTACATTCTGTGGGCCAGTATTTGATGTGATATATCCAATCCATGCTATCGTTGTCTGAAAAATGGCAGTAATGGTAGTCTAGAATACAGAATAAGCTATTTGTTGGTTATGATCATCTAATTATGGAAACGACAGGTGTTACATTAAATACATTGAGTTTTTAAAGGCCTTTTTTAGAGTTCTGAGTAGTACACGTGCGCGAAATAATTGACTATACTTTTATACATAGCTCATTGTGTAAAACTTATTAAATAGCTTTTCTGTGATCAATTCCTTGTTTGCTACTCTTTTGAGAATCAACTGTCACATAATCTGTAATTACAGTATTTAATTTCTTTAATGCATATGAAAAATATTATCTGGAATCTCATTTATGCTGATTCTCCAAAGAAATTGAAACTCCATGAGAATTAAAAAGTAATTGTAAATAGGTGAATTGATTTCATTTCTGCGTGAATAATTGTAAAGTAAATTTAATGAAATATAGGAAAGTTCCTGTGACAAATGAAATTATCTCATGTACATGTTTTCACATAGAAGTGCATTACATCTTTTTATGCTATATATGTAATATTAAGTACTAATCATTTATAATTGATCTTAAAAACATACCATGTAAGAGTAATGATAATTTAATGAAAAATATACTGTACTTATAAGTTTGTAAATAAAAAATGCTGTTTCTATTATTGTATCGTTTTAGAATTTTTTTTAAATTGTAAACAATTTTACATAATAAAATGCCTAATATGTTAAAATGTTGAAGTTCAAATGAAGGAATATTTGTATACTTATAGAAGCGACAAATTTCTCATGTATTTAAAATTCAACAAATGAATTGTGATACCTTAACAAGAAAATGAAAAGGATTATTTTGGATTCTGAAACATTTTCAACGGAATGACATACATGCAACTTTATTTTAATCTTTCAAAGCCCATCTAGCAAAAAAGGTTAACATGAAATACTATCCTTTAATTGCAGTTCTATAGTCCAATTGTATCAAATAAATTTTTTGTTTGAATGGACTAACATGTACTCCTGATTTAGTGTCGATTCCTACTTAGGAATTACAAATGTATAATATCGTTTCTTATTTGAACTGTTTTTCATATTAAAATTCAGATATAAGAACCATTCGCAGATTTTCACATTTCAGTACAAAGTATCAGAAAGCATTCTAACAATTGTATAAAAATGTGCAAAGCTAACAGTCATCATAAACAAAATAAATTTGTAATGATTGTATAATTACTAGCGCAATTGCGATCCATCAGTACTAAAAGTAAATACCTCACAATTTACGTATTTCACTCCCTTGGAGACTTCTGAAATTGTCTTTTTAATTATTTCAAGGTTCACTTGTTTTTCAGTTATGTATTCATAAATTCTATTTTTTTTTTCCATAAAAAGTAAAGATATAGAAGAAGGTGATTTATATTACATCAGGAACATTAAGATAAAAGAAAAATATTGCATATCCATTAGTATAGAACATTAAAAAAAACATATGTGCTGTTTAGTACAGAAATGTGTTCAAATAATTCTGCTGCGTGCAACAAGAAAGTTACCGAACAAAGAGCATTTCAAGACAAAGCGGTCTGAAGTACAGCTTCACTACCGCCTAACGTTTAATATGAACATATACAAGATTTTGCTTTGAGTCCAGCATAGCAGAATTCTATCCCAAGAATAAATTGATCATTTTGCATATCTTGTTCACTTAGCCCGATGTGGTAAGCATAACATTTTGAGTATAATCGTATTCGATCGTAGGAATTACCGACTGTACGAACTTAAGGAATATTATTAAATACATATGAACTCCAAGCTCACCACCACCCTCCATTACTGTTTCTATAATCTTTTTCATTACTTCTGCGTGCCTGTAAGATGATTTTTTTAATTAAAGAATACAAACTGAAATCTAGAAAGTGCAAAACTTTAAACATTTTCACCTGCATGGGTGTACAGAAGCCATGGGTGGTCCAGGTAAATGTGGATGTGTTTCCATTGTAACTGTCTTTTTTGCATGATCTTGACTTACGTCTTCATACATTTCCTCTACAGAAAGTGGTTTTCGATTCTATATCAACACAGAATAACATATAAATATGTTGATATTATAAAATCTCTTGTAACATTGTTTTTTGGAAATTATATTACCATAAAATTAACTTATATATCGATAAAACATAACCGATTTCATTCATGACCAACCTCATCGTATCCAAAGAGCCACAATCTTGGAGTTTGATAATATTTATCATAAGTAATATGTAAATCATAGGTACGTGTACGTATAATCTCTCCTTCTAAACAAGATTCCTGTTTCTCCTTCGTGGACTTTTTTAAGTTTTCTGCTGTGTACTAGTGGAATACATATAATATTTAAAGTATATATTTAAATTGCTATAATATATTTAGAAACAAGTATTGACGCAGAGTGTATTAGTATAAAAATTACATACTTTATCTACTTCATCTAACATTCCGCTAACTTCAAAGGCCTCCATATCAGCAGCTTCTTCATCTTCGTCGTCCTCGTCTGCATCTCCTGTTCCTCCAGAAGGAAAAGGTTGTATATCTTCTAATGTCATTTCTGTAAATTTCTCCTCGATTCCACTTAAGCTCACATCATAATGATGAGTATCCACCCAGCCATCATCTGAATCATCCGTTTCTATAACTCTCTCTTGTTCTTCGCAGTACTCAATCTAGATATAAATTAACATTAGTAATTTTATTTGATGGAAAATAAATTCTTTCATGGAGAAACATGTAAAGCACCTGTTTACATCGACGTGTGCACGGAACATTACGAGTCAACAAATACTGTTTGTTTTTTGGCAAATAAGACTTTATCCTATCTTGATCACCAGTAGCCCACTGCCAAGTCGGACAATGATGCACAAGGTGATCCCCCGCAGCTACAAACTCTTCTGGTGTTAATACACCTGTCTCCCTGAATTTACTTTTCTGTGAAAAAATTGTAGACACTAATAAGCACATACAAGTTTGCTTTTATTCATCTCTTAATAAATGATAATTCACTCCAAAATTGTAGTTCCAATTATGAATTAAAAAAAAATTGATAATGAATAACCCCCGATTCACTCATACCTTCAAAACTGGGGTCAAATATTCGGCGACACCAAGAGCAGTGCCTTTAACTGAATTTATAACACTCTGCATTCTGGCAACAGCACTGTGTTATTACCGAACCTAGAGTAGATCTTTGCAACAAAAGTTACGGCCTAATCTATCAAAAACCACCACTCATATTGTTCAGTTAAATTTTGACAACTGTCTAACTCAACTTCACCTGTTCAGCTGTGTTCAGCACCCTATCGATTTCCACTAGACGTAGTTAACACCACGATGAAGAGAAAGCGGTATTCCTAGTGTTTTTAAATTTCCGAGAATTTAAATTCGAGTAATATAACAGAGAATGTTACAGTAACTAACAATCCCTAGAGAATTAAAAACAATTAAGAGAACTCGAAGAATCTGTATTTAAATTATTTTCTAAAAAGAATTCATTATTCTATTAAGCAGGACGTCTATTACGTAAAGCAAATTAAGTGAAAATGTGAAAAATGAGTAGCTCACGGTATTACGGAACGCTTTTAGTGATGAAAATGCGAGACCATTCATGTGAATTGGCTCGACACAAATTTTTACCAATTTGAACATTAAAAGAAAATTCTCTTTGCTGACATGATGGGATACGGAATCTGCAAATTGTCGGTAATTCAATTGATTGTCGATGAGACTAGGATCGACGAGCATAGTAATGCTACCTGGGGGTCTATTACGTAAAACAAATTGAGCGAAAATGTGAAAAATGAGTAGCCCACAAGTAGTAGCAATGCCTTCTCCATGCCCATAAGCTCTATGGCTCTATGCATTGCCATGCACTTAGCCGTATGCACATACTATAGTAATATCTCCTCAATTTCTGTAAGCTGTATGATCCACTCCCTGTATTTCACAGTTTCGCACGTGGCTTGTAAAATATGAGGAATTGATCCCAGAGTTACTTAGCACGAGATGTAATGATACTTGAATGTTTTCTTTACGCGTGTCATCTTAATATACAGTTTTATTACATATTATGTCTGGTTCATTTTTGCTGAAGTGGCATATTCGTAAAGAATATATAACCTCGTTATTGCTTCCATTGAAATTTACCCAGCAATGTCGTTTTAATCATTGTCAACCACGGTTAATTTTTAAAATGAACGAAGTCTTTTTACGTTATGAAAAAGGGAATGACACCTTCGACGTGTCTTTCCGGTATGTAAACCCAGATTTAAACGTGGATCGGCAATTTAATTTTACCAGAAAGTCGACTGAAACGATATCAAATTTCTTGAAGAGAATTAACGCAAATGTAGGAAAAATAATCTCAAACAAACAGGCAAGAAAGCTGAAAAAGAAAGCAAAGGCCGCAAGTGCAGGTATTGAAGTAGTATCGCTGCCAGTGGAAGAACAAGAGGTTAAAGCACTATTTCTTCAAAATGATGAACCGATCAATGAAGAACTTTCATGCGAGACAATTCTACAAAACACTGAAAATCTGACATTGGTTGTTGGGAATATGATATATTCTATAAAGTTAAATGCACCATGGATTAGTGATTTAGCTTTACCTTCAAGTATGCTTGCTGGATTTCCAGTTTATCCATCAAAACTTGAATGCATGCACATGAATAAAGAGAAGTCAATATTTATTTGGTCAAAATCAAATGTTATACACCAAGAAAAACATTCAGGAAAAATAGTTAAAGAGTGGCAAGATGTAGGCAAAGGATTTGTTTATTTACCAACTACATCTGATATTGGTTATAAACTGAAGCTTAGCTGTCTACCAATTAATGAAAAATATTCCGGACCTGTTATTGAAGCAGAATCACCCTCGGTGGTTGAAGCTGGACCAGGACATTGTCCATTTGAAACACGCCATGCTTTTACTGCTACTAAACTATCAGGAAAAAGGTTTATAATTGCTTTATTATTTAATGGCTCTTTATTTTTATTTAATCCATTAATCCTTTGCACTCGTGTGTTTTGACTTCAGCAATCGATATCTCAATAATTGGGAGTAAAAAAAGGGGTTAATACAATTGGTTAAAATATCATGAAATTGTAAAATTAATGTAAAGTAATAAAATTGTTTTTCAGTTTCAGAATAGTGTCATATAATATATTAGCTGATACTTATGCAGATTCTGACTACTCTAGGGAGTCTTTATTTCCTTATTGTCCACCTTATGCCTTGGCAATTGATTACCGAAAACAACTTATTCTTAAAGAATTATTAGGTAATTTCGATTAAAATTTCAAACATTCATACTTTTCGTTAACTACATTTTTTCATACATGATTTCAATAAATGAATAAATTTTAGGCTATAATTCAGATATTATATGCCTTCAAGAAGTGGATGCTAAAGTGTATTCTATGGACTTGCTTCCATTTCTTTCTACGTATAAATATGATGGTGTGTATAATAAAAAGGGATGTCAAGTATCTGAAGGACTTGCAACATTATTTAATGCAGAGAGGTTTGAAAATTTATACTTTGAATTTACCCTCATCAGTGAAAATGTTCATGTAGATGTCTTTAATGATGTCTGGTCAAAGATAAAAAATGACAAATTCAAAGAGCGCTTCCTGGAGAGAAATACTACTGTACAGGTAATCCTAAACATACGAAACACAATAATTCAGAAATATAGAACTATTAAAAAATATCCTATACATTGGAGTACTACATATCGGTTATAAAATATTCATTTTGAAATGCACAATAATGTTTGTTATATCATAGGTAACCGTGCTACAATCAAAGGAAAATCCTTCTGAAATTATTGTTATTGGTAATACCCATCTCTATTTCCACCCTGATGCAGATCATATACGACTGTTACAAGCATTTTATGCATTAATATATACTCGTAGCGTAGCTGAATCCATAAAGAAGAAGGTAATATTTTAATAATCACTAAAAACGTTAAAGGATCATATCTACTGATTGTTAACTATAGAAAACAAAGTATTTAATTTAGTGATAGGTGTGATGTCCTGTTATTCAAATGCACATTTGTAACATTAATATTGCTCCCAAAAATGCATTACAAGCTAGAATTTATTATTATCTCTCAACAGTACCCAAGTAAGAATGTTAGCATCATTCTGTGTGGCGATTTCAACAGTTCACCACAAGATGGTATATACCACCTAATGACGCAAAATCATATTCCCGAAAATCATAAAGATTGGTGTGCAAGTAAGTTAACGAATTGTATAACTTCATGAAAATCGCAACATGAGAAGATTTGACGAAGATAACATTTCTGATGTGATATAATTCCAGATCCAGAAGAAGCAGTTCAAAGCGTTTCCCTTTCGCACGATCTTGAACTGGCCAGTGCATGTGGTACGCCCCAGTACACAAATTATACAGTAGAGTTTGCTGATTGTTTAGATTACATATTTTACCAAACAAACTCTTTAAAAGTGGCTCAGATTGTTCCAATGCCAAGTATCGAAGAGCTTCAACTACATTCTGCACTACCATCAGTAGTGTTTCCTAGTGATCATATTTCAATTTGTGCTGATTTAAAGTGGATTATATAGTTGTAAATTATATAGGTATCACATTTTTATATATAAATAGTACAGCGCTTTGTAATTAAATGCAAATATTAATGGAAGCATTCTATTATGTACCATAGCTACATAAATATTAAAATACTTATATGATGTACTAGACTTTTGTATCTAATTTATTTACTCTGATGTGTACACGTAAAATCATTCTGTGTGAATATTATACATTTGTATGTAAATCAGTGTTTCTAAATGAAGTGATACTGCTGAAAAAGTCGCAAATTTACTTATTTTCTTTTCCTACTACAAATTCGGTTCATTTATTTAATATGTAATAGAGCATCGACAAAAAGACTTTAAACACAAATTGTAAGTTGCAGACATTTAAAAGAAGAGCTGATTTGTTAAAAGTTATAGAGAGCAGTAAGCAATATTTTACCTTTAACTGCATCAAGGGTTCAAATCTTAGTTGTCAAACTAGTCCGTTTAAAATTTATAAAATTTTAAGCAGGCTAGTCAAATGGAAGCGGAACTCATACAACCGTGTTAGAAACTTCCAGTTAATGCAGATGTTTGGTACTAGTTTCTAGGTACATGGAACAAACTCTAAACGGATGTAACAAATTGATGAATGCACCAAAATTAATTTGTATAGAACCACGGATGTTGCCAGAAGTTTAATGAATATGAAAGAGTCTAATGATAAAAGATATTAAGCAGAAATTGGGCAAGCAACTAAATGCATTAACTTCAATGGGGTATCCCTTATATATATTTATTTTAATTATATAACAGGACATACATTTTTTTGCTATAACAATTCGTGATTAAAGTTCATAACTTCTGACAAAGAGTAGAATGTAACAAATATAGGTTGTGAAAAGGAGTACAACTGAATTTATAGGTACAGTTTCTAATATACAAATTCACACAGCTTACGCATACCACTACTGATACAAATAATACTTCAATCATTAGTTATATTTACTACAAAAGAAAATATTTTACATTAGCTACACCACTCAGTTCAATATGATACAATGCCAAAGTGGGATAACTAGTGTATTTTCAATGCTTTCATACAGACAAATGTATTGGAATGAATTCATTTACACGTTATGTGTTTAGTCCTTGACACAACCTGTCTTCCGTACGTACATGTAGTTGTTCACTGATTTTTAGAAATATACATGTGTACAATCTTAATCTGTTCGATATAGTACAAAGCACAACATCAAACTCATCATACTCAACAGTCTGAACATAAATCAAAAGAATGCATTTCTCACTTGGTCAATTTTCTGAGACTGAGTCATAGAAATGCAATCTCCAATTGACAGACTTGTTTTGATTGCTTTTTCCGGATTTTATATTGGATAGCAATAGTTTTTTGGTGATGTTTCAATTACATCACATTACAATTGCATTAATTGATGATGGTTTACACATACTCACAGCACAGAAGGAACAATGGCACACTGTATTTTTCGTTGTAACCTGTACAATTGTAATGAGTATTCCTTTCATAAATTAGTTGCCTTACTTATTAAAATTAATCTTCCCGACATCTACATCTTGGAATAACATGCGCATATGATTATCTATGATTTGAAAAAGTTCCGACACTTGAGGTATCCTTCCAATTTCTAATTTCGACCATACAGGAACATCTGGAACCATACATTTTAGTTATATTTTAAGTAACTTCTTAATATCTGTTACTTTGAGATGTTATAAATAATTACTTAAACAACTTTACCCTTATCACATAACTTTAAAGGTTGAATATCATATAAAAACCTTATGGTATGATACTAAATCTTTTTAATTAGTACATATTGCTCAAGCACGCAGGGTGCATTTCTCGCAGCACTCGATGCTACGAGTTTCTTGCTCGAAAATATACTCGGCTTAAAACTCTACCGAGTTTTTTGATGTACCTTAATGTTTATGTAATAAATTATACATTCCTTTACCATTTAATAAAATTTCAAATGCTCCCGACGAAACAAGTTGCCCTTCAATTGCGTTGCTGAGATAAAACAGCATCAAGCACGCAAACAATCGATTATTGGTGCACCATTGCCACCAGTACGGCTGGGGCAATCCCACCCATTGAAATATGTTAACTCCTTTCAGCATGAGGGCCATAATTAAAGCTTTAGACACTCCCTAAAATCATGTTTTGCTTAGATTTGAATGCATGGATAAATTAAAACCCTCTGAATGAACACTCACCAAAAGCTTTGCAATAAACATATTGTAACCTGGGGGATTGTAGTTTTCTCCATATATATGAAGTTCAGGGTATTTTTGTTGAAGAATATTGACAAAATCTTCAAATACTTTTCTGTACCCACAGGAACGACTGCAAAAGTTGATAATTCACATATAGATAAGTTTCTAAAAGTAATGGTAGTTAAATCGTGTTGTACACAAAGCAATAAAAAAATGAAGCCGATGACCATGCATTGCACGTTATGCATTGTTTTCATATCACTGTCATACATATTAGCTTTAACGTATACACCAAGTTTTTTAAATTGGCAGTAGATCTTATTTTCATAGCATTTAGTCATATTAAAATATTCTTACCAATAATAGAACTTTAAAGTAGGTCCTGTCTTTGTACCGAGTTTGGTTAAGGGAATGTCAACGTCATTTGCGTGTGCTATAGTACTGAGAGCACACAAAAAAAAGACAGAACACAGAGGTAACTTCGGTAAACGCATTGTCAGCTCATAAAAGGTCCAGGAAGCGTAATTAAATTAACTTTTTTACAGGATCAAAAACACCTTTACGAATATTCACGACCCATCACAACCAGCTGATTGTGGTGCAGTATTGCTAGATGCTCCATCAGGATTGCCAATCATTTTTTGTACCTATTTACAAGCGATGAATCAGATCACGGTCGTATATATATACAAGTCTGGAAACTCCGTCAAATTTTTGGTGGTAGGGGCGGGACAATTTCGTAGAAAATTTTAGTATGACTTTTGGCCGCCAGAGTTGTTGCGATCGACCTAGATGATGTAAATAGGAGGAATCGCTGAAATATCGGGTTGATGCATAAGTACTTTTTTATCCCATTTATTGAGATAGGTAATGGTGTAGGATAAGTAATGGCGTTTTTTATCCCATTTATTAGGGATTTGTACTATTCGGGATTTGTAAACCATCGTATGCGTTTCCATCGCATTACTGGATTGGTGTTACGATCTTAAACTATATATATCAGAGATATCTAGACCTCGCATTGGACCTCCCACTCCCAGATTTTCAGTAAGCAGAATGGCTTTAACTATTGAGTGAGAGTCGGGACACGTGGTACATTCGTTTACATAATATAAAATGTGGTCTAAAATCTGATTGGGTCCGAGTGCCGTCGGCCCACGCGATCCATGTGGATTCGAGTTTACCCCTTCCACTGCTATGTGACGTCTAGATATTTATGGTCTAAGGTTACAATTCGATAGAAAGCGGCATTGCCAACTGTTAAATATAACATTGAAATACAGATTATAATCCAGAAATTCCTTCCCGGCTTTCACGGTGTTCCAGGTTATGAACGAAAATATCTTGGTCCTTTTTACAACTAACGTGCACATCTTTGTTTAATATAATGAAACCACCTTGTCGCACATCTTGCAGTTGGCAACGATCGAACATATCCCATCCTCATCGTCTTCATCACCTTAAATCTGGTATTTATTGAGTCTAATCCTAAAATTAAATTCGGCTTACTTGAATCCGATCCTGAGTGTCTTGATCGACATTTAAATTCGGATTTACCGAGTCTGGACCCGATAAATCCCGGTTTTCGAGTGCGATGGAGACAATGAGAGCTGTGGTTGGAACAGGTTGGAAGCTAAACTACAGAAAACTTCTGCTTGTAGATATTTTTGCGAAATTAATACAGTAATGACAGAAGTAAATGACAACATATCGTGGCAAATGTGAATACGTTGTTTTTATTTTGAATGCGTGGTGAAGAAATATGAACATGAATATGAAAATACCAGAGGAGAACATTCACGAAGTATTTGATAAACTGGTTGAAGGCGAGGTTAGAGAAAAAATTGATAAATTTGGTACCGTAGCAAGTACTTTCTACATTTTTCCAAAATCTATAAACTTTCATTGTTGATTAGAATTAATCAAGTAGAACATATACTTATTATTTTAGTATGGCTAGTACAGGCAATATGAATTAACACATTACTGGAAAAGCAATAGGAGCAACCTTAAATAGTATTAAAACAATAAGTTACAGAAATGTTACGTTATGCTGTGGTTGGAGACTAAATTTGAATATGCTTTGAAATTAAATGGTGTTTGTGACAAATCATAAACTTCATAGCATGTTAAGGACCTATGTAAGATTTAATGTGACCTTTGTTACAAGCATTTCTATAGATATCATCAAATATTAATCATGTCTTCTTTATTGTTATTCTGTATATCATTTACTTATGCTTATTAAATATTTATACCTTTACAGGAAATTGTAAAGAAACAATTAAATGATATACTTTTGCGTCATTCTCGTATTGATTCAAAATTACAAATATTAAGTAAACTTCTTCCCAATGCTGTTGAAATACACAATAGGACAGATAAATTTCAAAACATGGTGACTCATACTAGGGAGTTGGCTGAAAATGTGACAGAAAGAGTGCAACAACTTAATTTGGCAAGGGTAATTTATTAAGAATTCATTTAAGAAAGATTAACCAGTTAATTGCGTTCGACGTGTATGCACGTCGGCAACCCATAACGTTACAGTAAATTCTGCAGTTAATAGGTTGAAGATCACTTTTGTGACCTAATGGTATAATGCATATTTATTTGTACTTTATAGAACAGAGTCTGTGAATATCAAAATCGCGTGCACAACATTCCTGATCTTCAATCTTGTAGTCAAGCTGTCATCATGGCATTACGTAATGAAGATTATGAACAAGCAGCTGCTCATGTGCATCGCTACTTGTTAATGGATAAAAAATTATTGGAACAAAATTCTGAAGACAATGCAGGTGATACTACCAGTGTGACAAGTTCTCTTGCTACCCTACAGCGAGCTATTTTGGAGTTGAAGACAATCGTTACTAAAAAATTTGATGAAGCCGTTAAATTAGAAAATTTAACTGCTATTGAAAGATTCTTCAAAATATTTCCTTTATTAGGGATGCATATTGATGGTTTGAACAAATTTTGTCAGTATTTATGCACAAAAGTTAGTAAAGTGTTTATTTGTCTAGGATTGCTAAAATTATAATTCATAAACTATATGAGAACTATTTTATTTTAGCTTCAAGAAACTGCACAAAAGAATTTAAAGATTGCTTTAGATGTGAAAAATACGGATCCCAGGGCATCGATCATATATGCCGACACAATGACTTTACTATTTGAAGGAATTGCACGAATTATTGAAGTCCATCAACCAATTATAGAAACTTATTATGGCCCTGGAAGATTACTAATGACTGTTACTATGTTACAGAAAGAATGTGATAGGTAAGTTATTCAGCAGAATGAAATGTACCAATAAAAATGTTGACATTTTTTGCTATTTCTAGGCAAATCAAGAAAATCGTTACGGAGTTTATGAAACATAGGAATATGTCAAAAAGGATGCAATCAATCAATGATTACTTACGAAGGCAAACTCCTGATAAAATTGATCCAAAAGATCTTGATTTACTTCTTGGAGAATTAACAGTAATGCATTCACGAGCTGAACTGTACATACGTTTTATTAGGAGAAGAGTAATCGTAAGTTTATGTATATCATATTTTAATGTATCTGTGTGTTCAAAATCAGCAATAGCCATAAATATATTGTTGCAGAATGACCTTGATATAAGTACAACTAGTAACATCCAACGGAAAGATTTATTAAATGAATTTGAAATGATAATTAATAATTCTGAGTTGGCACACAGTATGCAGGAATTATTGGGGGCTTACCTTGCACTTGAAAGATACTTTTTGGAAGAAAGCGTCAATAAAGCTATTGGAATGGATGTCCTGGATCAAGATCAGCAAACATCCAGTATGGTAGATGATGTCTTTTTTATAGTTCAGAAATGCATAAGGTATTTGTTTATTTTCAAAAAACTACTGAAACGTATTATTCATTTAATTAATTTAATAACAATTTAATGGATGTGAAATAACTCCTAATTATTTTATAGACGAGCTATATCCACTTGGAGTATAGATGGAGTTTGTGCGGTAGTTAACATGACATGCGGGATTTTAGAAGGAGAATTTGCAAGTAGATTGAAGGGCCGTCTTCGCCAAGGATACCCAGCTGGATATTTGGACCTGGCACAGGCTTACAATGCCCTACAGACTACAATTCAACAGGGTCGTTTGCAAACATCAGACACAGAATTGGCACGGCTCATGTTTCTGGTAATTGCAATAAATTAATGAAAGTTTGTGTAGATTGTGTCATACACTTATGTATAAATCATGTACGATATTATAGGCATATTTAAACAATACAGATGTAAGTATAGAATACGTTGAAACGTTGAGCAAGAGTCTGAGTGTTGAAATAGATTCCACCTTTCCCGATATGCCAGACAAAGATAGAGGGAAAATAGACAGTTGTTTAGCTGGTCTTAAGGGAGTTATATCAGCATTACATGCTGTAATAGATTTTGGTCTAGAGCAGTTACGTGTGAGTGCTATTAAACCAAGAATAACCCCATGGATAGATGCATTTCTATCTGCAGATCATCATATAAATGAGGTAATTATTAATAGCAATTAGGCTTTCCGTAAGCATTAATAGAAATATTGAATGATCCCAATTAATGCAATGATACCAACATCTAATATTATGATTTTCAGGATGAGTTGTTACGATATGAAACGGATGAACCTTTTGTACAAACTTTACTTACAAACTTGGAAGGTTTATTACAGACGTTTAAAGGTGGTTTAACGAGTTCCAATTATGATGCTCTTATTGGAATTCTCACTACCGAGGTGACGGCTCGTTTAGAGAAAGTTGTTTTCAAGTCAAGTTTCAATAGAGTATGAATATTGCTATAAAAGTGACATAAATTTAAATTAATGTAATTGAAAAATATAATCAATTCTTCTTTTAACAGGCTGGTGGGCTTATCTTAGACAAGGAAATTCGATCTTTAGCCAGCTATTTAGCAACAGCTACGTCCTGGTCAATTCGTGACAAATTTTCCAGGCTGATGCAAATAGCAACTGTATTAAGCATTGAGAGAGTCGAAGAACTGACAGATTATTGTGGGGCAGATGCAATAGCATGGAAACTAACACCTTCAGAAGTACGACGTATAGCTACTTTAAGAACGGATCTCAGACCTGAAGATATTAAGCGACTCAAATTGTAATTTATGGGGAGTTTTAAATTAAATGAAAATTATTTATAAATTTTAAGTGTGAATAGAACTTATTTTACTTTTATTTAATCCTATAATATTAAATTGTTACAAAAATTATACAACAACCTAATTAAATACTTTCATCTGTAGTTTATGTCAATACATATGATTCCCGTTGGATTGGTGTATTTTATGAATAATGATTTAAAAGATGGTTCATCTGATTTTTCTAATAAACTTTTAAGGAAAATTGAATTTTAATTTGAAATTGAGTGGTACTTTTGTAATGGACGTATTTGAACCATGGACGTAAGAATACGTGAACGGAGTCCAAAGTCCCATAGACCAGGGAGGAAGCCTGTGCTTCGGAAAGGGGTGGGGTAGGGCAGCCATATTGTTGTGCCAATTTTTCACCTTCCTGATCGATAGGTCACCTGCTTTATATTTCCTGTTTGCTCTAATTTATTTCTTTTTGCCACTCCTGTACGTAAAACATAATGTTTAACCTCTTTTATGTTACAAGTGGCATATTGTACTTCATTTACAATCAGTGAGCAATTTCCCAACGTAACTCTGCATGTCATTTACATCACGCATAACACTAGAGTAAAATACCTAGTAATTTACTGTAGAGAACCATGTAAATTACCTGGGGTATTTTACTTACCCAACCTTGGTTTCTATAGAGACTTTTAAATTCTTTGTAGATGGTTACAAGAATTTTTCTGCGCATGCGTCAAAAATTGCTTTCGTCAGGAACGCGGTAACAGAGAATATTGGAGGTGATGGCGCCTGCAATAATGATTGAATACCACGTGTGTTTGTCTCGAAAAGGCCGGTGCGCGTTAAACTTATAAATTTTTCCTTGATGTGCCGTGTTATAATTTATTTAAGGTATTTTCAGTGATGAAATGACTCATGACCTGTAAATACCTAGAAAGTACAATATTCCTCGAGTCGCTAAATCTATTCATTGTTATCATTGAACTGATTTTGTCGGCCGGTTCCCGCTTTGTTTGGACGGTATGTGTTTGCGGTACAATTTTTGATTTCCTTACAAGTAAGAGCTATAGACGAGATCTTTGCCCTGTGAAAGTAATTTCAACGAAATATATCATGTGTAGACTGGAATTCTATGTCGGGTCAACTTACACGTAAAAGCGTTGTATTACAAGATTATGCCTGAGACTAGGTGACGTGTTATTGCGATTAATTTTATTAGTTTCATTTGCAGTAAAGGGTTTGGTTTTTTGAATTGTAGGAATTGAGATAACAACATTAAGATGACTGACTCTGGCAGATGCAAAGATGTCCAGCAGGTCTTGTCTTCCCTTCTGGTTTCAAAGAAAGACGATTGTACCATTGAAGAACTTGAGCGTGATTACCAAGAAGTAGAAGGCGAACGCATCCCTTGGCGGGAATTAGGATATGCTACACTTCTTAGTTTTCTGCAGAGCTCTTCTAAATATGTTACCCTTATAAATAACAATGGAAGGTATTTTGTAAAGCCTGTTGTAACAGAAAAAGTACAGCATGTCAAATCATTGGTCGATCGTCAGAAGAGTTCAGTCAGAAGGTCTTGTCGCGGCAGAAGGCCATATTTTAATGTAACACATAGACCTCCTTTTCGTCGACTTTCTGCTCAAGCTTTAGGATTTATTATGAACAATGTTAGAGAAAATCCACATGGATTAAGTTTGGATTATATATTAAAGATGTTACATTTTGAAAGCTTGTGTTATGGTATTACCATCACAAATTTAAGCGATCAACTCCAAGCAGTGTCTCACCAGTTAGTAATAAGAGGCAATAAGGTTTATCCAACGGAATGTGCCCCTGTACCAGTTGTTGATAAGGATTATACAAATGAAAATGAAAGGTCAGCTTCTTATGCAGGCAGCAGTATTATCATGGCTGGTGAAGAAGATGAAAGAAGCGATGACAATGAAGATGAGGTGTACTTGTGTCCTGCTGGATACACGTCTCAACCATGTGTTAAAAGTAGAATTGAAAAATCAGTATCAGATTTTGTAGCAGATTCCATATCAAGGGTACAGGAGGAACAAAATTATATTTCAGAAGCATCATGTGCAAAAGAAGAAGTTAAAAAGAATGAAGAGATATTCACTAATATAGACCAATCAGAACAAGAAAATCATGATTCAATAGAATTGGAATATGAAAATAACTATGAAGAAGTTTGCGATAGCGAGACTGTGAGTGAACTTATCAATACAAGAATAAGATTTCGATTAGAAAAACTTATTCAAGCACATCCAGATGGCATTTATTGTGCAGACTTACCGGAAATGTATCTTAATGTATATGGACTTACACTAAATTATAGTGAATTAGGATTTTCCAGTGTGTGTGAATTTGCCGTTCACTTGCCAGATATTTTTCACTGTATACAACCATCTAAAACGGAAGACTTTATATTGTTTGATGCAAAAGCACCTATTCCTGACATTCAGAAACGTGATCGACCTAGTGTAAACAACCTTAGTACTTTGTATTCAATCTATGATGAATTAGAAGAGGTAGAGCCACTGCCTACAAATGTGGTACGTATAAAATTATTAAATCAGAAAAGAATTAATAGAAACAGAAACGTGTATTGTAATAAGTAATATTTTAATTGAATTTTTTCCAGTCTAATGACATCTCTCAGAGACTGATACCAGAAGATGTGATGACCTTTGGAGAAACAGTTGGCCAAGTCAGCATAGTTGGCTTAGGACCCTTAGAAAAACAGTATGAAGAAGTTATTGTTGTAGAGGTATTTACTCCATCATATTTTTGGATACATCTTCGTCGAAAACGAAGACGATTTGATGATTTCATGGATGAATTGCAGTAAGTCCTATGTTTTAAATATTCATAATATACTTTGCTAAATGTTTAATTTAAAATAATATTCAAAATCATTTAAATAACAAGTATTTTTATTTTGCAGCATATTCTACAAAGAGAATAGCAGTCGATATATGATACCACCAGTCATATTAGAGAAAGGTTTAAATTGTGCGTGCTTATTTCTTGGTAAATGGCACAGAGCTATAATTAAGAGTGTATCCTACAATGGATCTGCAACTGTAATTATTCATGGAACAAATATTATTTATAAATAACTACGTAAAGTTATAAGGAAAAATAATATTTTAACATTGATCTTTTGTTTATAGGTACTATTTTATGACTATGGTACATTGAAGACGTATCCTCACAATGAACTGTATTTCCTGCATCGAAGGTTTTCATATTTACCGGCACAAGCCATACCATGTGGTTTATACAATACAAAACCGTGTAAAGGTGTAGAATGGACACGTAGTGTGACAACTATATTTACCAAGATGACTGTTGACATTCCAATGATCGCAATTATAGCGAAGACAGATTTAAATGTAAGAACATCTTTAAATATTCAATGTTATGAAAAATGATTTATAATCTCTACACTGATTATTTGTTTGCATACTAAAGTTAATATGCTTATGTTCATTTGTAGAATAATTCTATGTTAATAACACTGGTTGATACACGAGGAGATGAAGATGTCCATATATGTGATTGGATGGTTCAAAACCAACTGGCAGAATATGGATCATTGGTTTGTATTAGGCCCAAAAACTTTCCTTTTCTGTTTTACAACGAAAAATATCGAGGCGATAAGACGTTAGGAAAAAATTTCGAGGTTCCGATTCTTCGAGAAAATATTGGGAAGAAGAGCGATCCCTTGGTTCCAAATTTTCAATTAGATGATGTTCATCCGTCAGAAGTAATGCATAATAATGATCAACTCTCAGAATTTAAAAAGATTACAGAACAATTGACATGTAATAGAAACAGTTCTAAAAGCATGCATAAAGGAGAAAGCGATTCTCCTAGTTCAAAACAATCTAAAGAAAATGAAGAAAAAACAGTAAATAATTCAAGAAAAAAAAAGTGCGTTGATGTTGAACCAAACTTAAAAAATAGTTTTCTAGAATTTCTAAGCAAACGTAGCTGTCGTAAATCCTCTACAACAGGCAGGGACTCCGATTTATCATTATCCAACTCATCTGACAAAAGTACATCATTCAGATTTCTGACAGACTCATCGGATTTAGATATTGAAAGGAATGAAAAATATTCCAAGGGATCTCGTGAATTTGTTGAAGAGGATACTTGTATTAAGTCAATGAATGTTAACAAATCACAGGGGTGTGAAAAGTCAGAAAGTTACAAGGAACAGAATTTCATAAAACCCAAAACTATTTCTAATAATTTAGCGAACAATGAGGTAAGTTTTCATCAAAAACGTACCGAAAATGGTTTAAATTATAAAGTAAATGGAACTAATGACATTCATACGGATCGATGTGATCAACAAGAACAATTGCATACGCCTACAATAAATGATAGGGATAACGATCAAGGCGATAGAATTTCGGAATTTGGCACGTTACACAGTTTATATGGTGGTCATGGACATACCGGGTTTGTTAATTGGATGTTACTTCGAACGGCGTTAAAGAAATCCGGTATTCGCGATACCCTGAAGTTGGATCATATGTTGAAGAAATCAGAAACCGAATTTAAAGCTAAAGAATTCAAAATTAACGGTACCACAAAGGCACAATTTACTCAAGATACTTCAATTATCAACGAGGATTCGACATTAGATAGGGACGTCAGTCCTGCTCAGAAATGTTTCTTAAATATGGTTCATGGTAGTATTTACTTTGAAGCATGCGAAAAAAATGTTGGTTGGCTGCCAGAAGGTAATATCGAAGAGACTAATGAGCCCTTATTCATGTTGCGAATGCGAAGAAAGAGTTTTGAAAGAGATGACAACAAATCTATTTTAATCTCTATGTCAAAGAAGGTCTTGTGCAAATTAAGAGGAGAGCAATTTATAAATGATAAATTAATTCCGAATAAAGGATCCCTTAAATCTAAGAATTCGTCATTGATAAGCAACGATGAATCATTAAAGTTTCTAGATCGTCGTGGAGATGTACTGGAAACGCATATTAACTCTCGTCTTCAAAGACTCGAATCGTGGAAAACATTGCTTTTTAATAAGTGGAAAATCCAAGACAATATTCGTAGTAAAAGTACCGTGACGAATGATAGGCCTAATTCTTTAATATCATCGAATCAAAATCAGCAAAGTGAAATAATTGAGAACGAAGAAACTTTTATCGATGCAAGGAAAATAGAACAAACAGAACAAGCTAGGAAATTAAGTTTGTCTCCCCTTGTTTTAGATACAACAGAAGTGATTTCTAGTACCCATGGCGATGAAAAAGTATTAGATATTTCCGATAATATTGACGAGGTTAAACTTAAAGAGAAATATAAAGTAAATAATCATAGCTCCAGTGCACATAATAACGAAAAAACATTAGATATTTCCGATAACATCCAAATAATTGAACATAAAGAAGAATATGAAATAAATAAACTTGGTTCCAATACACATGGTGATGATAAAGTATTAGATACTTCCGACTATACCCACAAGATTGAATATACAGAAAAATGTGAAATAAGTAAACCTTATTCAGACTCATTTATCGAAGTTGACAGTTTAATTCATTTTCCACTCAATAATTATACAAGCAAAGATTGCGAGCAGTCTCATTTAATAGAAAATAATAAACCAGATATTGATCTTACTTCATGTTGCGAACAGTATTGCGAGGATAAGGAAACTAATAATTTCACTGATCTGCTCAAAAACAATATGAATTGCAAAAAGAATGGTATGGCTTTGGTAATGTTAAAAAATTTGGCGAAATTACTAAATGATTCGGAGGGTTCGTCTGAATTAGACGTGGATGACTTATCGTGTGCGGAAGAGTTTAGCAGTACAAAGTCCCTTCAAAAGACTGATATCGTACCTGTTAAAATAAAAAAGTTTGGCGCAAGTGAAATAGTTGAGCAACTGCGGCATGAAGCTGCATCGGGGACAGATGATTGTAAACAGCGAACAAAGCCATCTGATATAATTTCTCGCTCTTCAATTATAGAATCCGCAAGTGTTTCTTCCCTAGAATCTTTGAATCTAGGTGTACAGCTTGAGCAAGATGAGGATAATATCGAAAAACATTCCAAAGCAAACAATGTCTCACGTTCTTCGGAGAGCATTTCTTTGTACAAGTCGTCGAAGGAAAGTTTAAATTTGGATTATGTTTACATTGTACCACGAGCACAAAGTGATGACACCAAAACGTCTCAACATAATACTTATGATTCGGAGTCTGAAACAATGTTGAACGTAGGTTGTTCATCGGTGAAATCCAGAACGGATGACATTAAAGTAATGAGAGATAACATCGATGATGATCGATGTTCCCCTGTAGGTAGTATTAAAGAGAATAGAGAAAAGTCAAATGGAGAATCTAAAGTCACCAAACATGTAGAGAACGATACTGCCGGATCAAAACTGGCCAATGATGTTGTTGAAGCTTCTGATGAAGACAATGACGTTGCTGAAGCTTCCGATGAAGACAATGATGCACCTGATGATTCAAAAAAGGATTCTTCTTTCGCCTATGTAGTTAACGAAGAGAATACGGATGATAATTTTATATCAAATGACAAGGAGACAGATGGTACAGATTTATCAACCGAGCGAACTGCATTATATGAAGAAGAAGAATGCTTAACTTTTAACGATGTTGACATAGAGTCTGACGAAGAAGAATGGGACTGTTGTGAGATAGATGAAATTAAAAAGTTGTTAACGGGCTCGAGTGGTAACAGGTTGGAGAAGCATCCTGTGGATGAATATCATAATCAAGATGTTGAATCAACAGAGCAGCAAGATTTTAACAAAGGAACTTGTACGCATGATAAACCACTTCCAGACGAAGATTCCTTGGACTTATCGGATTGCAACGATATAAATGACAGTGTTTTATCAATTTTGGAATCCAATAAAAATATTCACTCCGTTAAAAGTCGGGATGACTTTCATTTACTTAAAGATTCACTTGGCATGAAACGCGATGAAAGTTTAGAATTAAATGAGATGATTGATTCCGCGAAAATGATTGAATCTCATTCTTTAGGAACGGATGTCAGAACTGAAATACTTAATGAACCATTAGAAACGTGTAAAATAACTGAAATCACATCCGACACTGAATCTGAGATTGGAAAAGTACGTAGTGAGTCTATAAATAGTGAAAAACGTTCAGACGAATGCTTGACAGGTGTCAATATAATTTTAGAAAGTAACCCTTCGATAAAACCAATTGTTTTAAAATCGGAATCAAGGAGCAAAGTTAGGTCGCTACTTAATATGGCTAATGATTTGATTTTAAAAGAAAATCGATTAAAAAAGAAACAGTAACATAACTAAAATCGATAGAAAGCTTAAAACAAGTGATACTAAACATTACCAAAGGAATCTCTTAAGATACTAAATGTTGTTATTTTAGTTTATATGTAAAGTATTTGAGCATACCTTTGGGAAAAATGTGATCTTTATGTTATATCCGCATTAAACTGTACAATACAAGGGGATGTATTTTTGTTCTTACTTTTCATAAATAAAGAGCATATAAATAAAATGACTGACTCAAGTTACTTATTCCATTGCCATAGAAGGATCTCATAAAGTGATTGTTTTTCCCAAATTGTTAACGCGCGATTGCGTGCGATTAGTTCTCTCTAATTTTAATTCTTTGAAAATATCACTTTATTTGATATCTTTTTTTTATTTTTTCTCTATCTTTTACAATGTTCAGGGCAGCACGGTTGATACGAACAGTAAGTTTATCGAAGACGACGACCTGATTGTGGCAGATTGCGAAAGCAAAGCGGCGGAAAATGAAGATTTCACGGCCACTATAAATAACGAATGCGACGAAAGAAATAGATCTGAAAATGTTCCCTTAATTTCTCCGCAAAGCACATTGGAAGATAAGCCGATTAACCCACCGCCAGGTTTAAATTTGCTCAAGGATCCGGTTGACTTTGCTTCATTTGTAGAAGGGGAACAAAAAGAAAATGGTTTATTCGACGCAAACAGCAATTACACAACGAGCCCAAAGTGCCCCAATTGTGCAGCATTTGAGAAAAATGAACTGTCCTGCAAAACCGAACTCTGTGCCCACATGTTCATGAAAATGTGGATGCAACTTTTACTGTTCCAAAGTCAAATAACTGCCACTATGAAAATCTTAATATCTAAACTAGCGAAAAGAGAAGAGGGTAGTGCCGATGCATCTTTGCAGAAAGTGATGGAACAATTGTTAACGCAAGGTGACCAATTATATGATTCATTGAATCCCTTTCATAATTCAAAATATGCAACGAATGAACACGGTCAGTCTGCCGATGAAACGGCTAATGGATTTAAAGGTTTTATTAATGGATTTGCTAACGAATCAGACTGTGCACAGGCTCAACGGAACGTAAACGAAATGAAAGGTACACGTGATCCCTTCTGTATGAGAAATGTACACGATGTTCCTGGTACTTCAGATCACATTCAAAGAGGTCCAATTAATACTGTAAATAATGCAACAGGTACTTTCAATCCAAATGTTGCCTCCAAGGAAGCTGCGAACGAGATTCAAGAAACTTCGCAGAACACCTACACTACGGAGTCTGAAGTAACTTTCCAACATGATAAGAAATCTTCAGTAGAGCCTACATCGGTTCAGAATGTCTTCGATAAAAATCAGTTGAAACCAAAACTGGATGCAGATAAGAATGGCTATTTTGTACCTTTAAATAACGCTTATTGGTACGGCCTTTCCAATCATTTTGAACAGACACCAAACAAACACGTAGAGCCACCAAATGTACAAAGTAAGAATCCCTTCAGAGAATATATGACGGATTCGATTCTAACAGAATCTGTTGCTCCAAATGTAGCGCCAATATATGCAAATGCAACACCATTTGCAAATTTCGGTCATTTTACCCCGGAACAGAATTATCGTTGCGATACTGAAAATAATAACTCAAATGTTTCTGCAAGTATAGGTGTCACAAAGTCAGTCTACGAATCAAATCCTATGATGTACAATATGAACACACATGAAAAGAGAATGAACTCCAAAATAAGAAATTGTCAAAGCAAAACTTCAGGAATGGTAAATGGCAAGACCAGTAACAGCTCTTCCAAGTCTGCGCAAACCTCGAAGAAGAGTGACACCGAATCATTTAGTTCTTCCCAAAAGTTTTACAAACAGGACAGTTCGTCATCTTGGCAAAGAGTAAACACTCCAAAGCCAAATACTTTCCAAAATGAAATTGATTTGTTTTACTCAACGATTAAAGGAGATGGTCTATCTAGTGACAACACTAATGAAGTACATGCAGTGCCTAAGAGGCCAAAATCGTTGAACCCCTTCGAGTGCGATGATTCGAGTGAAAGCATTTCGAGTTCATCACCAGAGAACTTTGCATTCATCGAACCACCTACCAGAAATGTTGAAACACCATTGTCACCACCGTTGACATCTGCGAATCCAATGTGTTATAATGTGGAAGATGCTTTCCAAATGCCTAAGCAATCTTCTTCCATTGGTGAATTCTTGAAGGAAAGATCAAACAATTTAAATAAGGATTGGTTTGTTTCCAAAAATGTGGGGCAAATTGACGAAGGCTATCCCAGTAGTCCGTCAGATTCTCAGACATTGGCAGGCTCTCCGAATTTTGTCCAAAAGGTGAACGAACCCTACTTAGAAGAGGAGCCAAAGAGAATGAATGTTTTTAATAATATTCCTTCGACGGAGAGGACAACAACCAGTGAGTCTCCTTTCTTCAACACCGAAGATGAATATCAGGAATTACGACAACAAAATAACAAGGGTCCCAGTTGTCTAAGGCAACAAGGAAGTAGTGCATTCTTGAATTTCCAAAAATATAACCAATTGTTGTCGAATTCAGTAAGCATGGAAGCAGAAGATTCACATAATTCGATGACGCAAACTAATTTAAGTGCCTCTAAAGGCAATATCAAAATAACGTCATTGACAGGCATCAATTCTTCCTCTGTTCCCGCTAAGAGCCATCCACTTCTGTTCCAACCAGTCAGTAAGTAGTTCTTATTAATATGAGCGCCTTTCATTCCTCAAAAGACATTATATTTGATTAATAATGAAATTTATGTTAGTTCAAGTCATTTTACTTCAGTTAAATTATATTTTTTGTTTCATATTTTGCGTGCCGATTTCAATTTTATAGATTGTATTATTATAACAGTGAGTAGTATCGGGAGGTTTAAGGCGATGTTAAAGTGGCGTCAAAAAGGTCTAGTTTATTATACTTTTCTCCCTATTGGGTGACCTGAATCGTTTAAAACTTTTCCACCCGAATACGGAGGCCCTAAGGAAGTTCCTGACATTTAGAAATTTAAATTAAACAAAATTTGTTTATAGATATTTTAAAACTTTTCTATAAAAAGTGAAATTTCATGGGTATTAGGACCTTTCTTAGGGCGTCCACGTGTATGTGGTAAAGTTTCAAATGATTCGGTACATTGAGTTTGCAGAAATGTTCCATGTACGACTGACCTTCTGGATGCCAGTTTCACATCGCATTATAAGAAAGCATTTGTTTGAGTAAACAAACATAAATTATTTTATGAATTAAATAAATTATTAAAATATACTAATATACATTGCTAAAAGTAATATTTTTGTTAAATTGCTAAAAATTGACATGGTGGAAAATCTGCATGTTTCAGTTTATTAATGCATTCTAATATATATCTATTAGAATTTATACTTTAGCTGAGTTTCTTTAATAATATCCAACCGCTTGTGGACTGATTTTTTTGAACAGACATTTACTTTGTTTTATTTTTTTACAGAACTAACTGGTGAAACTATGTACATATTTTTCCTTGAAGACGAAGGTTGGCTTTCAACAGAGGAATTCGTTGATGTATTTACGGATTTTAAGGTATCCAGCGTCATGTTGAAATTGCTGGACATAACCAATGTTAATGTAGCATTTAAATCGATAACAAGGAAGGAGTATCCGTTACTGTTTACTCAACTAGACAAGTATGTATTATAGTTAATTGTCTTAGTCATGTAATTAACATTCTGTACAAAAACCTAGTTTACTATTTAAGTGATATTATCTGTGCTACAGATCGTCGTTAAAGGTGAAAAGAACCTGTAGCAGTAAAATTAAATCTCCTTTACATTTGATGCCACTAAAATCAGCAATACGTCTGTTGGCAAAATTAAAAATTGTCTCCATGGAAGAGATTAACAAAGCGGTTGGTATGAAGGAGTTTAAAGAAGGTTCTCCGTTGCATAAAGTTATGGTAGGTGTTTTTCAAACTTATCAAATTGCAATTGCAAAACATTCTGTTAAGGGTATTTCTATGCAGATCTGCCATTTATGTGAAATAGTTTTAGTGGAGTTAATGCATGTGAGTTGTGGTTTATGCTTTGAAAATGTCTGAACGTCTAATTTCTGTAATCATTTTAAGAATACTATGAAACCTGTTTTGGATTTGCAATCTAAATGTACGAATAATTGAGATTACATATCATACGTTTAATGTAGTACTTCATGGACAAGTGTTCTGTGGTATTTTCTATATTCCAGTGTTTGTGATATAGTCTTAACTCTTTTTTCTAATATGATAGCGGTAGTTGTCCCAAATTGAAGAAATTGTAAAGAACCCTTTTTGTTACAAAGTATTAAGCATTTTCCTTATTTTCGTAGTATTGAGCAACGATAAGAGAGGAAACAATATTTCCTTTGATTAGTTTCATTAAAACTATTTGACTAATGATAGAACAATTATTTTACATGGCCTCATGATTTCATTATATTTTTATGATTTTTATTCACAGATCCTTATCACCACGTACAGTAGAAGCTACACAGCACAGAGAGATACTGAGAGATAAGTCATTGGATGATTTTCAAAGTGAACCAGAATGTTTTCTACATTTTCTTAAAATGTAAAATGTGGTATTTATGTAAAAACGTTAAATCTATCCTCGTTTGTATTCACTCATTATTCATTTTTTATTTTATATACTGACGATAAATCATTTATAATTTTGTTTTTGTTTTCAAACTAATTCGCAAAGTTTGATGAAGTATTGCATTGCATCGTATCGAAAGATGTTTATGGTTATGTTAATATTCCAGCACTTATATTAGCTTTCGATTCAGTTGCATTAAGTACATGTGATACTAAACACATACCTTTTTTGTTGATTAAATCTTACGCCTAAGTCTTGTAAGCATAAAGCAATAAAGGAGCTTGTAAAAAAAATGTGAAAAAATAAGAAATAGTTACAAGAAAGAATATAACTATTCCCAAGATTACTTTTGTGTTGTAATTTTTATTTGTGATTATCGTCTCATTTATTCCTTCGTACTTTGTATTTATCGTAGAGCGCTGCTCTATTTTGTAATGAATAGTTGTCATAGTCACGATCAAGGCAAAACCTAAATACAGTCAAGTATTTGCAAGTCCTTTAATTAACGACTTTTGCATTAGAACAATATGAAATCAAAACGTTGATTATTCTGTACTGTACTGTACTGACATTTGATGCAGGATGATATCTTTTATTCATACTTCTTATTTTACATTTACGCACTATCTACGAATACTTAAATAATGACAAATATATACATATTTTGCGATTTTATTGAGAAAACATGCAATTTATTTTCAAAAGTAGTCTCTCGTCGCTGATGATCTGTGATATATTGAATGGATTTCAGTTTTTCCGCATTGCAAACAATTTTCATGTGAATCTTGTAATTAGTATTGACCCGCGTGGACGTATGTCATGAACATGTTTCTTTCATTTTATGAATTTATGTTCGGTGCTATCGGCTCTTCAGCTTTAGACTCTAGCGAGAAAGGTGGTATTCTACAGTCGAAAGCATAGCCGTCTTCTCTTTCCATTCTGAATGTACCCCTACGAAATTGTAAGATTATAGTGAAACAGATTATTCTTTACCTAATGAGTATCTATATGGGAAAGAATAAGATATATGCAAATTCATTTTTAGCCCCACTCTAAATTCCTGATTTATAGTTTGTCTATAAACCAAAAAGAAATAAAATAAAAAGGATCAATAAAAGTAAGCACAAGCCTCCATCATATCTCTTAATTGTTATTTTCAATGTTGATCACTTTGGTCTTAAGTGAAATTATGTAGAGTGAGTCTTACGAAAGGTTCAGAATGGGTTGAACTTACATGGATCTTAATGAATCATAAAAATGATCCTTTATATAAATACTTTGAAAAATTATTTCAAGGTAAGGTTGATAGAGTAGATATAACTACAGTTGTACCGAACAAATAGGAAATTAATTAAAATCATTCTTAGTCATTTTCATCTATTTGGAGTTATTGATATCATACCACATGTGACCACTAGGAGCTTGTAAGCTGACATGACTGCTGTATTGAAAGGCTGGTAAACTTTTGGATAAAACAGGTTCCTGTCCTACAACTCCTCGTCCTCGCACAGTTTCTAAAGTACCAGACAAACTGAATATTCTCCAATGCCTTTCTCGTAACTGCACGCTCATATCACCTAAATTTTCTAAACGTATGCAATAACGCCACTGCAAAACAATCATTGCTATATGTATTACAAATTTGGATGGTAGGTAGTTAAAATTTATCGAAGTTCATGAAAACTCTCATGATAAAAATACTGAAATGTTAACAAAATTAATATCTAAAAGAATGTAAGAGTTTAAAAAAATGTATAAGTGGGTTTCTGAAGATGGCTCAGGTCAGAAAATGGATATCTAAATCCCTTAGTGTGCAGTTTATACGATTTCTATCTTTATTACGATAAAATTCTTACCCAATAAACGGATGTTGTTTGGCTTTCTCTACATCCCATATAAAAAGGAATAACCGTGACTCTTATATTTTCTGTTGTTTCTTTATGAACATCTGACAGTTCTAACCAAGGATGATTCTTTTTTTGCCAAGCTCTTAGTGTTTCTTGAGCTACAAACGGTGGCTCTCTTCCTGGATCGTAGACCAGAAATTTATCAAAAAGCTCATGCTGCAGTGCCGTTTTCTCATTTGTTGAATAAGGTAAAATGTCCTCATGTGCAACATAATCAAGTCCAGGTATAGCATACAAGCTGCGACTGCTTTCATGATTTCCTAAAAATGTCACAGCCTCCGTTTGAGCTCTCTGTAAATATTACCAGATTTAAGAATCATGGTCTATTCATTCATTAACTATTAACTTAATAACACGTACAATATAAGGACAGTCTCGTTGATCAATAAGAACTTGATAAAATGTGTGAGTTCTACCCTTGACTTCTTTGCCTACACTATTAAAATTCCCATTCTCGGCACTAAAATAAAAGAATACATATACATGACACTATACATTTTTATTTTAATTTTTAATTAAGATCCAGAGAACATACCCTTCTTTCTTATTTGGCAAGTCTCGGTCATATACTCTTGCCAGCCATGGAAATAAAATAACACCTCGATATCCAAATACTCTATGAAGGATTAATTGTCCAGTTTCATACTTTCCTTGAAGCTTTGGAGTTTCTAATTTTCCTACTTCTGCTAATCTAAAATTATGCGTAATAAGTGCAATTGTTACGTGATATATTATGTTTACAAATATATCTTTAAGCTTTAATATCAACGGCACACGAGTTATAAATTAACAAGAATTAAGAAGAACTGTGACTTAACCAACTTCTATGATTAAGAATATACGTATGTGGTACTTTATTATGGAAAAGTACTGCTTAATTTTGGATTTATATTTATGGATAGATTATTTTTGGAATCACCATTTTCTTAGTACAATTCATGAAAGTTTTAGGTTAGAACATGGATACATTAACGTAGTAAATATATACCTGACGTATTTAGCGCAGTACAAGCTGAATAATTTTTTAGAAATCTCAAATGATGAACTCTTAAAAATATTTCCGAATAATCCTGAGCAGAGCTGCATTATTGTATTGAAAAACTGTCGCGATTTGGATACTTCAGTTCAAAACATTATTCTGGAAGTTGTTTATTGCGATGTAGGTCACGTGACTTTTCCTGCTGTACTTCATAGTTCAAATTGAAATTCAGAATTTATACACTTAAGATTTGCACTGATTTGCACCACTATGTTTTCTATCAAAATAGTAACAGCATTCAAATAATTGTTGCAAATGTAAATTTCTAAAGCCCCAAGTCCACATTAAAGAACGTTGTCAAAATTCTTTGTTTAATAGATATGTAACTAGATGTTTGATCCGGTTTGGTTGTCGACACTAGTGTCTCGCTTGATCTAAAAGTGGATTCACAAACCGACTTCAGTCGCGTAGCGAAACTGCGCAGGCGAACGTTGGAGTCGTGTGGAACCGCTATTAACTTTTATAAACCAAAATCAGGAAACTCGGTAGAGTTTCGCGCCAAATACATTTAAAAGCTTGAGCGAACGACACCGGATACCTAACGCCAAAATTCGGCACACCAATTCAGAGATGAGTTGGGAGATTGCTCACGGGCAGGGTCGCGCGATNACTTGTTGGTAGAAGATGTTAAAATATGTTAAAGGATGTTTGTGAATTTTTTTCGTGATGCGAATTATGTCCACGGTAGCTAGATGGGGAAGGTTGTTCGGTTTAAATTGATCTCTCGAACTAGTGGTTGCGATCTTTTTTCGGAGGAGACACAGGGTTTGGAGATCTCACTCTAGTTCAACTGGTCCATAGCTCGGTCGCTGCAAACGGAGAGGTGGATTCAGTAAAAGAAATAATGACGGCTTTGAAAACAATGTTCGTTTTATTGTATACTCTTTTCGTCTAAATAGTAGGTACATATCAGCATCCAAAGTGCTTCCCGTCATCCGATAAATTCTTTTTTTCGATCTCTATTTCTGTACCCTCTCGACGTTAGCTCCATCTCCCGTCATTTATCACAAACGTACGTTCTCTCTTTTTCGCGGTTTCTACATTTCTCTCCGTCCCTTTCGTGCGCTCATTCGTTCCTCTCCTTTGTTCTCTCTCTCTCTCTCTCTCGCATTCACTCCCTCGCACTCACTCATAAATAAATAAATAGTAGCCTAGTATATACAAGTTTCTTGGTAGTTCACCTTAATTACTTAATAGTCATTCGTTCGCTTAATAGGTGTGTTTTGTAAAGACTCTAGAAATATTGAGCTTGGTCTGGTCAGTATACATAATATATTTTCATGAAGTTTTTACTTTTAATTAAATTATATCTTCGCTTCTTTTAAAATTGTCTCATTTTTGTCACACGGTGTATAGTTACTTTATCATCCCTGTGGTGCAGCTTTTCCGAAACGCAAATTAACCGAATGGGTGATTCTCATTTAAGGATTCGATGCGAAAGGTGTTGAGAAACGCTCCGTTTTTCCTTTTTCCTTTTTCTTTTTCAGCCGGGCGTCAGCGTGGTTGGCTTGAGTTTGGCACAGTGATTTGATAATGACTCGTTAGGATAGCGATAACATTCCTCGAAGCGGGCGATTCGTCAATTTTCTCACTTCCTAAGATTCTGCCTGTGATTTTGAACGTCGTTACTTTGATTTTCGCATTTCGGTGATAATAGAACATTGATCTATATTCATCTTGGAACGCGCACGAGTCGGTAATCGGCGTATGGGCGAATTTCGTCAGGGCGTGCCAGCGATATTCGACCAAACGTCGGACGCACATGCGCGTCGACAGCGCTCAAAGGGTTAACTGTATAGGCATATACCCTAGTAGCACAAAATATTTGTCCTATATTTTCTATATATTTAACGAATATCGTACATTTTGTAAATATTTAGCAGACATTTGAAATATTTGCCAAACGTTTACTTTAGAATATTATCTCTATAATATTTATATAATATTAGCTCCATGTGTTTTCATAATATATTTCTACCAGATATACAAAACATTTCGTTTCATTTTAATACAAGTATCTTTTAAATATCATCTGCCGAATACATTATAAACGTTTTAAAAATATTTAAAATTCAAATCACATGTTTTGCTCCCATAATGAAATAGCGGAACGAAAATATTAGACAAATTTCTCGTGTTTCTTGATACCAAATGAAGTGTCCAATAATAGTCGTGAAGTAAAAAATGTATTTTTATTATGTTACTAAGTTAAAAAATATTTCCCTATATGTTTATAAATTATTGAAACTAAATATATCATTGAGATTTTCAACAAATATTTGAAATATCTTCGAATGAAATCTACAAGAAATCTTAAAAAATCTGTTGGTTGAGATATTTAGCAAAGATTACAAAGAAATATTTAGAAATTACTCTATGCTACTAGGGTCCTGAAAGAAAAGAAGGAACACAAGTATCTCCTGGTACCTCTCCCTCTGTTGTCGCAATTTCTAAAATATTGGAATATTTCGATATTCTAAAATATTGAAATATTGGATTATAAATATTGATCGCGCACGTTCTAGTAGGGATATAATTAAATGTAAAGGAACAGGCTCGCGAGGGTTTTTGATTTTATCACTGCCACGTCGCCTCAAGGATCGAGATACTGACAGTCCTTTCGAACCGAAATGTCTTCATTGGGTTGGCTTCGAATAGCTGAAAGATAACGACAGGGTTCACGTGAAAATATTTCGACAGAGGGTACACCAATTATTTTTGCCATCTAAGTGCCAAAACTTTAACAATTACGTTTAACTAGGTGCTTACATTTAAATTCTAAATATTCCAAGTATTACGATTGTTTAGGCACCTGTGAATATTTACAATTCAAAAAACGAAAGTTCTACCGACTTCAAGGAACCTTTTGTAAACGAGAGTATTTAGAGGAGCGTGAAAGAAATGAAATGGGCGGAGAAATGCCGGATATTATGATATCAGTGAATCCATAATGCACATAATTGATATTTACTGAAACAGGCGGAATGATCTTCTACGTTGGATAAGTCAGGCCCATGAATGAACGTTATGAAAATTGTTTCCGCCTACGTAATTGATTTTATGAAAACATTTATTTTCACCGCTTTCTTGAGAGATGAACTCAGGGATTTCGTTCCTTGGAAAGAAATATTGACATACTCCTTTATCTAATTAAATTCCATTACCAATAAATTGAAATTAATCTCGAAGTGGATCAAACTCGGAGTTAATTTTAACGCGGAACTCATTCTCGAGTTAGAGGAAAGGATTTGATTCGTTATAAAAATGTTTTGCTTCGTAATGGTTTTGGCAAACTGGTTCGGTTGCTACTTAATTGACAAGGAAACTTTTCTAAACATACGAAAAATGGCTGAGATGTCGGGGAGAGGCTCAAAGTAAGGACGATTCGATCCTTGACGATGATTCAATCTTGGTTCGCATCAAATCCTCGAACCTCTGCGGGATTCAAGAGGAATTATTCAGTAACACTTGTTTATTCTGCCCATTACGCGATAGCCGAAGTGTAGGACGAATACTTCGAAATCAGTCGCGACGAAACATTCGGTAATACTCGTCTTTTCAATATTGTAATAGTAATTAACATTTGAAGGACTAATGTCCGTCTCACGAACTGCATTATACGAGATTCCTAGACCAGAATTTCTTTGGAAAGACGAAATAGTTTTAAGATACGTCTTATTAAGGCAAAACGAGATTAACAAACCACGTCTGTACAATAAACCTTTGTCCTTATTGCGGGAAATATAAAATTAAGTGATTTCCAATTATTGGTCGTAGTATATACAGTTAAAAGAAAATTAATACGTGCAACTTTGTATAAATTTCTCCGTTTCGCACGAACATTTGTTACATTGCTATTTGAAATAGTATTTTATTCTGTTTTGAGGGTTTAAAGATGCTTATTTCTCTTAACTCTCCCAATGTTAATTGCGAAAAAAATCGCCTTTCATGTTTATAACATGATACATTAGAAGTACATGAGAAAACATATGTCTCTTAGTTTAACCCTTTGCCCTCGATATCTCCAACTCGTCAAATTGTCCCCTTAGAGGAGTCGTTCGAGTGCTAAGAGCTAAACGAAATGTAGACGATACTTTAGCAAATTATAGAGTACCTGGTTTGTTAATTTCATCTTAAGCCGATTCGACATTTAAATCGTGCATTTGTTTAGGTTTAGAAGGATCAAAAAGACTACGGCTATTTCACCGAAGTATTATGAAAAAGGAGAAAAGATCGGACGTACGACGGCGTAGACGATTCTTGTGCAAGACTTCATTCCACGTGATTACAAGAGAGTCGAAGTACTCTTTGGAGTAATAATTAATAGCCATTGGATCGTTGCTAGTAAATGTGAATTTGAAACTATCCCCATACTTCGTTACGTACTTTACGTTGCCGTTACATTTTGTATAGTAACAAACAAGAAACGCAAAAAAAAAAAGAACAGGCGATTGATTACGTGTAGCGTTACTACCGCTATAACGTTATAACCCAACGCGATGGAAGGCAGAGAGATCATACGTAACTTCACCTCTAATCTTTCATTTTAAATCGCAAGATTAATTCAAGATGACAAAGATGCATTCAAACTTCAATTTTGAAATCGATAGTTACAACCTTTACAGCGTGACATGTTTTTCAACCCTGCTCTTCGTTAAGTGTACCGGGTAATAAATGGTCGTACGTAGTAACGCCACGCGGAATTAATTCTCCTTCCACCGTTCGTATTATTTCTCACTATACGCAATGTAACGCAACATCACGGGTATTCGCTCCACACCCCTGCTAATAATAAGTGTATCCCAGGCTACATCATGGTTTCGTTACAGCAGTTGATACCGGGGAAATCTAAGTACGGACAATCGTCTTCGCAAAAAGCTGCACTACCGTTCCTCTCTAAAGGATTGCACCACTCCCTGGAGTTTATTGTATTTGTGTAGCAATATAGGAGTTCTAAAATCTCATTAATGCGCTAGGAACCTGGGCTAGAACTTTCGCTACTCCGCCGTCGTCGCGCCTCCAATTCCTTAGCCAGCATGGCCACCTCCCAGTTATTGTGGCCACCCTCGTCCTCTTCTCCGGACTTGCTGTCTTCGCTGTTCGACTCCAAGTCTATGGCTACGTCTTCCTTCCACAGGCTCTGCGGCGTTATGGACTTGGGCAGGTCCTGCAGCTCCAGGGTCTCCTCCTCGGAGTGCTCCTCCCAGGACCTGCGGTTGCAGGAGGGATCCGTCATCGGCGAAGAGTGCCTACGATGCGTCTGGGCAGTCAGGACCGTGTCGACGGATCCGTCCCTCATAAAGGGGTGATCCTCGTTGTCTCCGACCGGGTCTTCCTCTATCGAGGCGTCGGGCTCGGTGCTGTCGCTGGAGTCTCCCATCCCGTGGGCTTCTCGCTGCTCCAGTTCCTGGATCCGTGCCTGCAGCTGGGAGATTATCTCGTCCCTTTTGCGGACCTCGAACTCCAGCGACGTGAACTGGTACTCGAACTTGTTCTGAATGTCCTCCTGCAAGTTTCATAATCGATGAGAAGTCATTTGGATTGGGGATAACGAGCGATTTTATCATTCTAGAAACATTGTATTGTAGTATATGTCTGCGACATATCGGACTCGGATAAATATTTCTTGGTCTTAAATATGCCCATCAAATACACTATCTTACAGTTACATAACACTGGAATAACATGTATGTAACGAATGTTATTTAAAAGATACATTAATATCATATAACATTGAATTATTACCGTTCGGTAACATGGTTACAAACTTGCGAGCATTGCAATTATATAATATCAATATACATGTAACATGTTACCGATATGTTATGTATATGTTATATGTATGTTACATTATATGTTACATATGTTACGTAACGTTTATATTATTGTTACGTAACCGTGTTTGGTGGGTGAGACCTAATGGGAAGATGCGTTTTGTCGGGACGTACATAAGGATTTGAGACTGTCGGGGATGTTGTTCCTTCCTGCATTATTTTAGTTTCTCGAGGTGAAGTTCAGAATCAGAGACGCGTTAGTTGACGATCGGAGAATAGCAATAATTTTGTATAAAATATGTCCACTTTGGGGGACTTAAAATCTTTACGAGGGATATGATTATTCTAAACAGTCGGACGAGAGATCAGAATGCGATTGAACGGCGCAATTGAATGGGCCAAACATTCAATTATGAATCGAAAGCGGAATTACCCCTAACCATCGTTCTATAATTCAATATCCCACAAGTTGAATTTTCAGCGTTTATATTTCCGAAAACTGCATAGATGAACCGTATTTGATAGGGAGCTTGGTTAGATACATAAAAAGCGTTACTTAAATAACTCAGTCGCCTCATGGTCTCCGGTAAATAAATATTTACAATGAAAACCTGCTTTCGAGGAGAAAGCGAATATTTAACAAGTACAGTCCCGCCGTTGTTCTTCAATCGATCCAAGATCTAGGAAAAGGTTCGGCCTGTCCTTGTATTTTATATCGGCTTGTCCGGTAAGTCGATTTCGCATTGCGGCAATGCCCCCCTCCCTTCCAATCCAATTTCGAGATTAATATGGAGCTTAATTTCGGAGCTTACCAGTCGCGATTGAATGACGTCTCTGATCCCCGAAACGAGTTCCCCGAGGTATTCATCATCCCGCGGCCGAGGAACCATTTGCAGGCCAGTCCCGCTGCCCAGAGGACGGAAGCTAATTTTATTGGGCGACGGCAGCGGAATCTGCTCTTGGGTCTCGGCTTTGACTTCTATCTCGGCCTCGACCAGGGTCCCGGACCGGTCGTCGAGCAACGAATTCCCAGGAGGTTGCTCGGACGGCGGGCTCTGTAAGGTGTACTTGTGGAAGGTGACGCTCTTCGACAACTTCGAGTGTCGGGCGACGTAGCCTTCGATGGTCGGGGCCCTCATGAGCTTCCTCTGCTCGGCGGTGGTGGCGACCTTCCTGTCCGGGGTGCTGGTCGCCGAGGTCTCGGAGCTGCCCGTCCTGCTGCCCGCCGAGAGCGTCTTCAGGATGCTTTTCAGGTTCCGCCTCTCCACGGTTTCGTTCTCGGGGGACATCGACGTTTGATCCGGCGATCGTCCCTCCTGCTCCTGGAATAGATCGGTCGTTCAAGAACAAAGTCGTTACTCGGTAGAAGATACCTGGTACATCTAGGTGCATTCTCCAAAAAGTGTTCGTTAAAACCGCTCGGTCTCGTTTCGTGCCATCCTAATCCCTAACCTGATTCAGCTTCGCCAGCTGCCTACTATATTCTATCGCACAGGCCTCCGAGTGGCTCCTAGTGAGATTCCCGTTGAATTTGGTCTCGGCGTTCTCGCCGGAGTCCAAGCTCGAGCTCCTAGCCGCTTTCTCCAGCTCGGCTAACTTCTGCCGCTCGTTCAAGATCTTCAGCTTCTTGACGAAAGGCAGCCCGCAGTACTCCGGCGACAGGTCGTCGACGGAGGCGTACATCTTGGTCTCTTGTCTGAGGTGGACGAGGCTCTGCTTGAGCTGCCTTCTCGATGGCGAGCCTACCTGGGAGGTGTTGTCTCTGGCGGTCGTTAAGGACGCGTCCTTCAGCATGGCCCAGGGCTTTTTGGGTGCTCCTCCGTTTCCGCTGCCCATGGACGTAGTCGGGGACCTGGGTGCTGCGGGCTCCGAGCTCTGAAACCAACGTCGTCGATCAAACGATGCATCGTTCGCCGTCTCTTACGAAATTCAATTTCATTCTATTTCCAATCATTGCTTCATTGGAAATCTCCTTTCCACGCAACTACCCCTTACCATTACCTGAAACTGCGTGCTAGATCCCACGGACGGTCTCCGCTGGGTTTCTTGGCTTTCACTGGATACGTTTTGCTTCGGCAGCAGAGGCTCCTTCGCCAGGAGCTCTCGATCTCCCAGAGTCGGTTGATCGGGGTTCTTGTTCTTCAGTAATAATATTCGCTGAAGGAATGGCAAGTTCTGGTTGGTGGGCACCTGGGCACCCGAGTCGACCGAGGATTGCTGCTGCTCCGCCAACGGACTCGGCAGCTCCATCAGGGTCTTCCTCTCCTCTCGGTCTTGCTTTTCCTTAAGCAATCGTAGTCTGGACAGTAAGGGCAAACCCGCTCCGAGAGGTGATATCGGGGGCTCCAGGTTAGCGGCGCAGGTTTCTTGACTGTCGTCGACTTTCTTTTGCCTCCTCAAGGGTGGGACTTTCGGCGTTAAGGGCTGCAGTTCCAAGCTTTCGTCGGGCTTGGTGTTCCGCCTGCTCTTCCTGAGGACATTCTTCAGACCTTTTACGTCGCTCTTCAGCTTGTCCACTATTCGTTTGCTCGTACTGTTGTCGGAGGAGTCGTGGCCGGGCGAAGTTGGTTGGCGAGAGGCTCGAGCTACCCTCTGCGCTTCCATCAGTCGTTTCCTACCCAGGTTCTTTAGGATCTCCTGGGCTTCCGGGTAATCCTTCATCGCTGCTAGGACGTCTTCTCGAGAGAGGCTGAATAACTCGGAATAGCCGACCGAGCGAACGTCCGCTGTGCGCCTGAAGTGGAGGAAAGTAAGGTACATTTGTCTATCGACAAGGTAGAACGATGCTTGATCACAATGTACGAAGATTCGGTATTTTAATTAAAACATATTGAACCTTGGTTTTCATGTCGAGGTACTTTAAAATCTTTTGCATTTTCGTTCACAGACTATTAATGAATTTAACCCTAGAATCACGAATGGAGCATAAACACACTCCAGGTTTTGAAACTTCACCCCTAACTTGACAATTGTTGTATGTCGGTTTTTAAACGAGGGTTCATTAACTAAATTTGAATGGAATTGAATTTGCTACCGACCATTCACTTTCTTATTAACAAAACGTTGAAATTCACCTACTAACATTCTCCTTTGACCATAAGAAACATTTTGTCAACGAGAATCAAGCGGGCTGGATATCTACGGTAGTTTTGAGTTCCCTAGTAGCACAAAATATTTGTCTTATATTTTCTATATATTTAACCAATATCGTACATTTTGTAAATATTTAGCAGACATCTGAAATATTTGTAAAACATTTACTTTTGAGTATCATTTGTATATTATTTGTATAATACTAGCTCCACGTGTTTTCGTAATATTTTTCTTCTAGATATACAAAACATTTTGTTTCATTTTAACATAAGTATTTTTTTTAATATTATTTGCCAAATACATTATGAACGTTTTAAAAATATCTAAAATGCAAATGACATATTTTGCTCCCATAATGAAATAGTGGAACGAAAATTTTGCAAAAATTTGTCGTGTTTTTCCTATGTCAAATAAAGGGTCCGATAATAATCGTAAAGTAATAAAACGTATTTTTATTACATGTTTATAAATTAAAGAATATAAGTTTGACACGCGTATATAAATTATTGAAACCAAATATGTCATTGAGATTTTCAACAAATATTTTATATATCTTCAAATGAAATCTTACGAGGCATCTTAAAAAATCTGTCGCTTGAGATATGTAGCAAAGATTGCAAAAAATATTTAGAAAATATTCTGCGCTACTAGGGTTAGAGGGTAAAAGAAATGATATATGAGGACGAGAACTAATGATTCACATATTAGTACAATATCGATCTCTGTCTCGTCTGAAATTAACGATAGGTAGCGACGATTAATCGAATCCTCTCAACGAGAAAAGACCTTGAAATTAAATATTTACGACATTACTCTGGATTCCATTTACGGACAGGGCAATTATCATCCAATTACCGTACAGCTGGACAATTATCCATTATCCCGTTTCTCTGCAGGGTTTCGGGTGAATGGAATTATCGCAATACTAGGTGAGGTTCCCGTTCTAGAAGTTGTCATTGATACCAGATATAAAGAGGACCCGCTTGGTCGTAGAATCCGATTTTGGGAGGTTTCCTCGATTGGCGCCACTTACTTATTGAGGCCGTCCAAATTGAGGATGCCGATTTCGCCAAAGAAGTCGCCAGCTTTCATCGTGGTGAGGACCCTTCCGGTTTCGCTGATCACTTCCAAGATGCCGTCTGCAATTATGAACATTTCTCGCGCCACTTCTCCCTTGCGGCATATCGAGTCGCCGGGCGTGAAGATGTATGCCTTCATCTTGAGGACGAGGTCGTGCAGAAATTCCGGCTGGCATTCCTAGGGCATATATAGTTGACCACGTGCAATTATGATTCTCGATGCACTCTGAAATCGATGGTTTTACTTAAAGGCGATAGTTTCGTTCAAGCAGGTTCCGCCGAGGCTCCGATCGGCTAACCTAGGGGAAGAAGGCTCTGGGAAGTTAGCGGAATGGAAAACCAATTTGAGGAAATGGGTCTTAATTGTGCCCATAATTATGAAAGTGGTCTAAGTCAAAATTAAAAAAAAAAATAAGTTTATCAATTATTTCACGTCATATTATTTCAAACGAAATTAATTCAATGTAATTTCGAAACAAAAAATATATGACTTAGACCACTTTCATAATTATGAGCACAATTGTAAGTTCAACGTAGGGATAAGTTTTTCCATCGAAGCTGTCAGAAGAAATCGCGTTGCGACATATGATATTTAATATGGGACGGCGATGTAATTCGTCGCAGGCAAGTGCAATTTAATGTACACGAAGAATTTTCTTTACTCAAATTTTAATTCATTACATGTAACGTCGATCATTCCGGCATCAGTTATATCGATATATGTACACATATGAATTACGAGGAATGTGTGTTGGCATATAATTCACCGATTAAAAAGGAGAAATTCTATTTAAATCGTCGCGTCAACGTCACGTTTTCTAATTATCTTCGGTAATGCGATACTTTGGTTTTTAATATGTCTTCGCGTCACTATGAACTGTTTCTACTGCGCGCATCTTTTAATTTCCTCAGTTAAACGCACGCGGGAAGGTTTTCCTATCACTATTTTATCGAGTTTAGTTATCTTCTAATAACGAAGGCTCATGTCGGCACAATAATCCAAGTTCCTAGGTTTAACGCGTAATCAAGTCTTACCGTGCGGTACCTTGTCATTTCCTCCGTTTAATCTACAGAAGGGATTTCCTATTAGAATCTCCTCTATCATCGTTTAAATGATATATGTTCATTACGACTCAACGAGCTAAGATAAGCGGAAAACCTTGCAATTTCTCCCAGTGTACGGTTCTTTCTAATTTCCTCTATTGAACATAAAAAGAAAGGAGTGCCAATCAACCTTTCACATTTTAACAATAAATGTTTATATCGGCACAGCGGACATTCCTATCACCCGGAATTAACATACATGTTAGTTACTCTATCGCGTGGAATTTTCTCATTCTTTTCATTAAACCTATAAAGGGTATTTTCAATCAGAATTTCGTAAAGTAACGTTTGAATGACAAATGTTCATTCCCAGGAGTCGAGGTTTGGTTAAAAAATGGTTTTTTAATATCCTCCGTTAAATCTATAGAAAAAATTTACTGTCAGGGCCTAATTCAGAGACCTATCTCTAGTAGCACAGAATATTAGTCCTATATTTTNAATTATTGAAACTAAATATATCATTGAGATTTTCAACAAATATTTCGGATATCTTCGGAATTAAATCTACAAGAAATCTTAAAAAATCTGTCGCTTGAGATATTTAGCAAAGATTACAAAGAAATATTTAGAAATTATTCTATGCTACTAGGGATACAGGCTTTCCTATCGGAACCTTCCCGGGCTGTGTCGCATCTTGACAATAAATGTTCATGCCGGTATTCCAAGTGCCTAGGGTTAATATATAGCCGAGCCTCCCCATCGCGTGCCATCTAATTTCCTTCGTTAAACCTGTACAGAGGGAAGTGTTGGGCATAGGGTCGCGACGTCGATCCAGTTTCCACGCGGAAACCGCGATCCGTCTCCATCCACGCGAGCACGGAGCGACGAACTTATTCATCCGATCGACAATGGGGCTCGTTAATGGCAAAAGGGTGCTCGCACCCCTCCGCGTATTCGCGGATTCGCGGATTAGCGGATTCCCGCGCTGGCGCGATATCCGCGACCTAATGACGGACTCGTATAACGCGCGGCTTTATGAAGGCGAGCGACTATCGCGTCGTCAATTAAGAACGGCTGGGTATCGTGCCAATTACACGAGGCCCTAATAACAGCCGGCAGGAACACTTTCCCATTGTCGAGGGTCGCGCTCCGAGGACTCCTATTGGGGTGGTTAAGGTGAAGTGAAACCCCCTTCAAATCAGTCGACTCGAATACAACATTTAGTTTTAAGGGTATTGGACCAAACTGTCCGAAACTTTGACAAATCACTCCTGATCATCTAAGAATTGTCCTGACAAATTCAAAATTTGGATTTTTGTAAAAAATTCTTTAACTTGTCCCAGGCCAGAACCAAAATGGCGTCGAGCTCTCATATTTCGATCAATATACAATTATCGAAGGCTCTCATATGAGAATCGAAAGGGTTACGACAATTTTACGAGAATTTAGAACACTCTGGTAATCGATAAATTCGCATTTGAACGGAATAAAGGCGAAAAAAGTGTTGTATGCGCTTCTATGTCAAAACGATGGTAATACGAGGTCTCGCAGTGAAAGTTTAATTTACTTGGAAATCACAGATGGCGCAAGGGGTCCCTTTGCAGTCAATTAGGGCCTTGGAAAGCATGAATCCAGAGGATTTCTCGAGTTTTACTTCGATTTCTTGATGTTTACTGTAGGAAAACGACAGGTGGAGTATGCCATTTTGTACAATATTCAATATAATTCGACACAGCTGTCAATATAAAAACGAACATCGGCAACGTAGGCATTTAGAAAAATCTTCTTTATCGACGTCGATCAAGTTCCTCGACGTGTTTCACTTCACCTTAAGGTGATATGAATAGGGTCACTCTATACATCAAAACGTGAAAATATTGATCAAACTTATCTCCAAACTGGGTGTACCGAATCATTTGAAACTTCGACACGCGATTATGAAGGCCCTAAGGAAGAACGCGATGTTCGTGAAATTTTTTTTTTTTACAAAAAATGTGATCTTCGTTCTAGTCTAGACCAATGAAAATCAATTTTTCTGAAAAACGATATTTCACGAGCATCGCGCTCTTCCTTAGGGCACTCGTAATCATGCGCCGAAGTTTCAAATGATTCGAAGCACCTAGTTTTGAGAAAGGTTTCATGTTTCGACGTTTTGATGTATAGAACGACCCTTTCATATCACCTTAATAACGCAACGATGACCCTTACGAAGGGTCGATTTTTCGCAGGGAGGGAGAGAGGGAGAAATGAGAGGTGCTTGAAGGGGACCGGAAAGGAAATGTAGCGGATCGAAGTGTTTTAGAAGCCTCTAACTGTTGGACATTGTAACTGATCGTAACGCTTTAGAAACTTCTCCTCGGCTTTCGATGGAAAAATTAGAGAAAGATGTAATAGCGACGGACTCCCGAATTGTGCAGTCCGTCACTAACCAACGAACAGCACGGACGCGTTTGAGAGAGCGAGATTAAAGGATACCGGTCGTTTTTCGTCTTCAGGCTCTGACTCCGATTTTTCTCCTGCTCATCCTTTGTCAATCCTTCAAAAACGAGAAATGTGAGAAATAGATGTATTGGGATATAGCGAAGAGGGAAGAGATCGAGGTGGAGAATGGAACGGGAGGGAGAAACCAAGGGAGGAATTGGAGATAATTAAAGGTAACCGGAGAGGAGGAGAGAAAGGAAAATTGAAGCAGGGGAGACACCGAATTAGGAGAAAAATGGGGAGCGAACAGCAGGATGCGAAATAGGAGGTGATTCTGGAGAGAAAGAGGAGAAGGTTGGAGATAAAGTCCATTGAACTATCGAAGGTGATAAGGTGACAAGAGCGGGCGGCGTCGTGATTCGAGGCAAGAGTTGATCCCGACGAGTTCCGTATATTTATCGGCTCCAATGTTCGACTGATGGACCCTTGAATAATTATCCGGGACATGTCGGCCGATCGAATCGTTATACGGATAATAGCTTTATCGACAGTTCGGATTAGGCTGGGAGAAACTATTCGATTAACCGGCTACGATCGACGATGTTCCCGCCGTCCAATGCGTCATTAAGGGGCGCGCGATAAGGGCGGGGACAACAATAGCACGATTGATTAGCCTAATCTTTCATGGGCCTGGGACGTTTAGCCTACTCCGCGAATCGGAATACTTTATTATGTTCATATGGGAATCACGACGAGAGGCATCCGGTAACTCCAACGATGTCACATAATACCCTGATATGCTTGTCGGGAACACATTTAACTATTTGCAAATCTTTCATTTCAATTGACAAAAATTCATCTACTTCTAGACCCGGACTATCTAAATATGCTGTAATTATCTCTTTGTAATCCCCAAGCGCTAACTCAAATCTATGCTTCTCTAATACTCGTCAATGTAAAAGGAGTTAAGATACAAGGAAAGCTCGATATCACCTGAAATGGAACTTATCGGAGGTTCTTCGAGGCCTTCTGCACCCTGATTGGATGACAATTCTTTTTATCAAGGAAATACTCGAACGACGATAACACTATGGTACCTTCACTTCGACCTAAACTCTCATCCACCAACAGGTGGATTCAATTGGTCCCTCACTTGAGATTAGGATATCTGCGATTTTTTGACGATAGTGCTCAGCTATAGTTCATCAGGCACCATTACCGGAGGATCGTTAACCCTTTCGTTACGAGCGCCGGTAACAAATTCGGCCATATCTGCAGAGTATCTTTTGATTGTATTGACCCGTATTGTATTAATCATCCTAAAAGTACATCTTGAACATACGTAACACAGTTTGGCCATCGAGACGAGACGAGAAGACCAGCTATTGGGATAACTTTTAATTTCTTAAAAGTTTAAGGTTAGACTTTTATTTGGAAATTTAATAATGGAATAATGCGAGGAAACAGTTGTTATTTAACACTTAGAAAAGTGTACTTATAAAAGGCAGTCGAGGAGGTGTTGTTCAGGTGGAAGACGCAAATTCGAATACCGAAGACTGCCGAAGCGCAAAGGTGCACCCTTTCGGCGCGGTGTCGCGTTCAGTGGTGGTTGTCTGGCGGAGCGAACAGTTGTTATTTAACACTTAGAAAAATGTACATACAAAAAGTAGTCAAGGAGGCGTTGTTTAGGTGGAAGACGCAAGTTCAAATACCGAAGACTGTCGAAGCGCAATATGCACTCTTTCGGCGCGGTGTCGCGTTCAGTGGTGGTTGTCTGACGGAGCGAACAGCTGTTATTTAACACTTAGAAAAGTGTACATACAAATGGCAGTCATGGAGGCGTTGTTCAGGTGGAAGACATAAGTTCGAATGCCGAAGCGCAATATACACTCTTTCGGCGCGGTGTCGCGTTCAGTGGTGGTTGTCTGGCGGAGCGTACTGTTCAGTCGTAATGAAAGGGTTAACGTCGATGTTGGGTGATTCCCTTTTTCTTACCGATTTATCGACCTTAGCTTAGATTTACGGGTTACCCTCATGTGCGACGAAACGTTGGCCGCCGTTTTTCGAGATCCACAAGGAGGACACGTCCTCGGGGTGGCTGCATCGTCCGACTCGGATGCGATAGACCGATATCGATTGATATCGCCCCCCCGAGTCGACCTTGCATGCTCGAGCGGCATCGGCACCTACGTCCGCCCGCCCAGGTAGGCATAAATAAACGGGATTCTCCACGGAGTGGAAGGGTTTGGGCTTTGTGCCCCGCCGCCTTGAAGCTTAATTAACCGTGTTCCTTTGACTTATCCGGGGCCGACGGCTCGCCTCGACCCGCCGCGCAAAGGCAGATGGAAATTCTTAAGATATTATTTCCACAATGGACGCCCGCGACCCTCGTCTCGCGCCCGAACCTCCTAGGATCTCGCTTTGTGGCGCTTTGTGGTACCCGAGGCACTCGGGCTCGATTTTCCTCGAGTCCTCCAAGAGGGAATTTAGCCAAGATCGGAGTAAATCCGCTCGCGTTTGCGTCACTTCCACCCTCTAATGGCACGGGCGAATCTCCTTTCGTCGGGTGACGGGGCTCGACTGACTTGTTTCTAGGCTTTAGGCAGGGTTTATTGCGGATAGTGATTGGGGGTGAGAAGCCTCGGTGTTTTTTCTTGCCTTCTTTTTTAGAGACAATTGGCTGGATAGTGCTTGAAATTCTGCCTTGCTGGTTCCTTGTTGGGAAGGAGCGAGGGTTGGGTTTCCCCTCGACCGGGTAGGGGTTGTACCCAGTGATATCGGTTACAGGTTTGGTAAAATTGGTTGCACCCGCGGATAGTGGTAGAGGGGGAGGAGAGTTTGCGATTTCCTTTTGACTTTTAAGGAGGAATAATCGGCTGGGCAGGGCACGAGGTTTTGCTTTTTCGACGGTCTGTTAGGCAGGATCAGAGATTGAACTGCGTCTTCAACTATTAGGGACCATGAAGATTCGTTTGCAGGTCTTGTAAAGTTAATCGCGTCAAGTGATAGAGACGGAGCATGAGAAACGTTTAGGCCCCTTCTTGAATTTTTTGGAAGTAACGATCGATAGGACGGCGGATGGGATTTTCCTCCGTTCCTTATCAGATACGAGCAAATAATTTAACTTTATTTCAACGTTACGAGGATCGCGGTAGTATCTATTTTTCGATCTACTTCACTTTGCCTGGGGACGAAAGAGTAACATCTGTGGAGAAATCCAGAAATTCATTCTCCGTTCTTACTTTCGAATCACAATTTCATCTCGTTGAAACCACGCGGAACCGGTGATAACGGTGTCACCGGTAATGATAACGCTGAGTGCCGAGATACTCGAAACCGCAGTAATTCGAGGCGGGACGCTTTTTACGTAGTTTTGAATTACAGGCCGACGTTCCTCGGAGAGTTGCTCCCGGTGAGCATCGGAGAACGTCATTAAAATACCGAACGAAAGTGGATAGGTGGAGGAAGCATTGCATCCGGAGATCAGATTTCGTTCGTGCAGTCTTACGTGTAGAGAGCATCGATAAGATATTTCATTTCATATCTTCCTTTCCTCTCGGGGTTCCTGCCACCCTAAACCTCTCCTAATGGTGTCTTAGAAATTCTAGAGAAATTCACCGAGGAAGGTGCATCGAATCGCCTCGAGTGGGTTGAGGTCAATTCAGAGATATTGCCTCTCCCAATTTATAGATTTTCTGCACGGAGATGAAAAAGGCAGGGAAATATATATGCAATACGGTTTGGAAGCTGGATGTAAAAACGATTCCAGGCACAGATTTCCCATTATTTGGAAGGATGTCCCCACATCGGTACCGGTATTTTCAAATTGCTTCTATTCATTTCAACCTTATCATTTTTTTTTTTAGAACCGAGGGTATTAATTGCATGCATTACGTACGTATAAAATGTCTTAGGAAATCAAGATGTCTCTAACTCAAGCCATTTTTCCTATCATTCTAGTTAAACTTGCGTAGACACAAGAGTTCGATTTTGTAAAACACAGCAACCTAAATAACTTGTAAAGACAACCCTTGTGTTTAAAGGAAGACAACTGCTTGAGATTCTGGATTCACTGAGAATCCTTCACCTAAATTCATGATTCACTCTTAATGAAAACCTCACGTTTAGATTGTAGGAATACAAAAACTCTTACAAGGGTCTCGTGTAAGGGATAAGTCATTCTCCTAATAGAAATCTTTCCCCCGTACCCCCCAGGATTCGAAGTGATCGTGATAGGGCCATTATCGCGCCTGATCCAACTCATGGGGTGGGGCGGTCTTCGGGGTAAGGTGGGACGTCTAAATCCCGGGTAACCAACTCTTAGACCGGATTTCGGTGTCTTGGAGTGCTCACCTGGAAGATGGTGACCTTCTTAAGCACCGAGAGATTGACGTGGAGGGCCAGCTCGGTCTTGAGCTTATCGGGGAGCAGCCCTAGGGCGGTGTTGATGTCCCCGCCGCCCTGGATTCTGCCCCTGGACCAGCTGTAATCGTACCACCTGAGCACCCTGCGTTTCATGCCCCCTGGGACCTTGTGATGCCTCATGTATGTCTTGGCCCCGTCCAGGAGTCTCTCGAACTCGAGCCGATTGGCGTTCCTATTGGTGATGACGTTGCCGACTTGGCCGACGATCGTCGCGAAGATGAAGACCCCGATGAGGTAGCTCACTATCGTGAAGACGTATCTGCGAATCAACGGTAGAAGAGAGCTATCAGTCTTCGGGGTGTCAGTCTTTCCCTGCGATTGGACGAGCGGCCCCCGCCGGAGCCTTCCTCCTTTCTCTTTCTCTTTTTCTCTCTTCCTCTCTTTCCTTTTAATGCTTCCTCTCGACTTTCCTCTTCCTCTCTTTCCCGTTCACTCTCTCTCTTTCGCTCTCTCTTTCTCTCTCTCGCTCACTCCCAAAATTGGACCGTTCGTATTCCGAATTGAATTTCTCGTATCTCGCTAATTCCCATCTTCCACCTCTTGGTCTCTCCCCCGCTCGATCCGTTCGGGGCTCCCATCATTTTTTACTCGATATACTCGAATTAATTAGTCTCATTTGGGCTTTTCGTCGGGTCTGTGCCCGTTATTCTTTAGCGTTATGTTAGGTTTTTGAGCCTTCCCCCCTTTCCCGGTAAACTGTCCCAAATTGTTCTTGTTCTTTCCATGGCTGACGAGGGCGTTCGATTATTTCCAACCCTTTTGACGTGGTCGACACGTCGGTATCCCTAGTCCTCAACGATGAATCCGATGGCTCGAGTGTCCTTCGATATATTGCGTACGATAAGTGTCGGATCGGCGCTTTGTGAAAACGACGATTGGATTTTTGTAAAGAGGATTCGTCTCGTGTAGAAATTTCATGTATCGTCGGGACCGTTGTGTCCCTTGATTATATGAGTACAGAAGAAACGACTTTCGAAAATGGTTATTCCGCGTAATACGTATTATTCGAAGTTGTACTATAACGTATGTAGCCTACATAATCAAGACCGGAGACATCCGAGAAAATTTAGTCAGCAATTATTTTATCGTCTCATAGCATATATTCATAATGTAAAATGTTGACCATGTTTTTAAACGATAAAAATCGATTTTATAAATTTGTACTTAAATACTTTATTTATTACTCGAATATTCCTTAGCTAAACCATTTTGTATCCCAGAACGAACACGCGGTAAGGAATTTCACTTATACAGCTTTTTTCCATTGCAACCTACCCTAGTAGCACAAAATATTTGTCCTATATTTTCTATATATTGAACGTATATCGTACATTTTGTAAATATTTAGCAGACATTTGAAATATTTGCCAAACGTTTACTTTAGAATATTATCTCTATAATATTTATATGAATATTAGCTCCATGTGTTTTCATAATATATTTCTACCAGATATACAAAACATTTCGTTTCATTTTAATACAAGTATCTTTTAAATATCATCTGCCGAATACATTATAAACGTTTTAAAAATATTTAAAATTCAAATCACATGTTTTGCTCCCATAATGAAATAGCGGAACGAAAATATTAGACAAATTTCTCGTGTTTCTTGATACCAAATGAAGTGTCCAATAATAGTCGTGAAGTAAAAAATGTATTTTTATTATGTTACTAAGTTAAAAAATATTTCCCTATATGTTTATAAATTATTGAAACTAAATATATCATTGAGATTTTCAACAAATATTTCAAATATCTTCGAATTAAATCTACAAGAAATCTTAAAAAATCTGTCGCTTGAGATATTTAGCAAAGATTACAAAGAAATATTTAGAAATTATTCTATGCTACTAGGGTATATATCGTTTCAGAGAAAAGAGCGAAACTCGATAGTTTTACGTAGTTTGAAAATCCCGTAAAGAACACAGTGGTTCATATCCGGTAACAATTGCAATAAAAGTTTTTACCCATCCGCTCGGCCCCAGTTGATATCGAAACTCACACGGATTCCTGATAACTCGCAGGTGACGTATATAACCCATCATATTTGAAATCAGAGATAGCGAGGCACTAATTGCCTTTGGGATTTAGTCCTCTAATCCCTTGATCATTTATTAACGAATCGTGCGTACTCTCTCGAGAAATCATTACCACTACACCCACGACAGCTTATTAGATTACGGTATTTCTGGAACGGATGCGTGGTAGTGAATATTCGAACCAGTATTTCTAAATCAATAATGTTTCGTAGGCAGAATTGGACGAATCATTTGTCAATAAACTCTCGTGGTAGTATTTGAGGCATTTAAGCTCATTTATCGATACGCGCTCGGTGCAACAGAGCGTTTACCTTAATCCCTAAAGTAATTACCGGCTGTACCCATCTCGATCGATTGTACTCTGGGACTAATTATTTATCCGTTTATTTTATTTTATTATTATTATTTTCTTTTATACAGACATATCCATGGAGCGTAAGTCCGGGTTTCGTAATTCAAATTGTCAGGATCTTCGCAATTACCTTACTCGTTACTCTTAATAATCGTCGTTTCCCTTCCGCGGTCGGGCATCTTATCAAGGGAAACTCGTCGGCCGAATTAATTTTCCGCTTTTCCTTATGAAATCCGTCTTTTTCGTTGATACTTGGATTTTTTTTATTTCGAAGAAGACGCTTTCGCTGGAAATAAGGAATTCCGAATCGGGGGCCGTAATTACACCAACGAGGGACTCGGGTTTATCTTCCCGCTAGGATTTGCGAAGAAAAATGAAAATGTCGCACCGACAGTGTCCCTCGATTTTTCGTATTCGTTTAATTCCCGTAATGCTTATCTATTTTCCTGTGTTTGCAGATTGCGCAGGTCCAGGTGACGTTATTACCATTAATCACGGCGAGGGTAAACCTTTTGCCGGATTTGTTACAGGATCCGCGTTAATATTCTGCGCTTTACATCGAGAACAGTGCATATTTATTCGAATATTAATGCCGTGGGGCGGTTGTATACGTAATCATATAATAAAACATTCCTTCGGTCTGCTTCCACTACCTCCCGTAATTCCTCCTCCGTTTGGCTACATCGGAACGAGTTTAAATTAACTGTTAAGTGGTTAAAAGGGATTTCACTTTCGTTCACAAGTTTGAAAATTTAGTTGCAATTGAATGGAATATTCATGCAGCCCACTAACCCGAGTAGCATAGAATAATTTCTAAATATCTGTTTGTAATCTTCGCTGAATATCTCAAGCGACAGATTTTTTAAGATTTCTTGTAGATTTCATTCGAAGGTATCTGAAATATTTGTTGAAAATCTCAATGACATATTTAGTTTCAGTCATTTATAAACATATATAGAGATTATATATTTTAATTTAGGAACATATAATAAAAATATATTTTTTACTTCGCGATTATTATCGGACACTTCATTTGGTATAAAAGAACACGACAAATTTTTGTAATATTTTCGTGCCGCTATTTCATTATGGGAGCAAACGTGTGATTTTGATTTTAAATCTTTTTAAAACGTTTATAATGTATTCGGTAAATAATATTTAAAAAATATTTATATTAAAATGAAACGGAACGTTTTGTATATCTGTTTGAAAAATATTATGAAAACACGTGGAGCTAATATTATATAAATATTATAGGGATAATGTTCTAAAGTAAATGTTTTGCAAATATTTCAAATGTCTGCTAAATATTTACAAAATGTACGATATTTGTTAGATATATAAAAAAAATAGGACAAATATTTAGTGCTACTAGGGAAATGGGTTTCCTTCCATGTGATTTGTGAGATAGTTATTGATTGTATTTTAATACTTTTTCATATTTCAGTTTTTTGCAGGAAAATTTGTCGTAATGATCATCGTAAACTTCAATCGAATTTAATCGAAAACCATTCGAATTTGTACCTCTTTAAAATAATTTCATTGCTACGTAGTTTCTAAACGTTCGTAAAAATTCACTGTTTAATCAAAGTGGACCAGAATTCAAAATAATACAAAATAAAAACCTCCATTGAAGCCGGTATTTTTTAAGAGGAATTATGGTGAAGCTCAATTTTATATTGTCTTTGTTCGAAAAAAATATTTAATAATCATTTTTACAGATCCAACTGACTGGTTTGAAATACGTTTAGCACATTGATATGATTTCCATGTACCCAAAGTCTGTACCAAATCAATATTCTCGAGGGATAATGACTTTTCTACTCCTATGCTTTGGTGAGGTGTTTCTTCTGTATTTCCCCCCTCGACTCTTGGGGTTTCCGTGATGACCACCGAAAAAAACTCCGCAGTTTTTCCTGGCAAGCATAATTAATGCTTCCTTCGTTTTAAATCCTACCCGTGGCTCTTGGAATAATACAAAATTCTAAAGGGAGATAAATTGTTCGCAACGCGATCCACCTTAGATTGAAAAAACTAATTTTCCAGGCAGCTCGCTTCGTCTTATTAACTTGACACCGTTGGACGTCATTACCCTAGTAGCACAAAATATATGTCCTATGTTTTCTATATATTTAATGAATATCGTACATTTTGTAAATATTTAGCAGATATTTGAAATATTTGCAAAACGTTTACTTTAAAATATTGCCTCTATAATATTTATATAATATTAGCTCATGTGTTTTCATAATATATTTCTACTACGTATTATATTAATAAGTTAAAAAATATTTCTTTATATGTTTATAAATTATTGATACTAAATCTGTCGCTTGAGATATTTAGCAAAGATTACAAAGAAATATTTCGAAATTATTCTATGCTACTAGGGTATTAGCGTTTTAAGCGGAATTGTAAAAACCGAGAGTTTGCTCTATCTATTAGAAAGATTCATATGAACATTATTGTGAACTTCTCGGAGGTGGCTCGATTATATTCTATCCTCGAGTATGATATAATTAGGGAACGGAAATGGTTTCCTTGCAATTAATCCGATTGTGTTTCGCGATACGAATATTATTATTAAGTTAAGTTTGACTGCTATCTCTGTCACTAGACTGGCTCCGGCTTTCCATTTGAACGGGATGTTGTCAAAGCGAATTTCATTTCAGAGAAACACGGTGATTACTTGCCCAAAGGTTATATTATGCAGTCAGAGTTTAGAATTGTATGAAATTAAAAGTTAACCTGTATTAATATTTCAAGATCAGCGTTGCATTGATATTTTACGCAATAGATTTATTACTGTAACTTGGAATGATCCAGGCCAAATTTTTTGTACCTACGGTATATTGGTCATATAAATAAAATGAATATTTAATAATCTATAATTTATACAAATCTAAGCGTACCGACTTTGATACATCCTTAATGGACTAGATTAAATATCCTCTTATAGAAAATTGCATCGATTTCAAACGCACTAACTGAAATTTAATTCACGAGATATTATATTGATATATCATAAGCAAATAATGAATTATAGCTGCTACATTTTCTTTGAAATATCTCACAGGAATATGTGATTTAGTTTCATATTTCTTTTAATTATATTTTCCATGTATGCTTTAGTAGTTTATTTTTGGTACGTGGTATAATTATTTCCATTCCACAATTTTCCATTTCGTAGAGCTTGAAAATGTTACTAATGCAAAAATCCATCTCGATATGCTTATAGGTAAAGTGTCATTAATCAATGATAAAACTTTTGCGATATATCCAATTGTATATAGCTTGTTTCGCGTTACGATAGTTTATCGCTGTATAACGAGTTACCAAGTTAATAATAAGCGATAAATCAAGTCTTTTCCTATGAAGCGAATTCATCGCGACACTATTGATTTTCTTTTCTAAAGGTGGAACACCATTATTCATCCAGTGCCTTGACATTGTACAGATAATAAGTTTGGGCAGATCATCAATTTTACAATTTGTGTCTTGCCGGATACAAATCGATCGCTTTGCACCAATATGCGAGCTGTTCACATTAGTTCTTACACGAAGACGTTAGTTATTTCTTTTGGATATCTTATATTGTCAGTAATTACTATCTTTACGACATTGAACTTCAAGAGTTGTAATGTACTTCACGAGATGTCATAATAGACATTGATACCCTGATTAATACTGATCCCCGGAAACTAACTACGCTATCAGAAGGTTGCTGCTAATTAAGGAATACATTTAAATAAAAAAAAGGCATGTCTTCCCGGAAAAAAAAACAGGCACAACTGTAAAGTTTGATTGCTCAGCTTGGCGACGATGAATCTTGAACTTTTCAACACTTTGTTTACCATTTGAAGAAAGACTAAAGTTGAATTCGTTATATTTACTCTCGCGAAGAAATCCTGATACAAATAACAGAGATCGACCCGAAAACAACGACGGGTTAATATTCAATTTCTTTTCATGGATCCATTAAATAAATATCAAATAAATCAATCATTATTTTGTAGGGCAGGCCGCCTTTTGTTACGAAAATTGGATAAAAGTTTATTACTAACGACCCCTGAAATTCGTGAAAAAGGGGACAGTGAATGATACGGTGCGGGCGAAAGAGGACTGGTGGAAAATAGCCTTGATGGACGGATGTTGTCGAAAAGCCATTCGTTTAAAAAAAGAACGCAAAAAAAGGGATGGATTCTACTCGCGAGCGTCTCAAATAGACGGAGGAAAGCTAGGAAAAGGTCTTGTTTGGCAAAGAGTTAAAGTTTACTTTAATTAACAGCGATGGAATTAGATTTGTTCGGTGTCCGATTAACGAAAGGTTCAATCCTCGATGCAGGTGCTATCGTTACCATTAAGTACGGATAATGATTTGTTATTTTAGGGTTTAGTTAATAATGATGTACTTAATGGATTACTACCGATATCACGGTGTGTCGCGTAATGTACAGAGGGTTTATCCCGATATATTCTGGACTATGCCCGAACATTCCAGCAGGAAAATAATCCAAGGTATAAAGCAAAGTTTGTCAAAAAAGGATTTATGAATGGTATTGTGAGGCAGATGAATCGGTCTATGCATATCTCGGGGAATTTAACCCTATTCACAATTTATGAGAGGTGGTTAAGCGTGCGCTTAATGCTCAGAAATGAAAAAAATCTGACCATTTATTTCAGCCTGTGATTCAGGTCTGAAATGAATTCTCTTTGACTTTATTTGGACATTTAATCCAGTCGGTGCAAATTGGAAGTAACGTCGTTTAGGAAAAATTGGTATTAAACGTGGCTTTGAGGATTTTAAAAGATACATACCCAGATGGGTCATTTACGTTAAGGGTATGTTTACAATGTTTAAATTGCATTTCCATTATTTCATGACTGTTTTATTTGTATAAATATTTTTTTTTTCTACATAACGTTCTTATAGAATTATTGTGAGCGCCGTTGCTCCGGTAATAATGGTTTTAATGAAATTGAAAATTACGGTTAATTAAATTTACGATATTTCGGTATATAATATAGAAGAAATTGTTGCACGTGTTATTATACTTCATTGACTCCTTTTTAAAGCATTAATTTTGAAGAAGTCGGTACAGTCGTCGCAAGCCCGATCAAAGAAATTCATTATACCGACGATTAAGGTTTAAACCTTTCTCGTTATTTAACCTTCTTCAATATTTAATCCTCCTGAGAGTGTAATAATTCCTCGTCACACCTACAGCCTAGTTTGCCCACTTTCATCGTTTTGTAATTAGGGTGGTAGAAATGATCTCTTCTTCACCGTCACCCTCACTTTTTCCACTTTTATCTTACCACTTCTCTCGTTTTCTCGTATTCTCACAGCTCACCGTTTCCAGTTTCTCCCAGAAAGTGAAAATTCGTTTCAATGAAACCGCAATTAAACCTGATCTGTTCAAGATAATTTACAATTAAAATGGGTCACGACTCCCACCAGGTAACGTGGCAAATAATTGAAACGACTGAATGATAAATTGTAAATCTCAGTGCTTTGTTGGTTAAATTTCGTGAATTAAATAATGCCTGTTAAATAATAATTTTTTAACATATGTTTCGTCGTTTCATAATTAGACGGCACAGAATTTTTCTTCACGTCCTCTTTCGCTCGCTTTCCTTTCCCTTTTTGGTCTTTGGACTTCTTTGATTCATGATTTTCCTTCCACCGTGGCATAGAATATTGAAATTTATTTAAATCAAATCAAAGTTGAGTAAAATTAGTTCTGTGTGCTTTGCGACTCGAGTGCACTTTACGGTGCACCGAATAACAAAATTGAAAGAAAGTACGTTGCAGTTGCAACTTGGACAACGACAATTCCTCAAACTTTTATTAAAATTTCTTATTCAATCTTTATTTAATTCCTTTTGTTATTAATCTCTTCCCAGTGAGTGTAGGGATTCGCACATTTCGTACCTACCAAGACGCTCTCGTTTCATAATTAGGTGGCAGAAATTCCCTTCCTCTTATTCGTTCTCCTCGTCTCAAATTTTCTCCTCCTCAATTCTATCGTGTCTCTTAATATGTACATTTTTCCTTTCAAGCAGTAGGTTGGAATTCATTTCAGTAAAACCGCAAAGTAACACAATCGGCGCGCGGAATAATTTACAATTAACTCCACCGGATTATATGCCAAGTAATTAAAGCGAATGAAGTCGCAAACCTTCATATCTGTGCAGATAATTTTCGTGTGTTACATAACTTCCATTTGGTAAACCTTTTCATTCGGAATTTTGTAGGAAAAAAAATCTGATGTTCCCTAGAAACATTTTTTGTGAGATTTTTTTACCAATGTGGGCTTTTTATAGTTACAACAATCCGACCATAAAGGCTGTGTTTTTTCATATCCTGTTTCGTTTTTTACCATTTCTCTATTTTTCAGATTTTCTCGATTCACAACTTCCTTCTCTCAGTGACACGGAAGATTGAGGGTCGTTTCTATGAAATTGTAACTGAGTCAGCTCGGTTTTCTGCGTACTTCGGCCTAAATGTGCCACATTGTGAGTGACGAATGTGAAAGAAGATGCATTATGAGCTGTGACTGCAACAGAACCTGGTCTAGGACGATTCATCAAATTTTTATTAGAGTTTAAACTCGTTTATAGTCTCAGTAGTGGATGTTGAAGAGACACGTAATGAAAACTCGTTCGTTGCTTAATTATCTTTATTATTTAATTTTTCCCTGGGAGTGTAATAATTCTTCGTCACATTTCGCACCTACCGAGGCTTACTCGCTTCGTAATTAGGAGGCAAAAATTTCCTCCTTTATCCATTTCTCCCGCTTCGACCTCTTTCCTTCCAACTCCCTCGAGTTCCTTAAAGTGAACTCTTTTTCTCTCGGCCAGCAGGTGAAGATTCATTTAATAGAAATCTCAGTTAAATCTGATCCGTTCGAGACAATTTGCAATTTAAATGCTTCGTGACGCCTGTCAGGATGAGAGTGCCAACTAATGAGAGCGACGAATACGGGTCAAGGGCTGTTTTAAAGCTGCAACTGCAACTGCAACTGTAACACTCGGAGGGCGGTTCTTCCACCTTTTACAAAGATCTGAACCATTTTTGTCATTTAAAAGGTTTCGTCGTTTAAATTTCTCTCTAGCATGTAATGGTCCTTCACCACATCTTGCGCTTTATCGGGTCTTTGTTAATTTAGAATTACAGAAATTTCTTTTTTATTGCCCTCTTTGTTTTCAATCTTCCCTCTGTACCTCGCCTGAATGACTATTTTTGCACTTTCTCATGAAATGGCAGTTGGGGATTTGTTTCAATGAAATTACAACTAGCCTGATCGTGATCACTCTGCATATTTTGCAATTGAAAAACGCCATACTGTCTGATAGGTTCTGCACTAATTCATGGAAGTGAATGAGTATAGCCTGGTTGAGCCTTACGTTTTACAGATACAACAAGATTTGTGTCTGAAAAGAGGTGCTTTGCTTAACAATCCTTGGGGTATGAATCATTTTCGGCATTTCTTGCTACATACTTTCTGTGCTTAATTAAAAAGTGCACTTATGCCTTATTACGTTTCGCGCTCGCTAGACTTTTCACGCTTTACGGTTAGAATATATAGACGTCTTCTATTCTACCTTATCTTCGTGGAGTACCTTTTCCTCTTTATCATTTAACAGTTTCCTACATTTAGTCGTCTGGAAATTGCGTCTTTTTTTAGTTACATGTCGTCCTAGTTTGAACGTTTCAACGCTTTAGAATTAGAGTAGAGAGATTTCCTCTTTTCCTCGTATTCTTTTGGGATAAACATTTTTTTACCATAGAGCATTTTTCCTCATTTAGTCATTTAGAAATTGCACTCACTCCTTGTTACATTTCGTGCTCGTTTGGGGTTTTCACTCTTTCGAAATTAGACCATAGGGATTTCTCTTTTTTTTTTGCATTTCCTTTTAATATTCACTTCCTCTGCTCTCCCGCATTTTCCAAACTCGCTACTTTTCTCTCCCAGAGAAATGAATGGAGATTTGTTTAAACGAAGTTGTAATTAAACCTGACCCATTTGGAACAATTTGCAATTCAAATTCGTTGCCACGGTTGTTAGGATGCGTGCCAGCTAATGAGAGTGCATGAATGTATGCTGCGCTATGGGCTTTACAGGTGTAACTAGAACTGCATTCGGCTAATTTTTGGTCGAAATATGAAAGTATTCTGCTTTTTAATCCTCTTCGTTCATAACCTTTTATAGGGTATATTAACTCTTTCTCATATTCCAACCGTTGTTTCGTACAATTACAGGGTAAAACCTTTAGAATAATCTTATTACGTTTTCTCGGCGGTAGAAAATTCACTGTTTTGTTCGGTCCGGCTCTTAACTCTAAAAAATTGCAAATCCATGTTTTTGGCACTTGCATCATTTTCCATGATCGATTTTCAGTCGCCGCGTGTCCGTGACGTCAGTGTTTATTAATTGATACGTACTCAGTGAAGGTTGCTGATCCTTGCGAATTCCTAATATTCATTGTTCAATGGCCCGATATGCCACAGAGCTATGCCCTATCACGAGTCATGTCAATCAGGGTGAATCGTTAATTTACTATTTATAGAAATATCCGATCGTTGAATGACGGATCCAATAAATTTCATCATTAAGGAGCTGCCGATTTGAAATGAGTAAGAGAGATGTTAAAAGATGTTAGAGAGTAAGAGATGTAAAAAGATGTTAAAGAGTAAGAGATGTTAAAAGATGTTAGAGAGTAAGATATGTAAAAATATGTTAGAGAGTAAGAGATGTTAAAAGATTTTAAAGACTAAGAGATGTTAAAAGATGTTAGAGACTAAGAGATGTTAAAAGATGTTAAACGATGTTTGCTATCAGGGAGATGAGTTGGGAGCAGAGATAAGGAGAATCCCTGAATTAGGCCGTCATTGGGGGGTATCAGGTGGCAAGTGCATTAGCCGTCCCACATTCTGCACCAGGAGGCAGCGCAGGACGCGATCGCGCGACCGTACCCGTGAGAAATCTCATCTTATCTCAACAACTCATCTCTGTGAATACTCTGGTAATCGATAAACTCGCATTTGAACGGGATAAAGGCCAAAAAAAGTGTCTTATGCGCTTCTATGCTAAAACGATGGTAACAAGAGGTCTCGGAGTGAAAATTTAGTTGACACGAAAATCACAGATTGGCGCAGGGGGTCACTCTGCAGTCAGTTAGGGCTTCAGAAACCATGAATCCAGGGGATTTCTGGAGTTTTATTTCGATTTCTTTATAATTATTGTATGAAAACGACAGATGGAGTACCCTATTTGGTTCAATACTCGATATAATTCGACATAGCTGTCAATATAAAAACGAACGTTGGCAACGTAGGTATTTAGAAAAACCTTTCTCACCGATGTCAATCAAGTTCCCCGACGTCCCTAGGAGCATAGAATAATTTTTAAATATTTCTTTGTAATCTTTGCTAAATATCTCAAGCGACAGATTTTTTAAGATTTCTTGTAGATTTAATTCGAAGATATCTGAAATATTTGTTGAAAATCTCAATGACATATTTAGNTACAAAATGTACGATAAATATATGTACGTTAAATATATAGAAAATATCGGACAAATATTTTGTGCTACTAGGGGTGTTTCACTTCACCTTAAGTAAACCAACCTAAATTTACGAAAATTCGCGTTAATTCGCGCAAATTCGCAGCATATCCGTGCAGATTCTCGCAGATGCGTGCGGTTTCGTTGGAAATGTAATTTCGTGCCAAATTCGCGTGCATTTCCCCAAATTCGCGCATATTCGCTCAAACTCACCCTATAGGTCCCTCAAAATTCAAAGCGTTTCGCGCGAGTCCGCGTAAATTCTCACCGATTCGCGCAAGTACGCGTAAATTCTCACCGATTCGCGTAGACTCGCGCTCGCTCGCGGCGCGATTAAACCCGACGGAGCGTCCGCGACGTTTAATTCAGACTCGACGAATCCCGCGGTGAACAAATCGTCCAGAAATTCCCGGGGGAATTCGCTCGTCTCGGGTGGCTAACGTCGAGATCGTCCAGCCCCGCCCGACGAAGTCGAGTCACGGCGGAATTTATGTCTTCGACGTCCCGGAGTCTCCCCGGAATGAAGGAGCAAGCCCTTGCCAATTCTCCCGGTCGTTTGTTCGTCGCCATTTTATATTTGGTTCGTAAAGACCCGGCGTTATCCTATGGGGTAGGTGGACCCCCCGTCATGAATTAATCATTAAAAGATCGCCACCTTCGGTCCCTGGGGCGCGCGTGTCGTCTTTGGGATTCTCCATCGGACCTTACCGAGGAACATCTTCCTCTATTTCTCCCGAAAAGGAATGTAAGAGGTAAAAGGGACGATTACCGCGGATTTCCGAATCGGTACATCGTTTACGTTTTTTAAATAATTTTCATTTCGATTGTTGATCGATGCTGGCCGCCTTTGTAATGAAATTGGGCCTTGCCGAAAGCAATTTAGCGATCCTTTAACGAGACGGCATGCTATATTCTTTGTATTACTTTGAATTAATATGTATATATAAAACGGGGTTTCTTAATGAGTAGTTAATTCATGTCCATTAAGCTTTATATACGATGGTGATACCTGGACCTCCAAAGTGGGCTTTAAATACAGTCGAAAGCACCATGTATCGAAACGATGGGACCTCGTTCGGTTTATTTTCATTTTTCACGTTTAATTTTTATTTAATGCTGCGAAGTCGCGCCGGTTGCATATTTATTTGAAAAGGGATTGGCAAGTTGTTTATTCGATTAGTCGTCGAGAATCGGTACATGATCATAGGTCCAGCGTCGTGACGATCCTTTAATTGAAAACTAAAAGTCAGGATTATGAACACGATCATTGGATTGCACGTTTTATTTTGTATAAATGTAAGGGTACGCGTCCAGACTAATACTTTTTTATGCGTAATTTATATGCTGGGAGCAAAGTGATAAACGGGTGCTGCGAACATTGTTCTATTCATAATGCCCATATTTGTCCCTTTGCTCATAACGTACATACGGTTACGTATAGAGTTCATTTTCCTACGCGCAATGCATAAACAGGCCAAGTTTGCCCGATTTCGGAGCCATTTGCACCCTTTTCCTCTCTCTTTGATAAACAATTTATTTTACCCTGGATTTCATAACCACGCCCAGCGAGGCAACCCAAGCAAAACGCTTCAACACTAGACGCGTTGCTCCCGCTTTTCCATAAAACACCCGAAGTACGTCTGCAATTTAAATCGACCCCATCAAGAGCTCTCAAGAAATATTCATAATCGCTATTGAATCTACACTAACCGCTCTCTGTTTCGCGAATCGTGGTTTTCCCACAAATGCGGTCACTCCCGTTCCCGTCCACCTGCCTAAACCGCGAAATCCGTCCCTCATATGTCGATACACATCTCCGTGCGTGTTATCATTAAAAAAGAAAAGCCCACTCTATTTCCACCTTCCCTTCCACCTGAATACTGGTAAAAACTGGGACCGATACCCTTTCAGAAAAAATCCAGAAAATTCCTCCTCGGTCTAACGGAATCAATCGAGATTTCGCAAGCTTGCGGAGCGCCGTGGGCGATACGGTAATCGCGGTCAAGTAGTTTAAAATCGGTATCGATCACCAGACCGAAGCGACTGGTCCAACGTGAACCTCTCTACGTCACTTCCAATCGTCGTTTCAGGGGCGACTCGCCCAAGTAGGAGGTTAAGATCGAACGGAGCTCGATCGGAGTCGATCAAGGCCGGAATACCGCGGTGTCACCCTCGGGGAGGATCGAACGGGCAGAGACCTTGAGGCACCATCCTCGACCTCGCACTCGCTCTTTTTCCTAGTCTCTTTTTTCCGTCATTCTCTTTTTTTCTTTCTCTCGTTTTTCTTTTGGCCTATTCGTTTCTCGATAAATCTGCTCTTTGGAACGATACGTATATACCCTCCGTTATGCTTGAACTGCAGAAGCCGGGACAGTCGGCCACGACGAGCGAGGCTCCGGGGATTGCCGCCCGCTACGACTCTGCCAACACAACAACAACACTCCGCTCACGTGGTCTAATTCCTAGGCTCTAAGAGGAGCTGGTTTTCGCTGCCTAAGAGACAATGGGTCCTGGCACTTGGTTCAGGTCGAGGGGGTTTGAGATTTTCCGCGGTCAATCGCTAGGGAAATGCTCGTGCCCTCGCTTTGCTCTTGTTCCGTTGGATGGGCACCCACGTGCTCGCAACGTGCCCCTGGTGTAGCGATGTGACGAGCCGAGTACTTTAACTCGTTAAACTCCAGTCAAGCATGTATTCGAGTCATTCTTATTGTAATTCGAGTTATTGGTACAAATGAATGCCGGTTACAAGGGTAAGAGCGAGACCGGGATACTCGTACCGAGATACCAATCACGTCTTATTTGTTTATTCGAGTAATCGTTATTCGAATTGTTTTACTCTCCAACTCGCCATTGATTCGACTCGTCGCGCCGGATGTATGGGACATCGAGTTGGCAATGTCGAGTAACTCGAGTCGATGACGTACTCGACTCGTTATATCGCTTCGACTCGAGTCGTTTTACTCGCCAGCTTGCCATTGACTCGACTCATCGCGCCGGATGTATGGGTCATCGAGTCGTCGACTCGAGTTGGCAATGTCGAGTAACTCGAGTCCACGAAGGACTCGATTCGTTGTATCGCTTCGATTCGAGTCGCCGTTAATCGAGTCGTTTTAGTCGCCAGTTTGCCATTGACTCGACTCGTCGCGTCAGATGTATGGGACATCGAGTTCGCAATGTTCGAGTAACTCGAGTCGCCGTTAATCGAGTCGTTTCACTCGCCAGCTTGCCATTGACTCGACTCGCCATCGAGTCGTCAACTCGAGTTGACAATGTTCGAGTAAGTCGAGTCGATGAAGTACTCGACTCGAGTCGCCGTTAATCGAGTCGATCTACTCGCCAACACGCCATAGACTCTACTTGCCGCGTCGAATATATGCAGTATCGACTTATCGACTCGCGTCGAAACTAGAGTTGGCAATGCTTTCGAATTCGAGTAACTCGAGTTGGCAAAGCATTCGACTTGTCACATCACTACCCTGGGGTGCTTTCTTCGAGATGGGAACGTTTGTCGCCTGGAAGGGTCGGTAAAAGGGTTGTGGTGTCTTTTTTTGGCTGTGGATTTGGGTTAGACTGTCACTTGCAAAAGAGGAAATTCGAGAAAATTTCAAAATATTTGTATCGTATACGAAAGTGCGGGTTCTGTCACATGTTATTGAATTTTTGTGGCATTTCAAGCGAATGAATGTGGGGGTTGAGCAGATGGACGAAAATTGATCTGGAATCAGCGGGAAGAAATCAATTGGAAATCTCATATTCCGCAGTCTACGTGTTATTTGATATTCCTTAATATTGCTTGTATGCATGTAATTGCTAATATAATGAGACAGAAAATGCTCTGAGCGAAGATAAAAATACTTTGTCACGTGGAATATTTAGTGACGATGTAAATTAATTTTCTTTGTTTCAAAGGGCCAACTATATACATATATTAAAAATGCTAGACTAATTTCTGTTTGTTCATTTCCACGAAGATAGCTTGATAAAGTAATTTCAATGAAAGTACTTAAGTCTAATTATTTAAAAATGAAAACTTTCTCAAACTAATTAGACCGAATTCATATACATGCAAGGACAAAGTATGATTACAATTCATTCGTCATATGTTCCACGTTTCCAATACTTGAATTGTCGAAGATAAGACTTGGTTAAGCTGAGTTAGTTTGGATTTGGGAGAATTTGACGACTTCCTGGATCCAGGATCTTGAAGGAGATTGTGGAGGGAGTAAACTCGGAAATGATTGGAGTCGGTACGAATTTCCGTGCACCGGATTTAGGAATGTTCCTTAATTACGCGTTCCCTTCAATTGTGATGAAACGATCTAATTGCATCGATAGAATTTTGCATTTATAATTACACAAATTTATTAACTCGTCTAAAATTCCAACTTTAAGTACTTATTCGTTTCAAAATTTGCAACGATATCCTTTCGTCCGTATAAAGAGTAACAAAATTAAATGCTCACAGCACACTTACGAGATTACTGACATTTGTTTAAACCCTTTTTTCTAAAATAACAGTAAAAATGTACTCCCTCCCTTTTAGCTGATATGTTATCATAATATTTAAAATTGCAATATTTTAAATAATACATACAACAAGAAATATAACACCTTGCTCATAGAAACAATATTTCAAGTTTCAAATAATTTTAAATGACACATGTTCAAATTTGACCTTCTTCTAATATTTAAGCACCGCGCCTATATGCAATTTTGGTATTAAAGACGCATTAATATTAAAAAATGTTAATAATACCATGTTATTAAAACATCGTTCTTTGTATAAGTGCGACTCATTTGCGTATAGTAAAAGTAAAAGTGTAAACCTGTTAGAGGATGCTATTTCAATAACCGGTCATAAACTTATTACTGACCTGTCCTAATACTGGCTGCCCCATTTCCACAATCCTAATTGATCGAAAGTAGTTCTCGTAAGTGGAGCAGAGCGGTAACAGGTCGATTGTCGGTAATTAGAACATTAGCCTGATTTCCGACATCGAGACGAGCGACCAAGCTCCACCATGATAAAAAGCCCTACCATCGAAGTGTTCATTTTTGACGGGCAAATAGGAAGTTGATTACAGGATTAAATGGTATTTTGCAAGCGAGGTTTCTGGATGGCGGTACTTCAGGGAAGCGGTTTCCCTAATTTCCTCTCTTTGTCTATTTTCCTTCCCCGTGACACATTAAGACGATCAATTATGTCTCTAATTTCGAGCTCTCAAGTGCCAAGGAACCATTCCCTCTTAAGCATCCCCGATCTAAGGATCGTACGTAAATCTACATTCCTCTATATCGTTATTAACATTCTACATCTAATATGTAATAAGGATAGAATACCGAGACTCGTGTCGGGCGTTCCATGCAGGTGCATTAGTTTTCTAAATAGTTTCTTTGGCGTCACTCAACAATTGCAAATAAAGAAGAGGGACTCGAAACGATCTTTTTCATAAATTCTCCCTCCTATGAAGTAGAAATGCCATAAATCAATATTAAAAATCTCCAAATTAGTTTTTTTCAAGCTCTCCAGGAACACAGCAGGTTAAGGTGAATATCTCAGTCGACGAGACTTTAAGGAAATACTATTGGGAAATATTTCATCCGCGGATAATTGCACTTTTATCTAACGAGGCTAAAGATAAAAAGAATCACCCGATATGCAAACTAATTATTGTAACACTTTTTAAATCGTAGCTGTATAAATAACAGCAAGAACGAGAAAAACTGTTAAACCAGGAAGGATGAGAATTGAAATTGCCATGGACACCATTATCCAAGCACGTGCGCTATTTAGCCGGTAAGGGTTAAAACCAATGAAAGGTTTTACAATCACGGACCAATAGTCATCCACTGGGACATTCACCTTAAAAAACTCCCCTCGTTTCTGCAGAATATTGGAAGTTTTCTCCACAATGCTACGAGCCGGCATCGTTGGGTCAAGCTCCTGCAAACACCACGAAGTGGTTTCGCGATCGCGTGGGAAAAAATGGCACACTCTCTCCGGGAGTCCTTCGACGAGTTAAGCGGACGGCGAAAGAGGTATCGAAGGGGTATCGAAGGGGTATCGAAGGGGTATCGAAGGGGTATCCGGGAAAAGTGGCGCGAACTCGCTAGGAACGCCCGACGGTCCGGTCCTCGAGTTCTCGTAAAGTCGGTTAGACTCACTCGGCGTTGGTCTCTGGAGTGGGCAGGTCGCCGATGGTGGTGAGGGTGAGGGTGGACCAGTAGAGCGAGCCCAGGTACTTCCTGGTGAGGGTGGCGTACTCGCCGGGTCGATAGGGGTAGACCCAATCGCCCTGGAAGCCTTCGGCCTCGCTGAGGAGGTAGTAGAAGCACCCGAACCAGTGGGCGAGTATCAGCAGTATGTGGATGAGATTGAGCACCCGCCAGAGGTTCGGGTAGACGGTGCGCGACTCGACCATGTAGTAGTAGTTGTAGACCCGGTAGACCTTGAGGAACCTGGGGAACCTGAGCATGGGGTTGCTGCCGAGGTTGACCTGTAGCAGGTCCAGGGGCAGGAGGGCGAGCAGATCGAGGACGAAGGATTTGGACTTGAGGTAGTGGCCGGCCAGTTTCTTGCTGTTGTAGACCATCAGACCCTGTTCCAGGTAGCCGGTGCGGATCTGGACCCCGACGTCCAGGAAGAAGACGACGTCGGTGAAGCTGTCGCAGGAGAGCCAGGCCTCGGGCGCCAGCGCCTGCAGCTCGGGCAGGCTCTGCCTGACGATCAGCGTCCACAGGTTGTAGAGGACGCAGGCCGAGAGCAACATCAGCCAGTAGTAGTAGAAGTTCTCGTCGGGGTTCACCACGGTCTTTGGGGGCTTCTGGGGACGGCGCGGCCGGCGACGACGACGCCCGGAGTCCTTCTCGTCGTTGGCGTCGCCTTCGCCCTCGGCCGTGTCCAGCGTTTCCTGGCTCTCCGGTATCTGCCGGGTGGAGAACCGCTTCAGGAAGGAGTCCTCTCGCTTCAGCGGTGGCTTCTTCTGGATGGTCGATATGGCCGAGGACAACTGCACCGTCGTGCGCAGCTTCATCCACCGCTGGTTGCTCTTCGTTCTGCGAATCATACCGGGCGATTAGTTAGGGGGTTTCCCTCTCGGGCAGGGGTTGAGACTCGGGACGCTCTGGGAGGACCCAGCCTGGAGGCACCGGAACGCGGTTGTCCGAATTAATGAAACCTACCCGCTCCGGGAAGACCCCGAGGTACCGTTCCTCTGGGTAGAAAATGCGATTTCGTTCCAACGTGTCAACGAATCGATCGAATCGGGATGGTTCCTATATTCGACATCCTGTCTGGGGATCTTTTGAGAGGCGGTCGGACTCGAAATGCCGTCGTCAAATTTCATCCGTGCATGTTAGACGCGGTCCCGAATTCTTCGTTTGCAAGTCGTCCGTGAATTTCTGCGTCCACCGCTTTGATTTGAATAATCGTAAGCGTTTCCAACGTTTTACTCGATTTGCTAGAAAAATGAGAGCCGCGCAAGACTTATGTTAATTTCCACGCGGCGCTTGGATACGGTTATCGCTTTCATAGTGACGGTTTCTTTTCTAACGAAAACGTTCCGTCGTGTTCTTAAAACGGACCGGGCACTGCGTTCGTCAAAGAGGTCTTTAAGTAGATCTTGTCAAACCGCGTGCCAATGGAACCGGGTCCTCCAAGAGGACATCGCGCGGTTATCAAAACCACTTATCTCTAGGACCTAAGGTCTGCATCTTCGCATCCGTAGGAGGTTTCTGCTTCTTCTTTTTCTTTTTTTTTTTTCAGAAAATTAAAGGGAAATCGAGTAGCGAGATAAAGTCCAGGGAGAGAGACAGACAGACAGGCAAACAGTCAGACAGACAGAGGCAGAGATAATCCTGTGTAGAGAGACAGAGGACCGAGGTAGCGAGATTTTCCGCGGTTTTTGGCGCAACGTTGATTACTCGGTAAATCTCGTTACGCGTGTACTTACTTCCAGCGTCTTGCAGGATTTCTCCGGGGTTCGTTAGGTATATTTCCGGATAAATCATTTTGCAGATTACGGACGGGGTCCGTGGCTATAAATAAAAAGTATTATCGGATTGGTGACATCTCGAGGAGCACTTATACACAGCTTAACCAAATCGAAGCGGGAGCTAAACATCGAGTGTCTCGCAAACTTTGTGCAATTAGATCAGGATTTTCTAAGCGATGCAGCAGGAGTGGTTCAATACTTTGAAGCGCACTTGGAGAATGTATGTCAACTTCCTCAAATCCATCCAGTTTTCCGTACTTCGAGCGTTTATGGCAACTTTAGGGGAGGAATTATCCCGGTGGACTGGAAAACTTTCCTTCGGCGTTCCCGCGTTTCGTTCGAGTAAATCTCGGATGCGGCGATTAATCACCAGGACGGCTAAGGATTCTATCCTGGGAACTTTATCATAGAATAGGCTGGAATTGTTCCCAGTTCTTCCCAACAGTTGCCAACATTGCGGTGGGACAATGCGAGGAATTGCCAAGTTGGCTTTGTTACGATTCTTACGCCCCGAGAAGGAAAAAGGCGAAGCTAAATCAAGATTTACCAGATTGTTTGTAAAAATCAACGTCGCTTGAGAAAATCGACAAAATAATATAAGAGTATGTGTAAAGATCGCAACTTTCTAGTGTCTAATAATGTCAGTAATTTTTTAAGATTACCTTCAGTCGGTGTGTTAAAAATTTTAATAATTTCGTTGTTAATTTTTCATGTTTTAATACACGAGACCCGTGTATTTTGTACAGTACGTTATTGTAGTTTACTTTGCAAAAAATGTGACTTATCGAAACTGTACGTCAATACCTTGAAATTTTAAATGTTCAAATCGGATTTGAATATTTCAAATTGGAGAAATTAAACAAAATTGTTTAACCTTTTCGATACTACGGGTGACTATAGTCGCTTATCATTGCACACTTGTTATACCTTACAGATGTAGTTACCCCTCAAAATGTTGCATTGCTTCACGAGTTTAGTCGAACTTTTTGACCATTTTCTAATTTCAGACTTCCCAAATTTTAGGAAAATCGCACTGAGGTCTAATTAATCGTCAGCATTGCAGACCTTCATCGCGATTGATTAAGTGACCCAAAGGCTGGATAGTTTTTTTGGGGTCCTGTCTCTCGAGGGTGGTAGAAAGTAATGACGCAAAAAATTGAGGGAGTTCTGACCAAAGGCAGGTTAGAAATGCGAGAAAAAGTCTATGGAATTGTCAAGAAGAGGCTATAAAGAAGCAAATGTGAGGTATTAGGAATCAACTTGCTGAAATGGCGCGATTCTCTTGTTAATTGCCACCAAATCACATGTAAATTTAAATAGGACTCGTTTATATCTCTTGAAAATTTGCCCTTTCAAATGCTTCATGTATTCGAGTCAATTGGTCATTTTCCCTAATAAATAAATACGAACGTATGTCCCATTTTTAAGTGTTTCATGAACGAATTAAATGTTATCTATTAATTTGAAAAGCTAAGCGCTATTTGGTAACCGAAGAAAAAATGTTACGAAACCACTATTGACATTTGCCAATTTCCGCGAGGCCGTGTACAGGATTGATACGACCAATGAAATAGTGTCGAGACGAAATAAATCTTAAGAGATATTGACGGAATTGTTACGGGATGATAAAAACAGGTGAAATGAGAGATGTTCAGGGGGATAAACTTGGGGAAATAAATAAGAGGCTTCGTAAAAAAGAGCTCTTTTATGTGTTCATCCGATGGTGTATGTATGGACCAACCTGAATGTTTTATTACTCGGCAATTGAAATCGAGAGCTAAATGAAGAATATCGAGAATCGAGCACCGCCTCTCCGAGTTGAATTTCCCTTATTTTCGAGGGATCATGTCAGAGGTCAATTAATCGCAAGTATTGCCGGCGATGGTCACGATTGATAGGACGACTTGGAGATCGAATAGTTTTTCCGATACTCGATCCTGGGAGAACGAGGAAAAGCAATGACGGAGAAAACCGAGAGAAGTCTGCCGGGTCGGCGGTGTAGGACAAAGGAGCAAGAAAAAGTCAATCGAGTTGTCAAGAAGGAAGGAAAAGAAAGAAGGAATTTGAGACTTTTGAGAGCCGAGCAACGCCGAGCCATCGCAATCCTTCGCGATTACAAAAGAAATCTTTCTCGAGAAAGAGCCCTTTTGATATATATCCTCGAAAAGTTCTTTGACTGGAAGACTCCAATTTCACGAGCCACTATTTACGCGGATGAAATGACGGAAACAGAAATAAGTACTGTCGAATTCAGCCAACCTTTCTCGTGCATTAATTGATACCCGATTTAGGGACACATTTGGATGTATTAAATGTTATACAATTTAACTAAAAAATATCCTCCCCCTATACGGTTTTTCGAAAAGAAAACTTCGGAGATCCTCAAGCTTTGGTCGTTGACCCATTTCCTAAATTTGCGTAAACTTTTAACAATTACTTCATGCAGTTTTTGGATAATATAAGTAGAGTTCTTAGAGATTTCTGGGGATTTCCTTTCTTTCCCTTGAAATCTCTTTAATTCAACTACAGAGATATTAAAGAAAGCTTATGAAAGAACAAAAGAAGAACTCTTGAACAGACTATCAAGGAGGAATGGAAATAGACTTCTTGTGGAAAGGATTCTCCGAATAAAAAAAAAGAGCAATATCGAGCTTTTATAATAATGCTCATTGATAAGAAAAGAAAGTTGCTTCCACTTTTTTACAGGCAATCGACGTGGCTGACAATCCACTCCCTAAGACCCCACTCGAGAAGCTTTGCTGTAATTGATTTTAAAATCCGGGATTTTTCTATTTCCTTTTTAATCCCCTTCGGTCGGTGCAACGAAATCATTTCGACCGAAGGACTCTGTCCAGGGGTTTGCACATTTCATTGGATTTATGCAAATTGAATGCCTTGTACATTCGCTTATTTACAGCCGTTCGCTTCAGAAAGAGCTTCGTAAAGCTCTTTCCAATGCACCATGAATCGAGGGCAAAAGTGTCTTGGTTACAATAGGGCATTAAAGAACTTTAACGCCCTTTCTCTTGGCGAATTGATGTTTCTCACTTAACACCGTTCGATCGATTCAGCCTAGTATAAAATGCATACTTTTCAACTAATTTATTAAGAAGTTGGATGGGGAAGTTACCTCAATTTGAACTCATATAATGATTTGACTACGCTGTGCCCATTTAATAATGTTAGTATTTATCATGCTTTTTTGATGCTACATTTACCTAAAGGGATTCAAATCCACTATCTAAACTTGATAACTCGATAAACCGCAAAACAAAAATTTGACTGCGAAAAGTTGCGTCTTTTTACCGGAGTGAAAGTTAATTATGTTAGTTAAATGTTTCAATTGTGGAATAAACCAGATATGACAAAAATATAACCGAGCTGAAATAAAGTTAAAATTAAAATTAAAAGGTTATTCATTAATTTAGTACATTCTAAAATAAATTTGAATCAAGGAGTTCTAAAATGAATATTCCATGATCAAATTCGCTACATTATTAATACACAGCTGATAGAAATAATGATTCCATTAAGTTGGTTAGTTATCGAAGACGTAAATTCTTCAATTATGAATTTAAGTATTAAAAATATATTTATTTAAATATGATAATTTGTTATCTTAAGCACATCGATGTGTGTTCCATTAAGAAGATACTCGAAGAATTTGTTGACCAGACAGTTATAGAATTCAAAGAAACAATATCTATGTCGGCACCGAACATGGATTCTTTTTGGAAACTTATCGATTTTTTGATAACCTACTTGATTGTTTTAATCATTTAAAGCTATTCAGATTTAATTTTTTCCACCGGCAATTGAATTAATCACGGACTTGCCGTATCAAAAAATTCTTTTAAAAACGGCTCAAAGATCCGAGAGAAACTCGAGAAACAGAGAGGGTGAATCCAGGAAGCAGGAGATAGAGTCGCTCGAAGTTATCGAATTGCAGGAAGAAGTGATAGGTCATCGGATGTATCGTAAGTGAAATAAGGATTGACAAGGTTATCGAACTGCGGAAGGCGGGAAGAGTGATTCCATTAGGGTGTAGGGAACCCAGAAAAGAGATCCCCTTTTATTGCAGACTGCTATAGCTTTAAGTTTTGCACTATATACGGACTCTAGTAAACTATGCTCAGACAGGGTAGAACTTGCATTTTTTTTTCGTTTACCACAACTTTTAAGAAAATAAGATCGACAAACGTTTAATAATAATGCGAATGAAGTCGAAATAGCTCCTAACAGAAATCGACTAAGGTCGATTGCACACATGCCGGCAAAACCGGCACCGACTTTTCTGCCAAAAACAATGTAACTTTCATTTATTTACAGTATTACTATAGGAAACAACCGATGCTCGGCACCGGTTTTGCCAGTTGGGTTCAAACGGCGTAATTTATTATATTTTTTTCCATGGTGTGGTCAGAATTGACGTGCTTCTATGCAGTAAATTCGAGCCTGAACATTATCAACGCTACTGATTTGTTATAGGTATATCGATTACATATCAATTTTTTTTTTATTCACTAAATCGAATACTTTTTTCGAAAAGCAATGACATGTACTTACCGTGGAACTATTTTGTCGTTCCTGATTGTATTGAAAAATGCATAATCTAAAGTGAAAATAAATCAGTCGACAGGAGGAATAACACGTATTCTCCTTAAATTCTTCAAGCTCCTGCAGCGTCGAGCAGATATAGTCAGCAAAGAAGAACTTTGTTCGCGACAACTTGGAAGTAAATTGTTTCTCAATTAACGAACACGTTTATGCTGGACCGGGTTATAAATTCCGGGAATTATTTTTCATTTGCCAAGTATTGGGCAAACTTAACTTTCGACGTTTCGGCATATTATTGCATGGACCGAACTTGGCAACTTTTCCGAGCTGAATCTACTGTAAACATTTTTTAGGAATTTTTAGAAAGGCTAGCATTTTACTTAACCTTTAAGTAAGAATGACAAGTGGCGAATAATGGCTCGGGAGAGATTCGAGTAGAAGGATATCGTCGCAGAAGGAAATAGGGGACCTTTTTAAGACGTTGTTAGAGACAAATCGACATATTCCTCAAGCGTAGGGGTGGAGTCGAACACAGGGTGAAACTTTTCAACTCGCGTGGGATATAAATCAGGAAACCACCGGAACAAACGATAAAAAATGTCTAAAAGTATCTCCGCTTATGCGAGTCTCGAAACCGCAAAGAGGAATGCGGAGTTTTCTCCAAGTCATAGATTACAGGGTGGAAGGAACGATGGGAATCCAGGAGTTTCAATATTTTTCGAAACGCGGACAACTGCCAAGTGAAGGAAACGAAAAAGCAGTTTCGATTATTCGTTGTGAGCATGTTTGAATAAAATTATCGTTGGGATGAAAATGGCAAATTCTGCCCGAAGGGTCGTAACCATAACTCGCGAGTCCAATTTAACATCGAGAAGATATGCAGAAAATGCGGTAGCAATAATACTATCTGATTATCTCGTGAATAATTATAAAGTCGCAAAATTGTCAAAAATACCCGAGAAAAAGAAGTTGATCGACTTAAAGGAATATGCATTGCAACCACAAAATCCTGCGATCAGATACGTCCAAAGGAATGTCAGCTTGAGTAAACAATGTAATTTTTCTTCTCAATCAAATAATTGTTTCTCGCAATTTTATATGATTCAAGCAACAATATATACGTCAACGTTGAAATGTGTTACTTTATCTCCGGTTAAAAGGCAGAGTATAGAATTTTGGTAACTGAGTATTTCGAATTTTTTAATTAGTTTGCGTTCTGTGTTGTACTCGGTAACAGTTTTTCCAAAGAATTCATATAGATAGTTAGATAATAATAGCAATCCATCAATTACTGTCAACGTTAATATTTTATAGCATGATTAATTGAAATTCGATTTTTTCGAGCACGAACTTTAGTGCAAAGAAAGGTTATCGTACATTTCCCATTCACTTTCCCACGGTATGATATCTCGGTTGGTCTTGTCTCATCCAATATATTTTCAAAACAAATCCTTCTTTTCGATCCAATCCCTTGTGGTAATACCTATTGGATGGTGGAAATCGTTAAAAAAAATTATATCTGCCCGCAAAGCGGGAAAAAAAGGAAAAAGAAGAGTAAAACGAAGAATAAAGGCGAAGGGAGGAGCAATCAAACGGTCAGGATTGGACGTGGAGTTGAAAGAAATCGAAGAGTGGAAATAAAAGGGGCTCAAGAAGGTGGTTTCGAAGAAAGTGCGCGACTTCTAAAGTGGTGCAAATCCACCCCTAAGTTGGCAGATCAGAGTCTGAACCTCTTGAATTTATTCACCGTGGAATGAGAGGGCTGCGTCGGTGCGTTCCGCCCTTAGGTCGAACCTTTGTACGGTTGTTGGTGCTTTGGCGCAGAACTTTGTTGGAAATCGAGAGAAAATCAAACACGCTATTGGCTGTGGCGGAGAGGTCCGTTCTATCAGCGAAGTCTCTGTGCGGAAGCATCCTTGGTTAAATGGATCTAGGATTACTTGGAATTCGTATAAGGATCTTAAATTACATAGGATTTGTATAATGCTACTGAATTACGTGGAACTCGTAGAAGGATTTTGAAAATGTCTAGAATATCGATCCATGGATGGTTAGAATGAGTGCGGTGTAATGGTTCTCCCGTTACTCGACTTTCACGATTAGTAGCTTTGTATAAAATTAAGGAACAAAAAAAAGAAAAACAAGGTGAAAAGGGAAAGTGAAGATGTAACGTTTAAATTTGTTTAATCAAGATATAAAAGAGCAAGATACGAGTATGAAACTCTTGGCAGAGATGATCATCTAGAAGAGAAGAGGTAAGTACCTGCCAGGAAGATAATTCACGACTTCGAGACTCGTGTAGATGGATTCGAGTCTTCAAAGGCTGGTGTATCATAGATCGCATTTATCGATCTTGCACGGCGAGCAATATAGTGCTATGTAGATGAATTTTATCCATAAACTGAACCTTTGCGCAATGACTGCGTTTTTAGTACAGAACTTTGACAGAAATGCGGGGAAAACCTTATTAATTCTATCAGAGAAATCCATTCTTTCGATTAAGATTCTACGTGGAAGTATTAAAGGTTCCAGACGGAGTTCTAAATTCTAAATATACTGGACGACATAAACGATACGTTGAATATTATACGTCGAATATAAAGGGAATCGAAGATTTTATTAAAACAAAGCACAAAGAACGACATACTTGGAAGGATCACGTTAGAGGCAACTATCTAGAGAAAGACCAAAGGCAGCTATCCGTCAAGAAGATGGTTCACGACCATGAAATATGTACAGATAGATCCGAGACTACGAAGATCAGCTGACTATAAATCGTACTTCCTGATCCTATTCAACGAACGATATAGAGTCACGATATTGCATTCCGTGTTTACATCGATGGAAAGTACTAGGATTCTAGTTGAAAGTCTTAATGAGATTGTGGAATGAACTTCACTAGTTCTACCAGCGAGGTTCATCTTTTAATCAAGGTTTTGCGTGGGAACGTCATGGGTTCTACCCAAAGAATTAAGTTTGTACTCACACTTCGCTTACAATTAGGGCGTTAAAAGGTATCTTCAGCCATTTAAAGACTACAGATAGAAGACGTCTTTTAACGTTAAAACTGAGGTATAGATACGGACCCTAGACTTAAACATATCCGATGAGTACCGAAACAATGGGCTCTATCTCTCGTTTCCCACATCCGAGCAAGAGGTGTCTGCAAAACGACGAGACTTAAATGAAAGAAGAACCAGACCGAGGAAGAGAAACGAAACAACGTTGAAGACGTAGCGTTGGATAACTGGAGTAGAGCGAGGCATAGAGACCTAAATACTTAGACGAATTGCGTTGCAGACCATTATCCATCGAAAAACGAAAGACAGTTTCCCGAATTTCCGATCTTGAAATGTGTGCAGATGGACACGGGTCTGTCAAGATCAGCTGATCATAAATTGAACCTCCCGATCCTGCGCAACGAGCACTACAGGGTCACGATAGGGCATTCCGTCGTTACATCGAATCCTTGCCCGAGTACCAGGGTTTTAGCCCAGAGCCATGATCGAATTGCAGAGAAAACCTCGTTGGTTCTCCCAATGAGGTCCGTTCTCTTCCGATCAAGGTTCTGCGGGGGAACGTCGCCGGTCTACCCAAAGACCTCGACTTTAACCTGTACGTCGAGTACCGAAAGAGAGAGCACCCCGACCTCTCGTTTTCCACATACGGGACTAAGACGTGTCCGCAAGACGAGGAGACTCTAAAGATAGGAGAAACAGAACGAGAGAAAGAGAAACGAAGACATAGCGTTGAGACTTGATTAGAGCGAGGCATAGAGAGCGAGACGAGAGGCACACGTAGGAGAACCGCGAAGACGAGGGAGCAGCCGTCCCTCCCCTGGGCCGCTCCAGGTCGGCAGATCGCAGGCTGTACCTCTTGATCTTGCGCAGCGAGGAATAGAGCGCCATGACGGCGCGAACGTTACTCCACTTTTGGGAGCCGCGCGTACTACGGGGTCTTCTGGCCGCGGCGATGACCTCGGCGTCGAGGCCGATGCTGTCCAGGGAGTTCGAGGTCGCCGGGCTCCCGGCGGGGCCGTCGCCGAAGGGTTTCCCGAGGGAACCTTGGCGCTGGCACCCTCTCGGTGACCTGCGGAGAACACAAGGGAACCGCTCTCTGTCCGTCTGTCCATCTCTCGGCGAAGCGCTTACCCGCTCGTCCTCGGCCACGCTCGTGTATCCGTGGGTACCCGCCGACCTCTTCGTCTATCTCTTTGTTTATGTCTTAAGTAAAATGGTCCCGAGCCCCGTGGAAGGCTGACTAGGAAGTCCCAGGTGGTATCTGGACTCTAGCTGGGACTTCCGCGTTCGGAGTTCCCGGCCATAGCCAGAATTGGTTAAAATTTGGTCGTGCATCCAAGACAGTTTTTCCTGGTTAACGTTGAGCTAAGACCCAGTCAGGATTTAAACTTGCCATCCCAGATCATTTTACTAGGCATTCCCCGTCAGCGACTAGCTAGGGTCTACTTAAAATTTAATTAATGTAATTTTGTCCGATTCTTTAGGATGTCCTAGCTAGACCCGCCGTAGAAAAGGGTGATATTTCAATTGAGGCCCTACATTGGTAAACTGGCATCCTGGCTAGGCGAATTTGGGGGACAACCCTAGAAATCGGGATGTACAGAGTCTTGGACAACGGTAGAGTTTAATCGATCTTAATTGGATGTTTGTCGACCAAGAAGTACCGTTCGTCACGAGTGAACCTCCGGAGATTCATCGGAAGATGTGTTATGGTTGTGGGTCGCATTGTTCCTCCTGGTAAAATTGTCATCGCGTACATAGTACATGTAATTGAAATAATTTGTAAGGGTATTGTTAGTTTTAGGTATTGATTTGTTGAGAAACGTTTATCCCTGATGTAGGTGGAATATGGAGCATTTGGAGTAATTCCGTTTGTACCAGGACGAGAATTGCTCCTAAGGGAGTTGACTCCTAATTATACCTAAACGTTCTGATTGTGCAGGTGTACAGAGAGAACCAGACAAGTTATATGTTGTACCCACTAATTGCAACTCTACTATGAAGACCTTGTTATCCTTAAATGTCTAGATTTCTCAGGACGAAGTCCTAAAGCTTGAATGAATTATACCTTAATATTAAACTACTGATAAGAAGATCATCACCGCAATCTTACTTCAGTTTTGATAATCTACCAAATTTTGTAATATTTTTCCAGAGGTTCACTTGCGACGGGCGTCATTGTTACATATTTTCCATATTTCGGAACTATAAAAGTGTTATTTGAACAATCTATCCATGTATCGGCCCATTACCAGGAATAGGCTGTATTCCTGTCAGTGATTTGGAGTACTCGTAACACGTTATTGAGTACGCAGAGTGTACTGTCTCAATCAATTGTACATATGCGTGTCATTTTAGACGGCTTCGTCGGGAAATTAGGTGAAACGCTTGTTGGTAATCAATCGAGTGTTGCGAGTATACCGTATAATAACTCTAATTTGGTAAAGAAGTATAGGATAATAATGTCAACTGGGTTTACTTAGAAAATCTCAATTGATTACAAATAAAATATATTTTAATTTCCCTTAGTGAACGCGTAAAAAATTCTTTACGCCCTTCCCTATTTAAAAATACAACAATTTTTAATCTAAAAACGATTCTTATGTCACTCTTTAAAGTCAAAGAAACACAACAATCGTGCTGTGAAACTTACCGTAAATTCAATTTGAATTGTGCAAATTGAAGTGCCGTTCATTAAAGCATTGAAAAATCACAAGTGGCATATATAACAGGGTACATTGGGGAGTAACAATAATCTTTGATAGTTATCTTTAACTCCTACCTGGATAAGTGCAACTTTAATTACGGAAACAAGGCCGGAAGAGAGGATTTGCTAAAATTATTATTACAGTCCATTGTACAAGTGCAATTTATTGCCAGTGCGGAGTGAAGCAGCAGTAAGTTATTATGCATTGGCCCTGTGTCATGATTTAAATGTTTACTCTTGGTTTGTTGGAACTGGCTTGTTGAACGAGTATTATACCATGAAGGGTGAATTTTTAAACGAAGTCAATGAATTACGAACACGAATAAATCATTTAATGAGTGTAAACCCTCCTTGGCACAGATATGCCACTGGAGTCATATTTTAATGAAATCGATGTGCGATATCTACAGCACTCATAGGCACACTTTCAAAGATTTATCGTAGTTGGATAATTTCATTAGCATTGCTAAATGTACGTGTGTAAATTATGCAATTGTATATATTTCATACAAAAGAAGCAAAACTCCGAACGTTTGTCAAAACTTGGACAGCTCTTAGTAGGATTAATTCTTGACATAAATTGTCTGTTATCTGTAATTCTTTCGAAAAGTTAAAATATGGGCCTCAATCATCTTTCCGAATCTTCCATCTCTCATTACCTACATTATCTTACGGGCCAATTGAGGTGAACCGAAACCCCCCTCAAATTAGTCGATTCGAATAAGACACTTTTTTGTAAGGGTATTGGATCGAACCGTCTGAAACTTTGACACATGATTCGTGGACACTTAGGAATTATTCTGACACTGAAAATTTGGATTTTTGAAAAAAAAGTTTGTTAACTTAGTCCAAATCAGAACCAAAATGGCATCGAGCTCTCATATTTTGATCAATAAACAATTATTAAACGCTCTAATATGAGAAACGAAAGTGTCAGGATAATTGTACGACAATTTAGAACACTCTGGTAATCGATAAACTCGCATTTGAACGGGATAAAGGCAAAAAAAGTGTCTTGAGCGCTACTATGCTGAAACGATGATATATGAAATCTTGGAGTAAAAATTTAGGTGACACGGAAATCACAGATGACATAGGGTGTCACTCTGCAGTCAATTAGGTCCTCAGAAACCATGAATCCAGAGGATTTCTGGAGTTTTACATAGATTTCTTTATAATTATTGTACGAAAACGTGGTGGAGTATGCCATTTAGTACAATACCCAACATAATTCGACACAGCTGTCAATATAAAAACGAACGTCGGCAACGTAGGCATTTAGAAAAATCTTTTTTACCGACGTCGATCAAGTTCCTCGACGTGTTTCACTTCACCTTAAATGCCTTATTCTGTTTATTTTCTGTACTAAATGGCAAGGCAATAAATACATATCAATGTTAAAAGTCCTAGTCGACATGTCGAAATCCTTCTGGTTTTACTCAGTTCACTCTGTCATGAAATACTTTACACTCGCGGAATGGAGTAGGAAATTTCTCCACATTATGGCGGGGCACTGTACCTTCCTATGAAGCGGCAGAAGTTCACTTAACTTCTGCCATGAACCTTCAGGGCTTCGGTTGTGGTTCTGGCGAGTTTACTAGTTTCTCGCACCTACGATGGGACGATCTTCGTGCCTGAACTGAACTTAACCTACGATCACTCTAATTCTGAAGGAAGTTTGCCGGGGCGTGTTGTAACGCCGCGCACACTCGAAAGACAAGTTTCCTTGTTTCCCTGTTTCCACCGTCTCAACGGCGTATAGATAACTTGTTTTCAAGTTCTGTTTCGACTGTTTCGACATTATTCAGAAATTTCAATGGATACGCAACCCGTATTATTGCCTAAAGTTTTGTTGGAACTCGAATAAGCGCACAGATTCCACGGGATCCTACCAAAGACTGCGAAAGCTTAATGCACTTAACTGCAAATGTTGCAATACACGCACTGATAATTAAAATCGAGCCACCTCTACGAAATCAATCGGAATTTATCATCGGAAAATATTTTCAGTTTTAAATATCCCACGAATTGAATTAAATTTGTTTTTCTTTCAATTACAATGAACGCGTTAAGGTAGACGGAGCGAAGAAATGGAGATAACTAATCTCTTCTTTCGAGAATGCAAGTGATAAATGAATTCAGACGAAATAGAGAAACTGTACCTCGTTTCCGCTGTTCTTTTTTATGCATTGTTCTTCATTCTTGTTTTTCGCAAGAAATGCCGGGGGGAAAATATAAATGGTTGAGAGAAAGAGACAACCCTTTTCAGCAGATGTTAATGTTAAATGTCATGTAGGTGTTCAATATCCGTCACTTAGTTGTACTATAGTTTCAACGGTGGCAATAAATCTCTAAAGGATTTCCCACTTCCGCGTCATCTTGATCGCTCTAAAGATTTTCCTCCAGAGTAAGGCAATAAAACCGTAATTCCGTGCGAGATTTGACGTAGTTAAAAGCAGATTTTCGAGACAAACGAGGCACGATGAACGAGGCAGACGGAAAGCTAACCTTTCGAACTAGACCAGCGAAGTAATTGCAAAGTTTTACGGGACGCGATTTCATTAAACGCAATTTCATACACCAGCTGTCTCGCATCTCCGGCCATAATGGCCGCACCCCGAGGCGTAAAAAAGTCGGCCTATAGGCCGTCGAAAAAGTCGAGTCTTTCCCAAAATAATGGGTCGACGAAAAGTGCGGAAACATTTTTCGCGAGACCGGAAATGGGATCTGAATGTCCGACGAGAACGTGGAACGGAGGAAAGCTCGGGAAATAAATTGAACAACTTTTGACGAGGCGTCGAATGCGTTCCCGTTGACCCAGGTACGCGGCGCGTCATGTGACGCGCGTCACGCGTAAGTGTCAAGCGTCGCGTCATGCGCCATCCTGTCAACCGTCATTACCATACCATCAAGTTATGCCGCTTCTCGACGAACCTAGCCGAGCTTTCTTCCCTTCGCAAATGGATAATTTCCCCTCGGTCTGACACGACGAGCATTGCAGAGCTTTAAGGTGAAATGAAACCCCCTTCAAATCAGTCGATTTGAATACAACACTTTTTTTAAGGGTATTAGACCAAACTGTCCGAAACTTTGACACATGACTCGTGATCATCTAAGAATTGTCCTGACACAATCAAAATTTGGATTTTTGGAAAAGATTTTTTACCTTAGCGCAGACCAGAACTAAAATGGCGTCGAGCTCTCATATTTCGATCCATATACAATTATCGGAGGCTCTGATATGAGAAACAAAAGGGCCAGGACAATTTTACGACAATTTAGAACACTCTGGTAATTGATAAACTCGTATTTGAACGTGATAAAGGCAAAAAAGTGTTTTATGCGCTTCTGTGCTAAAACGATGGAAATACGAGGTCTCGGAGTGAAAATTTAATTGACCTGGAAATCACAGATGGCGCAGGGGGTCCTTCTGCAGTCAGTTAGGGTCTCCGAAATCATGAATCCGGGGGATTTCTGCAGTTTTTCTTCGATTTCTTTATAATTATTGTACGAAAACGACAGGTGGAGTATGCCATTGAGTACGATACCCAATATAATTCGACACAGCTGTCAGTATAAAAACGAACGTCAGAAACGTAGGTATTTAAAAAAATCTTTTTTATTGACATCGATCAAATTCCTCGATGTATTTCACTTCACCTTAAGCATTGCGAATGGTTCCCGGTTCCGTTCGTTTCGCGTCGTACAGAAATACGTATTTTCTTTTAAACTGATTTTCATTTTATAAGTGAAAATAACATAAATATAATAGATTATATCCTTAATCGATTATTTCCCTTTGGTTAGATATGCGGTTCTGATTATTGTCAACGGGTTCAGGTTCTCAATTCTGTTTCCTTATATCATACAAAGCTGTGTCATTTATTATGTTCGATTTCACTTCGTAAATATGAAATTAAATAAACGAACAGATTATATCCGGCACGTTCGGCGGTTTTGTGCATTCGAGCGCAATTGTAATTTGCTGCGGCAGCGATCGTGTACATTCGCTCGCATGAAAATCGCGTACGCGTAATGAAGGTATTATGCGAATCAATATATCGACTGTCAAAAACTAATTGTTCTATGGTGAATTAAACACGTCTAACTGATTATATAGGTGGGTATAACGTAACGTGTCATTATGAAAATTCACGCAATTGGAATTTAAATCTCACTCTGGGAAAGATTTCAGCTTAAATTACATTTCGGTTTCAAAGTAACGGCCACCGTTACAATTTTTAATGCATATGGTTCAACATTGAAATAGCCTCGTGTCTTGACTTTGAGATTCATAGTCAACGTTTTCAAAAACTTTGCCTCGGCGTCATATGTTAACAATTGGATTTACATGCCAAACGTGAGTGCGTGCAGACCCTCGTTTACGTTTCCGGTAACGACGTTCAATTAATTCACAATTCGGAAATGGTCTTCCTTCAAAATATTTAGACGCAATTGTTTTTAGTATCAGGGGAAGTTATATTTTTTCCGAAACTTCGAACGAATCCATAAATCGTATGGATCCAATGCATTCCGTTCTCGCCGTCGTCCACTAATATATCATATTTATAGGCCTTCGATCGGTTTCCTCTTTAAACAGAAATTTGTCATCTTGGTGGATTAATGGCGTTCAAGACCGCCGGATGTGACGCACACGCGGTTATTCTTCAGTCTTTGGACATAATGGACGTCTCGGCACTTGTGGCCACCCTCCCGGAAGTGATAGATATGCGATCGCTCCTCAATTTCCGAAGAATGTGGACATTCGAATTCTCGAGGGTTATCACGTTCCTTATAAGTGACGTACCCACCCCTCTAGCTTAAGAAAATAATTGGAACCAAGTGAAATTTTATCTTCTGTATTTATTTTATCTCTATANCTATATATGATTATAAATTATTGAAACTAAACATGTCATTATTTTCAAGATATATTTCAGATATCTTCGAATGAAATCTACAAGAAATCTTAAAAAATTTGTCGCTTGAGATATTTAGTAAAGATTACAAAGAAGGTTCTGAAATATGCATCTCGAGACATTTAAATTCAATCAGATGATTCGACCGTTTCGGTGAAACTGCCTCGATAACTGTGATTACACGCCTAATTCTAAGTAAAGCAACGAAAACTTTCGGTTTATATAGAAAAGGACTGCATTTCTTTAAAATTGACTGTCTTGTACTTGCTGAGGGTTAAGCGAAGCATACTTTCTTGGTAACTCCTCGAAATATCTGGAAACTCTAAGGAAAATGACCTGTACTTTACTAGAAGTCATTGTCACTCTCAGATCATTAGACAAATTCGTCTTTCTGTAGAATTCATCGTTCTACAGTTAATTGGAGCGGAATGAGTCATGTTTTTGTTTGTGAAATCTTAAATATCGAAAGAATTGAAAGTACCTCACGTCTTCTTGCTCGATAGAATTCATGTTGGTTAAAGAATATACGCCCACAAACCCGATGTTCAAATTTAAAATTGCACGTAACCATATCTTATTTCCTCTCTTTATTTTCTACCTAGGTTGATAATAATTTACCCCATAATTCTGTAACGTTTGACAAGGTTAAATTATTGGAGGGCTCGTCATCGATACGTATTCTCCGCTAATGAATGTGATTAAATAACCCTTGTACGCGTACGCGCAAAAACGAGTTTCCCAACAAAGCGTGTCATCGCGTTGGCTTTCATTTGTTCCTGTTCGCGAGAACAGTTAAACATTGCACGGGCCTGAAGTGGTTTCAATTGTCGCAGTAACAATGGCAAATGTAGTTATTCTCCCCCGAGTTTTGCGGAAACGTGGCACGTTTGTCGGTAATCCTTTGACGAATTGCAATCGACATTCTTTTAACCCTTGCTCGGACACGATAGGACGTATCCCGATGACATATCGCGAGATATCGGTTTACTCGATGTACACGTTGTAATTTTTACACTTGTAACCGTTATCCATAACGAAACCTGTCAAAGTTTATGGCATGCAAGCTCCCCGCATTTACGTTATCGATACTCCAACTTCCGACTGATATATTCGACATAAAAGCTCGGCTACAAGACAAACGGTGGAGTAAAACGTTTATGTTGTTCTTGCCTTGTATTCTTCAAGAACTTGTAGCACACGTGAGATGGGGCGGGTGAGAAACTAGAGCTTATCGTTTTGATTAAATTTAAGGAGCGACGAGAGTCTGAAGTTAATCCCTAGGAGCACAGAATAATTTCTAAATATTTTTTGTAATCTTTGATAAACATCTCAAGCGACAGATTTTTTAAGATGTCTNAAAATGTAATAGAAATATATTATGCTACTAGGGATGTTTCAGTTTAGGATCTTGGAGTTAATTAGAAAATTCATTTTTACCACGTAACGATGCAATTGGCTTCTCCTTGTTACGTTTCTTATTTGTTCAGCATAGTGCAGGTTTACAGTTTAATATAAAAGGTTGATGGATCGTAAACAAGGTTCCTCCGTGCAAGATGCAAAGCAGCATCAGGCTTTAAGGTAATAAGAGGTAAGCAGGAAATTCTGATTAAACCGTTCGCTAGCGAGATCGAGATTGCTTATTAAAAATCGAAAGCAGCTGCAGGCAGGGGCTGCAATAGCTACGATTAAATTCGTTACATTGTCGAATTATGATGGTCCGCATTGATTGAAAATAAATTTTGATGACAAACGTTAGAGGTTTTAATGAGTTCCATAATAAATATAAATATACCTCATATACTCGATTTACCAGTACTAGTCGTAATAATAACGTGTTTGTATGCCAACACGTAATTACCAGTTCCTGTATAAAATACGAATGAATTCTTATATGCATTACGTATTCCTAAGTAAAAGGTATCGTTGTGCAGGCTAACTATTTTACAAAGTACCTACTTCGGAGAAGTCTTAAAATGAAAAAAGATAACGTTCATAAATTAAATCGTGAGTAACGCGTAATGAAATTTCCAACTTTGGTTTACCAGACTCCAAGATACCTACATAAGCCACATATGTATTATGACAAATGAGGGTAAAAATTGTCCAGATATTGACAGAAAGTGAAAAAAGAATAATGCCGTAATATGTTCTCTGGTCTCCGTGACAGTATAAATATGGAACACTATTCGCGAGAAAATGTTTGAGGATCGTTGGACGACATAACCGACCATCGGCGAGGAGAACAGACCGAGCAAACGTTTCGTAATGGGTACATGAGCAAACGGCTCGGAATTGAGCTCGAGCAAATGGCATGGAAATGTTTTCAGAGCATCTTCAAATGCGAAGGGATTGTGTGAACGAGTACATACGTCGCTCCAAATCCGATCGATACAATAATTCGTTTGATCGTACGCGATCATTGAGCGAACCATTTCAAATTTATAAAACAAGAAAATAAAATAGTATACGTGGAATCACTATTTTCTGAATTTATATGAAATACTATTTATGTTAATTTTTAGACTTCCGGATTTTACCGATTGCAACTTTCGTTTGCACCTCAATTCTTGAGCTGAACAAATATAATTGTCATTGCTACGACAATAAAGTCACGGCTTTTCCATTAATTACTGTACCTTATTGTTGCAATATACCTGTATTTCGAGGAAAACAGTGATTGTTTTATTTTTGATATATATTTTACATTGTTTTGGTTATAATTTAAAATGTTACAATGAGACATCTTACGTGAAATCATATGGCTGACCATACAAGTGTTATAATCACTGATAATGTTATCCCTCCCGCTCATGAGATTGACTTGCATTAAAGAATGCAGCTATTTAAACGTACATTATTAAACAGTATTTAAACGTGACCATAAAGTTAACAAGGAACATTGAAGTTTCATAGTTTTGCTTTTTATTAGACTGGTTTATACATTATGATTTTATAAACTGAATGCCAATAAGTAAAGGATAAGATTTATAAGATATATTGTATATTGTACAAAGTAAATGATACATGTAAATAATTCTAGAATATGCATATTATTAAAAGTTCAGATTATTTTTCTCGAAAACATTAACGCGAGTTTACGTTTTATTTTTTTAATATCTGACGATACTGTAAACGACTAAACCTGAATAATTGGTTTCGAGGTTTTTTCCATTTGATGAATGCACCTTCCACAGGAAAGTTAATGTTTGTTTTTTTCATTCGTTGCAATTTTATTACCGTTTCATATTGGCCTGCTTTGGAGTCTGCAGACGACGGCGATGTTGAAATGAAAATAAACGTAATCGCGAATACTGGTGAAAAAAAAAGTATACTGTAAAAAGGAATAAGAGAAATTAAGGCTGCATTCTGGACAGGTTACAATTAGTTCATAGTTACCCTAACAAAGTAGCGTGCTTTGTAGGGCGAGCAAATTGAGTTTTCGCTCATTTTAGGTCCCAAGAGACAACCTTGTATTTTCCGAGGGGCTATTCAACCATTAACCCACGAGGCCACCTTACAGGATTTAACAATTGGTAGCCGTTAAAAAAATTACGTAATATTATCCACGAATCGCATTAATAGTTCGCATCAATTAATTCTGCAGAAATATAAATTTACCAGCTTTTTAAATAATTTCATTTAGCTTTCACGTCGAGAGGAATGTATGTAGATGCGCTTTTGAAAGGAATGGTCTCGAATTGATGGGATTAATTGAAAGGCAGTGAATCGATTTCCGATCGGTTTTTGTCTTGGTATAATTGAATTCGGAGAAGGATCCATTTTTTAACCTAAATTGGTCGCAAACTATTAGCAGACAGGTTACCGTTTAGAGAAAATATTGCAATTGTTTTAATGGCCCGGACGAAATCCTTTCGAGCAGCAAATACACAAGTCTGCATTTGTTTGTGTGTTTAAACATATTTTTCGAAATCCCCAATGTCATCAGGTTTATCCTCCTCTTTCCTGCGAATAAATACTACGAAAGCCCAGAACGGAACTTTTCATTGAACACAGTAATTTTAAAATAGAATATTGCCCCCTTAACGAACGTCACGGCGTATCTCTCCTATTAATAATCTACATCGATCCGTTCTAATTAATTAGCTTCGGCTAGATGATTGATAGCGTTAAGAATGATTGATTGAGAGCAGTCCATGAATCAAGTTTTCGCCATGGGGTCAAAGAATGTTGTACTCATTGGTGCTAAAAAACATTTTCGTATCCATTTCTCTCGTTTAGATATGACTTAAATATATTCGAAATGAATTGAAAAAGAAAAATTGGGTGACAAATTGATTGTGAACGGCAGTTATACAGATAATATAACTGCAATATTCAGGTGAAATATTTTCAGAATTAGCGATTGAAGACAGTTTCGAAAAAGTTATAATGAAATAATATCCAAAATATTTCAATTAAATTTGTTATTTGGCACTTGGAAGTCACGTGAATAATAAAGCAAGAGTTATATTAATTAACACGTGAGTATATGATTGTTTTTTTGACGGTGCATTAATCGTAATAGCCGGTAGACTGAGTCACAATCAAATTTTTTTTTTAATTATACGTGACAAATTTACGATATATCCTCTTCCTCGTAAATGTACCATTCACACGTAAACGACGTTTTAAGCGAAATCCTAATGGGTACTTTGGTAACGTTCGAGGCAATTAAAAGTCCGTATAAAATCGCGCCAAAAGTTCGGAAAATGGTCAAAGCTTTAAACCATGGTGATGGAATTTTTACAATTCCAGCAGTGTATTTCCCAAAATGGGGTCGTGATTTCCGAATATCCAAAAGTTTGAAACTGAGATAGCGTGGCTAACTTTTATTTCAGGGTGCAATTTTGAATCTTTGCTTAGCACATCTCCATTTATCTTGAGAAAGCATTTCTTTCAGGTCTGCTCCCTTACATCGTAATATCGAGAAATGGTAGTACGTTACAACATGATATAAATAGTACCTGTACATCTATGAATTTAAATGAAAGTCAATGAAAATCTGTTAATGAAAAGTAATCAACTTTTGAAAATAATCTAGATTTTAATTGTACTACTCATACTGTATTTAACATTCGTTTGAAACCCATTTTAAAAAACAATGTGAAAATGTATGCCTATGAGTGCGTATATGGGATTCGCTTGTTGTTCCGAAATTATACAGTAACGACTAATGAATTTTAAATTACCTTAATATTTTGTGTTAGCTAGTTAAGTAACGAGGTAATTCAATGTACCTTAAACACATTAATTCATGGTATGTATTATATAAAATCCGCTTTTACAGAATTGAATTCTTCAATGGACGTTAACTTATATCCCAAGTAATTAAGTATTATTTCATCCCGTCTTTTCGATGGCTTACCATTTATCAATGTAATTCCTCCAAGGTTTTTTTTATTCCGCATTTACTTTATTGAATTAACCGCAGAGGGCAAGAATCAAGAAGGAGATAATAGAAGTAAAATGCAAACGGTAATGCACCTTTAGAGGATTGAATATTTGTTGTGTTCAATATTGTAACAAGTGTTGCAACCAATGTAGTAAAATCAGCAAAATTAGTTCGAAGGATATGTCTATCTGAACCGAAAAATTTGGTTAAAACAAAAACTAATTATTTATTTTCACATTTCATTTTCAGTGTTGATATTTATTCAAAGAGGAGACCACATTAGGGGCATTTGACATGTTGTCAAAGGGAATGTTTTACTACAAATGTCAAATATTCGGGGCTTCATTGCCCGCTCTATGTAACTGTTGACCAAATGGTGTCAAGTTTACAGTGTACGGTTCGTTAATCCCTCTAAAGTACAGACTGGTATATGCAGTTGTAGTTAACCAAATGTAATTTGAATCAGTCGACTTGTGGTAATGGTTGAAAGTTAAGCTGCTTTAATCGGGATAAACGAAACAGATTTAGCGATTTTAATGAGAAATTGAGGTTCCCCCAAACCTTTAAAAAGGATTTTTTATTTCAGTAATTGCACCTCAAATAAATATTGATCCAGCCGGATTGTTGTGGAATAAAGAAACTGTTGTGACTGTATACTAAGAAGAATTAATTCGTTTTCATTTAATTTTCTTGGAACAAATAATTTGAAAAAAGACTTTACTATTCTAATAGTGTGTACGGCGTTGGTTAAAGAATAGTCGGTAGAATTAATAATTTATGGTTATCGATTTTGCACCAATGTGCTCTATAATTCCCATAAAAATGAAGAAACGTGAAAACACATGAAAATAGTGAGAATGATCCCGTTACCCCCCAAAAATAAAACTCTATAACGAAATCAACTTTGTGCATTGCGTGATCTCTTTCAACCTACGCACATTTTTGTTATCTTAGACAATAGATATTAAAAAGAATTATTAGATTAATCATCATTGCTGCAAGTAGCCATGTTAAGCGTTACGTCTAAAGTGCTTAAATTACATGGCTCCGGATTGCTATCCGCCAACTTAGTGAATTACCCTACTCAAATTCAGGTAAAATTAGGTCAGATTCGTAGATCTGAATCGTGTCAAATGAAATTTGACACGTTCCAATAACTCGTAACTCAAACGCGGGTCATCGACTCAAGGAAATTTGACATCCTTGTAAACGGTTGGACTATTTTCGAAATGTCCATTCTACGGGGACTCATTTATGACTTTTGGCACGGATCCCACCATAGCTACCCGTGCGGAAATCAATCAGGAGGGCCCAAAGACCGTCAGCGTCCCGATAAGGGTTAACAGTGGACTCCACAACTAGGGCACCCTTATCGCTTACCCCGGTCGGACAAATATCATCCCTCGTTCGATCGTTGAACCCATTCCCGACAATCCCCTTAACTCAATTATCCTTGATCTCTTCTACACCCGATCAGGGCCTGATACATTTTCCTGATCGCAGACGGAAAAAGTGCGATTACCCTAACCGATATCCGAGCCAAATTGAAATCCCACCTCGATTTTTCACCGCTTTCCCAAACCCTTCGACCCTGCCTACAAATTGCAGTTTTTCTTCCGCCTATAACCAACTCGAGGTTCTCGCTGGTTCCTGGATTATGATTTCGCAAGGGTAGCTAGAGACTCCGTTTCACTGATAGCACATAGAGACTCGCGGAGGTAGGGAAGAGGTTAATCAGCAAGGACTCACCGTGACCCTCCCTGACCATTATTAGACCGGCGTCCGCTGCTTTCCTCGTCCTCGTCGTCCTCGTCGTCGCGCGACGTGGCCAAGGAGTGCGGGGCCGAAGAGGGAGCACTGCTGCCGGAATCGGGACCTGGTCCCATTCTGGTACCGGAAGCAGTGCTACCGTATGCCGAACACGACGCCAGGGCCTCCTCGTTCTCCGCCCGATCCACCTGGAAAACCACCGTTGGCAAAATGTTAAAGGAAATTCAAGAAAAAGAACCTACCAACATTTTACATCTCTTCACACTTCTCACTTTTCAAATGATGTCGAGCGACGTGCTCTTCTTCCGTTTTAAAGGAGAATCGCAATGAGCAAACTGTTACGTATCAGTTAATTTAATTATTTTGGTACTTTGCGATTCCGCGGCAAATTATAACAACGCACATACGAAAGGAAATATTCGGAAAGACAGTTTTAATGTAGGGCATACTTTTAAAAAGGATATACAGTTTATTTAGTTGAAAAATATATGATAATTGCAATTTTACTTCGTACTTCTAAGGGCTTCGCTCACTTCGACTTTTCATAAATTTCTAACAATCCTCGTAGGACACTTCGGTTGATCCCCTCTTCAGAACTTCCTTCCACGACGGAACATATGTCAATTTGTTGAAAATCTTAATGACATATTTAGTTTCAATAATTTATAAACGTACATCAAATTTATATTTTGAATTACATTATTTTAAAGAATAAGTGGGGTTTTATTTTTCTTACTTAGATTATTAGTTGTTGTAATACTTACAATTTCAAGCGTCTTTCAATTGTTGTAATGCACGGAAATTCGATGTAATCAATTATCTCAATTTATATACATACAAGCAAACATTTTATTTTGCCTTTACTACCAAATTATCGATATTCAATCTGAATATTGTTAGGATTAAAAGGACGACATATTTATTTCGTGTAATTTGGGTATTCTAAGAGACGCAGAAAATATTGATCCTGTTTTAGATATTGTCAAGTCAAAACATGCGTTTCACTTTTTCTTCATAAATGGAAATGGGATTTAATATTAATAATAATAACGCCAACAATACGGTGTTCGTATATGTATCCATTTCGTAACTTTTTATGTCTATTACAGAAAACATATTCACGTTAAAATAACATAATGGGTTACGCGTCGGAGATATTAAGGGTAGTTCAGGAAGCTTTTTGTCCTTCTTTGCTACACCTCCATTGGGGTAATGGAGACAATTACCTCCAGTGCCAACGGAAGTCCATAATTGTTCTTATTGTTTACTCCTTTGGTGCACAAAAGAGCAGAGGCACTTCGCAAGTAATTGCTAAGGGGTGTTTATAGAGGTCTTTGTTCTAAAGAGAGAAATGATAAAAAGTTTAAGGCAATTCGCCCGGAAGTAAGTCATTTAGGACGTTTTAAACAGCGCTTTGTCTTGACATACATTGAAGGTAAAATGGCAAATAACTTTGACGTCTCCATCTACAATAATGTCTGTCACGACAAAAAACTGGGCGTACTCATTAATCATTAACTTTTCCTAAAGTTGCCTAACACTACCTCTATCTTCAACCTAACATTCTAAATTTTGTTTACCTTAAATTTGTGCAAATTGTGTCTTTTACTGGACACTCTACTTGCAGTCAGTTAACGAACAAAAAATTGAAAACAACCAAGTTCGTAGTCATTTAGAATATGATAAATTCACCTTGTTCAAAAACGGGTTTTTCTACTTGATTCCGAGTTTAATGAGTAATCGACCTGAATATCTAAATGCGGTAATAAGTAATTCATTCTCTGAAACTGTAACCGATATCTTAAGATTTTTCAATTTTCTATGAAAACCATATCGGTAAAATAATCCGGCATTTAATCAGCGTTTATAATCCATTTAAGAAGTTGCTAAACGATTCGTCGCGTTTAATGGGTAATGTGGGAGGGTTTTCATAAAGCTCTTCATACTTGAAAGGAAGGTAACGAAGAAGTTGTAAGACCTGTTCACATAGAAGGAAGTTATTGAAGCATCATACGAGCTGCTATGGACCAATTTACACACACGGGGTCCTCGGTAAACACACGGACATTTTGCCTCGGCGTTCCTCCTTTTCTTTTTTCCTTGATATTGCCTCTTTGAGAGAACGACCAGGAAACATGTTTCCTCGCAATTACCAAAATTTAGCTCCCCAGGCACCACCAACGATTCTCTTTGATCTCTTTAAAATTTAAATCGAGCATATTACAATGACTTTTAGGTTAATAAAGTTACTAATCAAGTGTAAGAAGAAAAATTGAGAAATACCCAAAGAAACAGCGAATAAGACAAAAATATCTAAACACATAACATACATAAAATAACGACTAATGACTGCAGCAGTCAACGCCGATAACCACAAAATAAACAAAAATATATAATATAAAAGAACAAATATGTGTACAAACACGATACCGGAAAACGGAATTCTTATATAAAATTTTGATTTATTCGTATTTTATTTGTACATATCTAGGTATATTCAGGTGATTTGTGGGCTTAGGCTGTTTATTAATCCTTTGCACTTCCAATTATTGAGATCTCGATTGCTGATGTCAACTTCATTTACTGACTAATGTAGCACGGAAATGGTAATGTGTAAAGTGGAAATGGTTAATTCATCCAAAATAGTTCAAATGTTTGTTACCTCGAGTTTCCACGTAATTTGTACAATTCATATTGTCATTTGTATTGGATTATCTAGATCGGTACTTCAGGAGGATAACTACACGTAATAATCGGACTACAAAAAGATAACAGAGTTTTCTCGGACACTTTTCCCGAAATGATTTCTTACTCCCTGCGTTTCTCTTTTATCTTCGCTAAGTTAATAATTTGTCTCACGAAACCTCGTGCCGGAAAATCGATTTTTCCTCTTTACTTGAAGTTGTTTCTCACTTGAAAAACACAGCACTCTTCGAGATGTGAAAAAACGAAAACTCAACGTGCTCAGCCACAAAGCACGTTACTTTGTTAGATAAATAATGAGTGCACTGTAATCTACCCGGAAGACACGGCGTTGATTCTTCTTGCTTCCTTCTTTCCGCACGTTCTTTCGCAATTGCTCACGATTAATTCCTTCAGGGGCTTACCTTAGTATGCAATTAAAAAAGGGAACATTTTCTGTGCTTTAAAATATAATGTTGACTTTTGAAATTAATGTACAATTTGCCCCACGGGTATATCTAAAATATTTTTAGGCTTATAGCATATTGGAAAAAGATTGTTAAAATACAATCAAAGTTGTGTATATATATGTTTCTTTATACTTTTAATATTATTTTTTTTACCTCTTTTGGAGTGTAGATAATGGATTAAATTTATTCTTACTTTTTGCACTTTTAAGAAAATTCGGCTTTTGGGTTTTTACGTATGTTTAATACTTCGTTCTCGGTAGAATCATCTTTTTAGAAGGCTTTTAACCAAGCTTGCATCAGTTTAGAACAGAATGAATCTAATTTAAAGGTCTATGAGGAAAATCAACAACCCACCAATTCAAAAGCTTTTCAAAGTTTAGCGTGGTATCAAAATGATTCCCAGAGTTATCTCAACCGAAAACGATCGATAGTGTGATGGATGAATGTTATTTTCAGGTCGATTGTAAAGATGAACATTCACAAAATTTCACTAGACTTGATATATGTGTGACCACGCTATCGGCGACAAGTAAAAAGCAGAAAAACGTTACAGCGATAGAAGTAAATGAGTCGTTTACAAAAATAAAAGGTGAACGCTTTCTTCCTATTATCTTATTTGATTATTAATTTTAGATGAAAAATTGACAGCCAAATTAACAGTTGAATGATATGATTAAAAATGGTAGGAACAGAAATCTCGTAATTTCCTGAAAACTGCCGTTGAATTCACATGAAAAAAGTACACCTGAAATTATATAATTTCCGGTTCTGAAGGGCTCAGATTTTTAAAATAATTTTGTTCAGAAGGGAAACATGGGAAAGGAGAACTTGCCTCTTTCAGCATCTCTTCATTTTTGCCCATAAATTATGGACTCTCGACATGTACTCCATGAATCACTGCTGTTTTAAATTACTTAGTTACACAGAAAGAAGAGTAATACACTTTTATGATGAAAAATTACATTACCCCATTTTTACGTTTTCCATAATAATATTAAAACTGAACCGTAGCCCTACGGTATTTAACTAAAGGAAAGGTGAGAAAAAAATCCACTTTTCGTTGACGATTTTTTGTTGTAATTACGTACATCTAATGCGGCTAACAATCCGCTCAAAGAATATTATATTCCAAAGTATCGATAACAGAATCAATAGCAAAGGTCGACATTGAATTCTGCACTTTTATTATCATCACGGTAGATATTAAAATGACATTGAATCATGATAAAACATTTGTTACCACTTACAACAAACTTTATCAAATATCAACCCTGAACAAACAAGAAAAACCTTCAAAGAAATATACGTAAGAACAATTTTTAACGAACGTCCATAGAACAATCGAGTCATTTCGCAAATTCGTTTTCTTCTTTCCTTACCTTAAGTTGAAATCAATTCGACATTAAAAAGGCATTAAATTGCAAGGAAAGTTCAATTCGAATTTAATACCAAGCCTATCATCGATCTTGCGAAGTACTTAAAAGCAAGGCAGCGCACCAGGAAGATCGACGAGTGTTTAATGGAAAGAAAAGTAATTCATTTTTCCCCCTTATACGCGATTTGTAAGAGCCCTGATGTTTCCTTTTTATTTTTCCCTCAATTACCTGCAGTGGCTTTAGTTTTTCACAGGAACCATTAAGGTTGATTTTCAGACATTCTTGTAGTATCAACTTGGTATCCATTTCAGTAGATTCAGTGGAAGACTATTCACATGGTACCAATAGGCGTTCTCATTACATCGTTATCAGGCAACATCGATTTGGAATCAATGCGACTTAGTTCCATCATCATTACACATTTTGTAAACATAAAATATGTGCACTTGCCGCGTCTCCGAATAAATATGAGCAATAGAAAGTGAAAGAAGAAACGGCAAAGCGTGTGTTTGCAAAGTATGGAACAAAGGGAAAACTAAGAATAAATTAGCCACTGAGTGTACAGTACTTTTAATCGATAAGATAAAATTTCATAAACATTGTAGAACCTCTTGACGTTATTCTTATATATCGTTAGATAAATCAAGCTCGACGTAAAAAAGAAGAAACCCGGAAGTTTGTCTGAGAAGAAGAACGTTTGACTGTGTCAGTGTCATTCGGGCAGTGATAACGGAAAACATTTTCAACGATGCGAAGTCACGGATACATGAAGTGACACTGACTGGATAGCATGACACTGGGGGATGTAAACCATTCTATTAAAATTCATTGGATCATGTTGGGTATCGTACACGGGTACGGATATTGAATCGATACGGAACGGAAGGGTGTAAATCGATCTTTATAGTTCGTTTGCTGTTCCATAGGTCCAGAAAAGATAAGCCGCTGAATGTACGTTGAAAATGTACTGTAAAGAAAACATAACATTTAAAGAAAAATAATAGCAAATAATAAGATCATTTGTCAGAAATTTGCGTAAGAAAATATTCCAGGGACTTGTTAAAGTTACGGCGGAGGAGGAATTCTTATCAATTATAATGGAAAATTCATTGTAATTTTTATTGGACCGTATTATTTGTTCCAACGAATTCCATTTCAATCGGTCTAAGAACTCGTTACAATGCAGATCAGAGACCGTATTATATGGAAATCGCTTGCCTTCCTGGTATACTTAAGGTTTTCCATCTTTGGACCCCTCGCTCGCCCTTGCTATTCCCCGGGAAATGAAAATATTTGTCAAACGAGCTTAAGAGATTATGTCCTCCTTTCCTTTCCAGCGGCGGATGCGATTTGCTCGTAAATCCCGCCCTTTTGGTTAAACATTTTTTCGCGCGATATTCCCGTGAGAACATTGCGAGACATTCCAGATTTTCAGTTTCAGAAATCTCCTTTGGAAAGAAATTGGTTAAAATTTTAATCACGTCTCTCTCCTGAAAAAGAGGAAATTAACGAAAATTCATCCAACATGCGCGGGTAACCCGAAACGAAAAAGAATTTGAAAAGATCTAAACAGAGCCATCGGGAGAAAATTGTCTCGTAAAGTACTTTCGTTTTTGCGTCCAAGTATACAGGTAAACCATCTTCCACATTTTAGAGTCGAATCACCCCCTACGCGTATGTCACTTCGAAGATGAACGCATTTGAAAAAGTCTCAAGAAACCATTTTTAAAAGACCAGACAATACCAGGCAATAGAACCCAACCGATGTTCTCCAAATGCATAGACATCAACAAACACCCAGGATACCTTAAAATCCCCCTGATCTTCTTTCGAAACAAACATTCCGGTACTTACCATCATTCTTCGCGCACCATCTCCGTCGACGTTTAACGAAATTCCGGATCGACTCGTATCGAATCCATCGCGACTGCAGGAGAACGAATTCCGGAGTTCCAGTAGTTTCAAACTAGCGAAGAGCAAAGGCACAGAACACGTATCCTTATTTCAAGTCCCTTTTCTCCTGGCGGCGGAAATTGAATCGCAATACTGGAGAGTAGCGAAAGTACCTTTTCCCCCTTTGGGGTGACGGATCGATGGATCCGCAGAGGCGCTATCACTCTTTTCCCTCTCCGACGAAGACAGGGCCAGCACCTGGACGGCGACATGGGGCGCTCCCGGACGCTCCCAGGGAATCTTAAAAGGATCCCTGCGACTCGGGGATCGCGGCCGATGTATCAATCGTATCCTCCGTAAAGGGGGAAAGCGACGTCCTATCGCCGCCGAGTCCGACTTTCGTGTCATCGGGGCGTCACCTGGGAGTCCCTTCGGTCGATCGACACCGTCTTCGGCGGGGCTCGAAGGACGAGGTAAACGATATTTTACGGGTGGCATAAACGGCCCGCTTAACCCAGTCACCGGTTTCAAATTTACAGCCTTTAGCAGGGACGCAAAGAGCGAGCGTTATTTACGCGTAATAGGTGCCACGCTGATAATGGCGTAATCATCGGGTGGCGGGGCGAAGAGGTGGGGTGTACTTTGGACAAGAAGCGACCCACCTTTCCCCGGTGGTTTTACGATATTGGAGTTCCTACGGGAAACGGGACTCCCGGTTGGTCGGAAGTGACAGCGAAAGATTGAAATTTCTTTAAAAGCTCCGCCGTCGCGGGAAGAACTCTACTTTCGGCTTTCGACGGGGAATTCCTCGGCGACGGGGATCGGAGATTTCAATCTCCCTTTCTGCCCAATCTATTCGGACTCTGCAGAACGAGCCGACTACTCGTGCGTGCCTTTCGATGATGATTCCTTCAATGGATCGGAACGGATCGATTGTTGTTATAATTGTTCTTTAATACATTCGCGACCGCTGACGTGAATTCACGTTTTTTCAAGTTCTATTCCTGGTTGCCGCTGACGTGAATCACGTCCATGACGATACACGATACAAGTTTGCGGCAACCAGTTTCAGAATTTCATGATTTTCGCCGGTACTCAGTATTTGAAACGCAGAAAATTTTCCGGTCGCGAATGTGTTAACCCTTTCGTTACCTTGGACGAGATATCTCGCGACCCAATACTGGCTGATTAATGCTTTTGACGAGATATCTCGCGACCCGATACTGGCCGATCAACGCTTTTGACGAGATATCTCGTCCAAAAGCGTTAATTGGCCAGTATTGAGTCGCGAGATATCTCGTCCAAGGTAACGAAAGGGTTAAGGTAACGTGCTCGATTGCTGGCTTTTTCGAGCCGATCTATCCAATCACTGGATTTGAAGAGTGGCAAACTGCTTTCAGGCGTCGTGGGGCCCTTCTCTGTAGAACAAGTTAGAACGGAGTTTTGGTGGTTTGAGATAAACGCGTTTGATAATAGAATTTTGCAAGCCGATCTATTAGGAGACTGGGTTTGGATAATGAAGAGACTACTCGTGGGTGTCGCGTAGTATCTATTAGATTCATTGGCTAAGTACTTGGGAATAAAGTTATCGTTATTTAAGAAAATCGCGATTAACTGTAAATCTTTTCTAACTGATCCATTCGGACGCTAGAATCGGTAAACGAAGTTATTCCCTGGAATCATTTCACTCTTGTCTATTGAGCTTAAACCGGAACTGTAATTACTTTCCTCTCGATAGTAGGAGTTTCATAATCCAATTTTTAAATTATGAAAGATAGTATTCCCGAAGACATTGAATTCTCATTAATGTTTAAGTTACCTTTGTTAACTAAAAACGGTAAATGTATGTGAAGTTAGTCATAATCGATACTTCTGGACGTCGGTAACATTTTTGGGATGCGTGCCAAATGTCAAAAACTCGTAAAATTTCAAGGACTACAGACGATGTTACCGGATCAAAAGGATTCCAACCATTTGGCGAGATTGAAAGAACTCTTGCCGATTTTCTTGCTCTTTTTGTGGATACGATTATCCGCACGGACTTTATACTACCTACCTTCAAATGATATTCCTCATTTCCTGGAGCATTTCACGAAATATCTCGTGCCAAGTATCGAAAATCCATGAAATTTCCCGAATCTCGTCCTATGTCACGAGGTCGAAACAACGTCAAAAGGTATTTCATTCGACGTTAAAGGTTAAATTCATCGGTAAACAATCAGGGAATAATTATTGCATAATTTGCCGACGTTTAAGGTTTTCCTACATAAAATACATCATGTTATTAAAATGATACGTCGTGAAATCGCTCCAAATCGATTTAAGGCGATATGAAAAGGTCATTCTATATATACATAAAACGTTAAAATATTGATAAAACTTTTCTCCAAACTGGGTGCACCGAATCATTTGAAACTTCAACACGTGATTATGGAGGCCTTAAGGAAGAACGCGATGCTCGTAAAATTTCATTTTTCAAAGGAACATTTTTTTTTATTTGGTTTTATTTGGTTGGTTTTATTTTTTTTATTTGGTTTATTTAGACTAGAACCAAGATCACATTACCTTGTGAAAAATGAAATATCACGAGCATCGCGTACTTCCTTAAGACATCCATAATCACGTGATAAAGATTCAAATGATTCGGTACACCCAGTTTGGAGAAAAGTTTTATCAATATTTTGAGGTTTCTATATGTGACGTTTATATATATATATATGGTACGACCCTTTCGTATCACGTTAATACCCTCGTCTTGAGATCGTCCTCGCAAGTCACATCGCGAGGGATGAAAATTTGCCGCAATCTCATTTGGCGCAATGCACGGGACTCCCCAACTCCCCTTTAATTGATAATATGACTGGAAGCACGTTCACAAGTACGGTTAATTAATTGCGTAGAGTTGCGCCTAACTGCTTATGAAGCCGCGGTAGAAGTTCGGGTTCGCGGTAGCTGCATGATTTCCGTTAAATACCTTCTCTTATCGTTCATACACGTATTATTGCGAGCATGTATGTGGATATGTACGAGATGTGTGGGATGCTGGATAACTTTTAACAGGAATATTAGGATCCGAATGGAGACTAGAATTTGCCGCAATCCAATCTCGGAACTATGACCAGTTGTTAAAACGTGGTACTTTAGAAGACAATATAGTAAAATAGTAATTTTTATCGACAACGAATTTTACGTTGTTTTATAAATAATCAGGTTTGAACATTCTTAAACAGAGCAGCGCATTACCAAAACATTATTCCGCAATGCTTCCAAGTGAATGAGGATGTAAATGCCTTCCAATTTTAATTATAATTTCATGACAAAATAATATACTCAAAGTCGGAGATCCGGTGAAAATGAATGCCTTGGGCAAAGTAATGTTCGCTTTAAAGTGTAAATTACAGAATTATATATTTCAAGGACAAGCGTGTACGCGTATTTGCATAAACGCTTTGTAGCCGGGATAAAAGCAAGAAACGTTCTCAGGTATTCTCCACTTTGCTCGATCATATTTACGGATGTCAGACGGAAAGGATGTAGGATGGAATGAATGCGTATAACGTGGATATGTAAATCGCATGTAAAGCGTGAAACGTCGTAAAGACTCATTTCCCGGCAAATCGGAATACTAAACAAGTCCGCGCCTCATCGAAGCCTCGTGAAAAACGCTCCAAATTATTGCTAAACGTACACATTTATCCCCATTAATTTCTGAAGAATTTAAATAGAGTCAAAACACCCACGATCGATTCACCACAAAATAATAATCCAAATTAACGCACGCAGTAAAAAAAAAGAAATGTACACGTCCCCACTTGTTTTTTAATCTTTAAGAGTCCGATGTTTACAGAAGGAAAGAAGAGCAATCAACTGGAAAAAAAATCATGTTCGTCGTTCATTTCCGCAGAATTTAATATCCCCCGAGTTAACGCACGCAGTGGGAAAAAACGAGAATATCGGGCTCTGAAATAAATCGAAAGAGAATTCCCCCTTACGCTTCTCTTCCCCCCGAAGAATGTTTAGTGGCCCAAATATGATATTGCGGGTGCAAGCTGAAAGGCCGGAGAAGAAGGGGATTCATATAATGCGAAAGGCGGCAGCCCGGGGCAGAATTCCTGAAAATGCCGGCAATATCGCCGCGGTACATACCGCGAGGTAATCGCATCCGTGTGCTCGGTCACGACTCGCGGGTACAAGTACGAGTGCAACGTACGAGGGCAACCGGGGGCATTGTTAGTGTTAACGAAGGCCTCATGTGCCGTCGCGTCGGATTGTTATTGCAAATGACATGGCTTCTGCCTCGGACAAGTGCGCTCGTATGCGCGACGCTTGCTACATATCCTGGGCGCATATCCGCGCACGCAAAACGTCTCCGCGTACATCAAGCGACAGGTTGTATGACTCGCGTGGCCGCGCCTTGGCGCACGTATCGAGATTCGTATGCACGGGCCGCGTGCACGCGTTAGCACGGCATTAGGCGTGGATTCGCTCGGCGACACCTCCGATGTACTTACGCGGTCACGCAGTCGACCACAATGCGCGGTGAACGTGCACGAGTTACGTCTAAGCAGGCGAGCGGTATGCACCCTGGGTGCATCGCCTAGGCATCACGGACCGGAATTTAAATACCAATGTGGCGGCACTTTGAATGACGCCTGTGATTAAGGTGAAGTGAAACCCCCTTCAAATCAGTCGATTCGAATGCAACACTTTTTTTTAAGGGTATTGGACCAAATTGACCGAAACTTTGACACATGACTCGTGATCATCTAAGAATTATCCTGACACAATCAAAATTTGGACCTTTGGAAAAGATTTTTTACCTTAGCGCAGACCAGAACTAAAATGGCGTCGAGCTCTTATATTCCGATCGGTATACAATTATCGAAGGCTCTGATATGAGAAACGAAAGGGTCAGGACAATTTTACGAGAATTTAGAACACTCTGGTAAACGATAAACTCGCATTTGAACGGGGTAAAGGCAAAAAAAGTGTTTTGTGCGCTTCTATGTCAAAACGATGGGAATACGAGGTCTCGGAGTGAAAATTTAATTGACCTGTAAATCACAGATGACGCAGGGGGTTCCTCTGGATTTCTGGAGTTTTACTTCGATTTCTTTATAATTATTGTTCGAAAACGACAGGTGGAACATGCCACTTGGTACAGTACCTAATATAATTCGACACAGCTGTCAATATGAAAATGAACGTTGGCAACGTAGGCATTTAGAAAAATCTTTTTTAACAACGTTGATCAAGTTCCTCGACGTGTTTCACTTTACCTTAAGGAGACGTAGAAACTCCGTGCATCGGAGAACGCTGGCAAAAATCTGCCGGCATTCTGAACACCGCTGGGAATGAGAATGCACGCGGAAATTGGAAGTGGCGATAAGGTAAGTGTACCAGTGGCCGAACACTTATGTGCGTACACAAGTACGTGTATGTAATATTGACGTGAAACTTATGACACGGTAGGAGTTCGCGTGTCGTGTAAGGACCGTTTCGGAAAGTGAAACGCTTTTTTTTTAAAGTTAATTACTATTTATACTTATCTTTGTATGTTACGCCTAAAAGAATCAGTACCGAACGCGCGAAGGCATTTCGTAAGGAAATAATTAAGAACATTTAAAAATAATTCTTTTCAACTTGGAAGTTTCAGTCGAGTAATGGAACTTTACTGTGTATTTTTTAAACTAAAATTGAATCGCTATCTCTGTACGTTATCCTAAATGATATATGGCTGTCTTTGATTTGCACGGTTCCTGATTTTAGGTGTTGCGATTTCTTGGCGAGATGTGCATTTGAAACGTTAGATATAATCGGTAAGATGAGAAAATCGATGTTAGGGTCAGAAGTGAGATGAAAACTTGGTACGCGAGAAGAATTCGGAATTTCGCTTGTCATCTGAATTTCGTTTACTAGAAATCTTGTGTGCCTGGTCGTGCACGGTACGAAGTCGCGGATACACGCTAAAGGTATCAAGAAACTCGGTAGAGTTTCGCGTCAAATACATTTAAAAGCATGCGCGAACGGCACCGAATACTTTACGCCAGTATTCGGGCCGTCAATTCGATAAATATTATTTTCTCGAATAAGAGAACTTATTATGGACTTACATTTGGCATAAATATTAGATACGGGTTTACTCAACGTGCATTTACGCGGTCCCACGGTCGACTACAATGTGTCTGGAGGATGTGCACGATTTAATGTCTACGCCGACTAGCAATATGCAAGTAGGACGCATCGTCGAGGCATCGCAAAGCGGAATTTAAATACCAATGTGGCGACATTTTGAGTGACACCTGTGATTAAGGAGATGTATAAAGCCTAGTGGGGTTTAAATGTCGGTGCATCGTTTGTACGAGTGCATATGTAGGTACGCCAAAATCAGAAATGCCGGTTGGTACCCAACATGAAAATGGAATAAACGTGTACTGAATTTTAGGTAGCACCATATCTGTGTAAGAATATTTACAAAAGTATTCGAGTCGCTAGACAGAAACGGCTAAGATGAGAAAATCGGTATCAACTTTACGGATACGATAAAAATGATTAAACGATGGAATTTTTAAGGTGGTCAGAATTTTGAACATTTCTAATTTAATGTACTTTGCCGTTCGCTGTACTCGGATGATGTGTGCTCCAGCAGTTAAAGTGAAATCCTCATCCCTTGAAAACATTGCGAATACCGCATCCGGTATGTCAGAACTCGGAATTCAAATTCTACACTTCTGTCATGTACTCCACGGTTTCTCATAAGCTGGGGAGAACCAACTTCGCTCTCTGCCTTCCTGGGAGGAGGCGAAGGCTTTTCCTAAATACATATTTACGCATAAAAGTACGTATACACCCACGTATGTGTACATACCGAACGTGTAATCGTACGTAGCTAGGGCGAAGTTCTACAGTTGGGGGTGCATCAAATATTTCTCGAAAAATGTATTATTCATGTCTAATAATGGGCTTGGGGGCGTTTCGAATGTACCAACGTGGAAACATTCGATTGACGCCCAAAAGTCTCGAAAATCGAGACAGATCCTGAAAGTTTTAAAACAATTCTTAACATTAGGTTTACAGGACCCGTCAATTTGACGGAATTCAAACTTCAAAAAGAAACACCGAAAAAACCATAGCATTCATTTTAATCGTTTTTGTATCGTAAATTAATCATTTCATCCAAAGAATTTGTACACGCAATTATTTTTTCCTAAGCCTTCTAGTTATTAAAATCTGTATGTAGTATACCTATCTCTACGAAACTCGTCAAATTGACGGATTAGCTAATTTCATAAACAATCCATATATATTTGCTTCGTTGCAGTGAGTGTAAGGCGAAGATGAGAGTGAAAGTTTGCATTGAAAGTGGAGAGATAGAAGGATCTTCGGATAGTGAAGAGGAAAACTTCTAGAAAGGGTGTCGTAGCAAGAAAAGGATGCGCATTCTTCCTAGTTCTGACTCCGAGGATGAGAGGACGAGCATTCCAATCATTTCCGTGATAATTTTTAAAAAAGGCCTTTTTACTTATTAATAATTTATTTAAACGTAAAGCCTAGTGTTGTTTAATGCAGACTTAATTTGAATAAATCGATTTTTTAAAGAAAATGCGTGTTTTCGTTAACCCGTCAATTTGACGGGTGCTCGTAGAAACAGATATATAAAAAACGCCCGTAAACCTAGTGTTCAATAGTTGGATTCAAACAATTCGACGCGCGAAGCTTAAGGGTTGATTGTATCAACTATAATTGTTGTACAGCTAGTTATCTAGAATTAACTAATCGCGACTGAAGAAATTTTCGCTGGCACCAACCCTTATTAGAGTTAACGGAGGATTAAGAGACCGTTGTTAAGTAATCAGCCAAGTTCTGTGGATAAACGCTCTAATCGAGATTAAAATAGTGATATCGAGATTGTAACGTGCGATAGCATTGAAAATATTTACGACACGAAGACAGTAACGTCGTGAGACATGAATTGAGTTGTCGAAGGATATGACAAAATTTAATCGATTTTAAAGAGATTTGCAATAAATCATTGATTTGTAAAGCCTACATGTAAGTTCTAATAATTATTCGACACATATATTATTAGTATACCATGTATGAAACGTGGGAATAAATCGAAATCTGTGAAAAGTATATGCATCGAATGAAACCACAATCTGCCAGAAAATAGTAGACCATCGCTCACATTTGTCACTCATATCGATGTCGCTGTATTTTCGAATTTCCACTTGCTTATATTTTGTTCCGTAGTTTATAATAGGTTAATGAAAGTGGGCTGATAAGCTGTATATTATTCATGAGAACGTTATTAATCTTTTACTAATGAATAAACAACGGACAATCTAGATGTACGACCTCTATCCGTTATCCAATATCGGTTAATCGTTGTTAAATATTTCTTGATGCGACAGATATCGAGTTGATCTATATGATTAAGTTTTAACCATGGATTAGTTAATTCGAATTAGGGGTATCGACTGAAGTTGTTGGGGCAACCAACCCTAAATGTGCCCATAATTATGAAAGTGGTCTAAGTCATATATTTTTTGTTTCGAAATTACATTGAATTAATTTCGTTTGAAATAATATGGCGTGAAATAACTGATAAACTCATTTTTTTTTAATTTTGACTTAGACCACTTTCATAATTATGGGCACAAATGTTTTCGCGGGAAGCAATTACTGTTTCTCGCTGTTCCAGGGGAGTGCACCTTTTGTCGGCTCGGGGAAGTTCTTCCGTTCGGTATCGACGAAACGTCCCTGTCGGGTCGATTCATTTAGGGAAGCGATCCGATTACCGAAATTGCAGCAAGATATCCGGGAGGGGCGTTACCGGGAACTTTCCCCTAATACGATCTCGTCAATCTTGGCGCAGCGCTCGATCGACCGATCGATCATTTTGCGGCTCGGCCGACGCGTGGTCAAACAAAACGTTTCCGCTGTCAATCGCCGTGAATGTCCGCGAATAAGCACCGAAGTTGGGGGGCAGTTTTCGATGAAATCTAGCCCCCGCGAGCAGGCGCCGCTCTCCCGCGGAATTTCATCCTCCTCCGAGACTGTGGAGCACGTACGCGCATAGGAACGGACAAATAGGCCGTCAGCTGGATTAACCGACAGATTGACAGACTGATTGACACCCGGAACAGCCATTACCGCGAAAACTACACCGTCGATTCTGGCGGCACCCTGTGACCGATAAGCGCGACCCGATCGCGGATTTTACTCTCTCGGTCCGACACAAATGGACAAAGTTACCGTCTAGACTCTTAGGAGTACTTAGCGCAAGTGTATAGGTACAGGATGAAGAACAAATTCTGGGTCACCGATGCACTGTGTAATGCGAATCTCACCTCTAGCTCCCGGCTTTTGTTTCCTCTCCTTGCCTATCAAGCAAACCCACTGGAAGACTTTGAACCCTTTCGTTACCTTGGATGAGATATCTCGCGACCCAATACTGGCCGATTAACGCTTTTTACGAGATATCTCGCGACCCGATACTGGCCGATCAACACTTTTGACGAGATATCTCGCGACCCGGTAGTAGCCGTTCAACGCTTTTGACGAGATATCTTGCGAACCGGTAGTAGCTGTATTTATTTCTTCCTTTTAGCCATACGAATAGAACTAGTTAAAAAATATATTCATCTAGAATGTCAAAATATTGGTGCTAGAAAGCTAGATTATTGTCAAAAGCGTTAATCCGCTACTACCGGATCGCGAGATATCTCGTCAAAAGCGTTAATCGGCCAGTATTGGGTCGCGAGATATCTCGTCCAAGGTAACGAAAGGGTTAAAGAGAGATTGAATGGATTTTTCTTTAAGTTTTTTAGCTGCGAAGCGCTAAAAAAAAATGTACCAATCGAACGGCGAAGTGGAAAGAAACAAGCAGAATTTTGACTCTCTTCGCCCTGTGGAAGTGCTACTCCCTGGACACTTTTAAGCGCTGTTCACAGTCAGACTTAAGATAGTTTATTTCTATAAGTGGACCGTCAACCGTAGCATTGAAATTGATTACTTTGTTTTGCCACAATTTAAAGTCAGATGGAACAGATACGCAGGCGTGTTTCAAGTCGAGATGAGCTCGAGTGCTTGGATAACGTTAAGTATTAGGTTGTCCCATAAGTTCCTTCCGCATCGTGTATTCATGTCCTATGAAAAAAAAGGGAAGAAACTTACGGGACAACCTAATACACCGCGGCGGAGGTATTTTTACACCTGTGACATAAATGAAATACAGGTATATAGGTACTTTTTACTCATGATCTAAATTTCAAACTATGTTGACATAAGGCGGAGATAATTTTACGTTTGTCGTACACATAAGGTATGCGTACCCACTTTTTGCTCGTCTAAATCCCAAGCCATGATAAGTAGACCATGGCGGAGATAACTTTATGTATGCGAAGTACTGCCCGCGCTTTTTACTCGTCGCCTATATTTCAGGTTTTGTTAAGTAGGTTTCGGCAGAAATGATTTTACATTTATTAAAATGCACACATATATTTTTGTCCAAGTACCGCTCCATAACGTATTGTTTCACCCTCATGGGATGAACCAGAAGAAACAGTCCCTTTCCACCGAGTTCTAATGCTATCCAGTAGTCAAAGCTATCATCCTCGGTTTGATAGCGTTACCGCTTTGTATGTATCTTGCATTACTTCTTATTTGATTTGAGACACAAAATGCCCTTAGGTCGCTCGGCTGTAATCTAACTTTCCATGTAATTAACGGACTAAACCGGCTTCGGGTCGAATGTACACTCTGTAATCGCGAACTTTGGCCAAGTACCGTACAACATTGAAGTTTAGAGCTGGAAGGGTAAGGTTAATTTTCGCAAGTGTTCTTTTCGGATGGCATTTTAACGAATTAATCAAATAAAGGGTTAAAGCCCGGGTCAGAGCTCGTTAGACGGGAACATTGTCCTAATTACCCGGAAAAAAAGCAATGGTCAGGAAAACCACAATTGGGATAGCCTTTCCAAGAGGTGATGTCAACCGGAATGACTTATTAAAAGAATAAAGTATATAAAGAGGTTACGATGAGCAAGGTAAAACTACTCGTTCCTTGTAGTCACCTCTAGGTAACTACATAGTGAAGAACCTATCCTATATTACGCTGGTTACTGTTTCCCTCCTACCTAGGTTGTTCCAAAATAGTTACTATTACCACAATTGTGGTTTTCCTGCCCATTGTTTTGTCTTATTCATCCTCATAGTTCTACCGCAAATTGATCCAAAATGATCCGATACAATCGAATTTAATCACGAAAAATTAATTATTCCTTCCGTCATTTTTTTTATCTATTATACATGTACAAAGGTGATTCGTCGACGTCGACGAGGGGCGTCGGGAACCTGGGGCAAAAAGTTCCTCCAGGGCCGAGCCTTCGTTGAGACTGACTTTAACTAAATTGCGAGTTAAATTGACGCCACCGCGTTGGTAATTGAAATTTCTAACGCTCGCCCGAGCAGGCTCTAACTTTGCGCGAACTATCCGACAGGGTTAGGAATTCGGAAAACTCACCCCTCGGCGTAGCGGACTCCCCAGCTGATTTATACTTATCGGAATCACCGAAGGGAGATCGATCGGCCTTCGAAGGTCCGGTTTCGATCGGTCATTCTCGCCGGCCGGGGGCAAATCGAGCGAGATTGCCCTCGTTAAACGGAACCTGTGCTTTTATTTTGACTCGATCGAGCGACACTGTATAGGAGCCCGATAGCCCCGCTCGTTCTTCTTTACAGCGCGACTTTACGTTTCAACCTGAGGGAGAGAAAACGCCCTCGTAAAAAGTTGGCAGGGACTTGCCCGAGGAACATCCGGGAGCGACGCCCGGAGATGTTCTGCGTTTCGCTCCGACCAATGAAATTGCGATCGTTATGGCCCGACGCAATTAAATCAACGCTCGTTATCGTCCTGTAGTGTTCTTGATTACTCGGGATACGCGTTCCTTTAGGTGAAGTGAAACACGTCGAGGAACTTGATCGACGTCGATAAAGAAGATTCTTCCAAATACATACGTTGTCGACGTTTATTTTTATATTGACAGCTGTGTCGAATTATATTTGGTACTGTACTAAGTGGCATACTCCACCTGTCGTTTTCGTACAATAATTATAAAGAAATCGAAGAAAAACTCCAGAAATCCCCCGGATTCATCGTTTCGGAGGCCCTAACTGACTGCAGATGGACACCCTGCGCCATCTGTGATTTCCAGGTCAATTAAATTTTCACTCCGAGACCTCGTATTCCCATCGTTTTACCATAGAAGCGCATAAAACACTTTTTTTGACTTTATCCCGTTCAAATGCGAGTTTATCGATTACCAGAGTGTTCTAAATTGTCGTAAAATTGTCCTGGCCCTTTCGTTTCTCATATGAGAGCCTTCGATAATTGTATATCGATCGAAATATGAGAGCTCGACGCCATTTTAGTCCTGGTCTGCGCTAAGGTAAAAAATCTTTTCCAAAAATCCAAATTTTAATCGTGTCAGGACAATTCTTAGATGATCACGAGTCATGTGTCAAAGTTTCGGTCAATTTGGTCGAATACCCTTAAAAAAAAGTGTCGTATTCGAATCGACTGATTTGAAGGGGGTTTCACTTCACCTTAACAGTATGACGTATCTACGTGTTTCCCACCTGGTTTTTTGACGAGTTCAACGTTTTTGAAGAATCCCGTGATTATGTGATTCGGGCTTATAACGCTCAAGGCCGGTTGCACCGACAACTTCAATTAATATTGCCAGTTCGGATTAATTACTCCTTTGCTAAATATCTTAAGCGACAGATTTTTTAAGAGTTCTTGTTGATTTCATTCGAAGATATCTGAAATATTTGTTGAAAAATTCATGACATGTTTGGTTTTAATAGTTCGTGAACATGTGTAGCAGTTATATTTTTTAATTTATGAACATATAATAAAAATACATTTTTTACTTTACGATTATTATCGGACACTTCATTTGGTATAAAAAAACACGAGAAATTTGTGTAACATTTTCCTTCCGCTATTTCATTACAAGAGCAAAACGTGTGATTTTGATTTTAAGCATTTTTAAAACGTTTATATCGTATTCGACAGATAACATTAAAAAAAATTATTATATCAAAATGAAACGAAACGTTTTGTATATCCATAAGACAAATATGACGAAATCACCTGGATTTAATATTATATAAATGTTATAAAAATAATATTCTGAAGTAAATGTTTCGCAAATATTTCAAATGTCTGTTAAATATTTACACAATGTACGATATTCGTTAAATATATAGAAAATATAAGAGAAATATTTTGTGCTACTAGGGTAGGAGGACCGTGTCTCGATAAGGGCACATCTATCTTGCTGTCTAGTCGATAAGAGTATCAGCCAATCACGCGAACGCGTTCACCGTCATTTCAACTTACTTCGGTAACTTAATGGTGTAGATGATTAGTTAATCACGTTCTGAATAAATGTGGGGAACTAACGTTTTTAACCCATGCTTAACTTAGATATTGATTTTAACCTACGGTTAGGTAAGCAATGATTTAACCAAGGTTGGTGGAACCGGGCATTAGTCCCTAGGCACCTCATCCGCATGAGCCGACCTTTATTTATTCCTCAAGCCGACTAATTTCGATTTTCACGGATGAGGAGCGGCGTCTCGGGGTTTGGAAGTTTGCTCTTTCCATCGTTGACGGGATTCCGGCTGGCCTGGCACCCTGGAAATTCGATTGTTCGCAAACGCGAGGCGAACGTTGATCGAATAAGCTCGACGCCCCTACGTCGGAGGATGGGCCGACTCTACGCGAGAATTTCGCCAAGAATTCCGGGGAAAATCCTCGAGTTCGACTCCCCTTTGACTTCGCGGCACATAAAAGCCTCTCCGGAGGACGCTGATACTTCTGTCGCGTGAATGGATGCAGCCGAGCACACGTGTGCCAAAGAGTTATCGCATTTTATGCAGTCCACTTCGTCCCGTTGCCTTTCGGTGTACGGTGTTACGTCCTGGAGAGAAGTACAGAGAAGTCAATGAGCAGGAACACATTTGGCGACTGACGGGAATTTGGAAACAGCGGCTAAACGGATTGTCATGAGTTCCGTCAACTCGCTTTGGGATGGCCATTACGAAGGGAGTAGTTGGGGATTGATGGTTGGGTACAATAGTGCTTTGCAGCGCCTATTTTGGCCTGCAGTATCCGTTACGAGACCTTAACCAACTCAAACTGTAGTGTTTTTTTCGTAGTTTTAACACTGTTTTGTGTATTATCCCTTCGTCTCGTATTTGGGTTTGTCTTCTTTATGGGTTGTAACAACGTGAGGATCTAGCAGCTCTCCATGCGGTTATTTCTTTGCGTGATGCCACGGCGTTACCAAAACATCTCCTGCGTGCTTTGTTTCTGTGTAGGTCTTAATATGTTGTGTTGTTTTTGGTTTTCGTTTTGTTTGTTGTCGCGAATGTAGTTCTTTTAATGCACTGGTTATTAGTGAGAAGGTGTTTTGTTTAAGACAAATGTTAGTTTATACATGTTTTTACGAGGCCCCCGGCGATCACAATGGCGAACCTCTTGCCGCATACACACAGCTGTCAATATAAATATAAGTATTTAAAACGCGGTGCTTCGGATGGTATATCAATTAGAAGAATTTGTTTTTATCAATATGCCATATGGCTCGAATCGACGGGAGTGGAATCATCAAAGTCGAAAAGAGAAGTGGTCAAAGAAGACGCATCACACGTTAGAATTCGACAAAGCTTTGAATTTGTTTTTACCAACAACAATTAAGTTTCTCGACGGTTTTACTTCTCCTTAAGGTTACAAAATTAAATCTATTTGTCGGGAACTAACAGGGACCAGGTCATATGGCTCGAATCGACGGGAGTGGAATCATCAAAGCTGAAAAGAGAAGTGGTCAAAGAAGACGCATCACGCGTTAGAATTCGACAAAGCTTTGAATATAATCAAAGTTCATGGAGCTTTTGACGCGACAGGAAAGATTTCAAATTTTACACATATAGAGTTGAAAAATTCAAGCCCAGGGTAACAAGGATATTGAAGGAGCATTGCTCCTTTCGGGTCTGGATGCAGGCTGCGTGCCGTCGAAGCGCTCTGGGAATACTTTGAAAATTTGGAATAAAGTCACGTCTTCGGTTGGATCTCGCAAGTCCCTCCTATTCTTTATTGCCTCTACTTTTCTGAGCTTATCATCCAGTTTAGAGTAAGATAGAGGGGGCGGGTGAAGCATTTCTTGGTCGAAAGCAGAGACTTGACCGCAACCATACTCAGTCGAAATTAGTGATAAATTGCAGCTAACGAAAACTCCAGTAGATAGCGAATTTCGATCGATCGGATACCGAATGGATCAAATACCGAATGTATCAGAATTTTGCATAATTCACCATTATCAATTACTCTTAAATCATCAGTAACTGAATTGTTTGACAGTTCGGACCGGTTGCACTAACACTCGAGTGAAAACCCTTAATCAAGGATTACTTAACGCGCATTAGAGTTCATCGCCTAATTTCGAATGTTTACCTAACACTAAATTTTAATCTTCGGTGAGCCTAACTTTTATCGGTGCAACACAAATTTTACTAATCCGAGTTAACTAATCATAGTTAAGAAATTTCACGCTTATCATGATTGGTGCACTCGGCCCAATACGCGAACGTTATAATGATATTATGGTTTAAAAGTTCTATAACTATGAATTTTACTTATAAAATCATTTTCCTATTCCCACTTACTTTGTAAAAAATCCGAAATATATTTGAATCGTTGTAAAGCTTTATATTTTTATCAAGCGATTATTTCTTTGATCAGCAAATTACTCCTTAATCCATAAGTACACAGATTAGCTGTTTGCAAAATATTCCTATGCACTTATATTGAAAAAAACGGCAAGACATGAACTTTACCACTAAAACTTACGCGTAAAAGCAATCTTTTGCGAACTTTCTCAAATCACGTTCAAATGTCGAAGACACGAAGCGTCGCGGTACGTAAAGAAAATATCTTTTTACGATTATCACTATTTTAAAAGTGTGCAGAACATGACAGAATAATTCAGGTCCTAAAAGACTGCACACAACCTCTCGTATGTGCTCGGTAGGACTTCTTTATTTGATTTTGTTTTTTACGAGCAGCATTTCTATACCACAACGACGGCCGAAGCACCGAAGCATGTTACACCAGAACAGTATCTCCTAAAAATTCATAATTTCCTCGCTACAACCCTTTTATGGAGATTATTACGACCTTTAAACAATAAACCCCAAAACCCAGTGAAAAAAAAAACAAGATAGAGGAAATTTCGTTTAAAAAATCTTAGTTATGAGATGCGGCAGTTGAAACAGAAATGTAAAAATTATGGAAACGATAATTAAGGGGACTAAGAACTTAAAATGGTAGGTTGATACTTTCACAGCTCGATGATATATCTGTTTGCCGGTTTTGCCATTGACAATTATCGGTCAAGTACCAATCTATTTGTTCTCATAACCGTTCCCATTACCTTCGAGGTATCTCGCGAATAAACTTGCGAGGCTCGAGTTGATTTTTTGGCTTCAGGCGAATGGGAGGAAAAATTAAGCGCACTAAGGAGAGGAGAGAGTAAATGGGTGAAAAAGGGAAGAGAAGATATTGCGGGCTGAAATTCTGACTGATTTAGCAGAAGCGTAACCGCGTTTCACAGGTCTGCACATCCAGACCCTCCAACGCGAATGCATCTTTAAACAGCTTCCCGTGTAAAGCCGGAAAGGGGCTTCCGAATTCATTTTTAAGCGACCCCTGTAAAAGGAAACCATGAAAGAGCACTTTACCGCTGGCTTAACTTGCTTGGATCTGCTTTATGGATGATAAGACATGTCACGAATACTCGTTGCACGGTATACATTTTATTTTTTCTTGAAAAGCGCTTTTTAATGCTTTTAACTTTCGGTACTTGGCAAGGACGAAAATAATAAAATATTGGAATCCGGAAATTGAAGTTAGGAATGTAGTTATAATTTTTACGATTTTTATGACTAGTAATTCTCTTCATTATCCCTTTGCTCGTTTAAAAAACAATGTTGAGATATTTCTTCATCCTACCCGGGAAACTTTCAGGTTTCATTTATTGACTTGGCAGTAGCCAATAGGGACACGTTTTGTAATAAAAAAAAATATATATATTTTTGAGTAATAAATATGATATATAATCGCAGACTGTAGTGTTGTTGATCCAAGTTAAATTTGTACACTTTTGAAATAATGACCGCGTGCGAATATATATTTCGTCGCTCTTGTAAAGGCGGTCATTCTTATAAATTCGTTAACTTAAATTCGACTAAAAATCCAGTTTCGAGAAGAGTTCGTGACCAAAATATTCATGATTCGTAATAGGGATGAAGAAAGTCTCCCTTGATTGCTCTGATGAAAGCTGCGGGAATTAGTCCAACAGAGGAAATTATTTTCCCCACCCGTCGATTTTCCTGTAGAATCTTTTCCCCCGAATCTCGATTGCGCTAAAATTAGCCTCTGGACAAATATTTAATATAATTGTCAAACGTAAGTAACTTCATTGAATGATAAAGTATCCTCTAGATATTAATGCGAAAACAAAAGGCACGCTACTTTTGGAACATAATATTCATTCGGACCAGGCTCAAAAGTAAAAAGGAAAATTGACAGTTATCGTTAACCTGCATTTACAAAAATATGGCGTAAACTTGCATCCCCATCTTGTATCTTTCGCAATACAATTGTATTACTCCCAATTAACACGACTTCCCAGACGGGAGCTACGTAAAACAAAGCACCTCCAAACTATGGTGTTCATTTACGCCCAGACGAGACGTCGGATAACTTGGAACAACAAAGGCAGTACTGCAACTAGTTTCAAACTGCACAACAAATAGTTCAGATACCGAAGCTACGAAGTGAAGGGTTTGCATATCAAAGACAGCAAAGAGGAACAACAAACGGTAGAAACCTGATTTTTTTATGCTCCTGTTAAGCTCGCGATGTAATTGTGGCTCGTTGGAAAACGAAAAAGAAACCATTTTCGAGCATCTTGAAGCTTTCTTTTTTTTTTTTTCAACTTTTGCAGCTTCCTCTGCGCCACGCAGTGCGGTGTACTCTTGTCAAGTGCAGTTTTTCCACAATAGATGAATACGGATGACACTGAAATATAGTACATCTAAATTTTTGAAGTGAAAGCACTTTTCCCTTCGAGTAATGAGGAAATATATCTTGAATTAGAATTATTCAGCGAATAATCTCGGACGGAGTCGGCGCTGAATGATGACGTCTTTAAAAAAATGGGGCGAAGCACATTCGGGAGGGAATGATATGCACGAGATGCACTCACATTCTGTCTGAGCTTCCGCTTTAATATCACGGCCTTCCTTTTTGCCGGGACCGTTTTCGTACCTCAATGGCAAAGTACCGCTTTTATCGTCCGAGGAGGAAACATTAATCACGATTAAATCGCGCACGTACGCTCTTCAAGGTGCGAGGCATTCTTCGAGTGTACTGTTTTGCTATCAGTCGGAATTTCTTTCGAGGATGAATGGAGAATCCTGACTCATCTAATTCTACTTAAGTTCTTATAACCGTTCACCACCCTTGAGTCGTCTTCTAGAAATCTGAATTTTTATTAATATCGACGTTTAGGGTTTGTATCGTTTGGCCAAAAATGTGTTCCCCGATGAAAAGTCAACGCGCATGGGAAATAAATGTATGACGTTTTTAAGGGACATTTTTGTTAATGAGACCGAGAACTTTATAATTTGTTATGATTTTATATAGTTTGTATCAGCTTTAAAATACAACATTTATGGATTTCTAAATGAATTATTGAGGGAAGTCTCCGAAATTAAGACCTTTGCCGATAATAATGTTTCAACTCTAAGATGCATCCTAGTATTTCAGGTTTGATATTAGGGAGGATGTAGAAGAAAGATTTTATATGCGATTAATGTTTAAAATATTATTTGAAAGGCAAGGAGTGATTTCGAAGCAAACTTCGAATATTTCTCTAGTCTCCCGTCTTTACAAAATAGGTTATTATGTTTTTATAGTCAATTCTAATGTTATTATATAAATGAACGTTAAATAGAAGTTCTCACTAGATCAAACTGTCACTGAGGTACACTAATGATATTTTACGGAGAAACAAAGAACTCTCTCTACGAAGAAAACAACGGAGCGAATCAAAGCGATCCTCGGATAAAGGAAGTATTTAGAGAAAGAACAATGGAAAAGAAAATTGTTCAAACGAACGATTTACTGTACCAATTTCCAGTTTGATGGAAATTCAGCGAGCGTAAAGGATGAATCGAAGAAAAGAACTAGTCACACAGAGTGCACCACGTTTCCTCGTGAAAACCTTTTCAGGAGATAACAAAAACAAAAGTAAAGAATAAAGAAAGAAACCGAGGACGAGATAGAAACGCGCCAACTAAAGAAAGGACTCTACACAGATTTAAACATACATTCTCGAGAATTGTATTACTCGCTCCTCTTCAACCGAGTCTCGATAACAGGATACGGTCTTCTTTCAATATCTTCACCTCCTTCTCCTTAACCTCCAAAGAACAAATAAAATAGTTAAAACCTCTAAGAGCCCAAATTTCCAGTATTCTCTTCTAAGTGAAAAAATATTTTTAAATCGAGAACATCGCCACAGTAAATGAAAACAGGACGAATATAAACTAACATTAAAATAGCAACGTTTTTACATTGAAATTCATACAGAAATATTATATGTACATGAAAGATATGGTAAAAAAAAATTAATAGGCAAAGAAATTTAATATTTCGTTTATATACCATTTAGAATTTCTATATTTATCGTTAAGTACGGGTGCATTTGTACTGATATGTTCAATATTATAATATATGAAATATCTAAAAGAGGGTACTTTGAGCAAACTTCGTCCAGCTGCCTTATATTCGAGCGAATATTCGTAGAGGAGGGTGCGGTAACGATATCACTGGTCGTTACCGTAGTCAGTAAACTCCTGTAACGGAGTACAGTAAACACATCGTTTCCATAGAGGCTGGATACCTTTACTCCGCCATTTTCCTCTTTATCCCGCCGCTCTCCTCGGCGGCAAACCCTGACCCTCCGTCGACCCGACATAACCTCAAACCGCTCCGAGCTCCGGCCCACTCGGGTCTGCTCTGATTTTACAAGAGAACTTCCGAGGGCAAACATGCCTCGCGAAAAAGCGCCTAATGAAAAAGGAGAAGAAAACCGATTTTTCTCGCACTTTGCAGTCGAGTGGTCATAATTGCGACCTCTCGCGGCGTCTAATCTGGGCTAGGTGGCAAGCGCCATTTTTTATTTCGAGTGTGCCAAGGTATTAAAGGTCCCGCCGGGAAATTGCACGGTCTTAAAGGGAGCGTTTTAACGAAACGGCTTCTTGAGCCCTTTTTTAATTACGGTGTACGCTGGTACAAGACTGATATTGAATACACATGATTTATTTATAGGTTATTATAAAATAAATATTACAAATATGAAAGTGTACGCTTCACTGAAAATGTAAATAATTGTTTTTCCATCAAATACCGACGATTCGAACATAAGTTCTCCAGCCAATAGGAAAATTTTCTTATTAAAAAATGTTTATCCATTCGTTATAATGCCCTCAAGAAAAAGCAAATTAAGATGTCGGCAGAGTCGAGGGATAAGAAGCTTTTCGGAAACTCCTTAACCTCGAATGTCTCAGATTTTCCAGGCGAGGTTGTTTTAGACGTCAGGTCAGACATTTATAAGCTTAATTTATTAAGTAATTTATAAAGTAATGGACGCATGCCAGTGAAAGGAATCGCCGAGATTAGACAATTTGAAAGCTGGATAATGCGCTCACGTACTTGTTGAGTAAACGCTTTTCTAACTTCTTTTTCATGCCGTCCAATTTCGAGCTAACACGTTCGAGTTCCGCGATTGATGAGCACATTGTTCGCGGTTTGCCCGGAAATGCCCTACGAGTTGGTTTCCAGCACACAATGATTTACATCAACGATTAGGATTATCCGAGTACACGTTATCCGCCTATCGAGGATTATGGTTCCATTATAATGAAGAGAAAAGGATGCAGAAGTAACGGTGGAGAGTGATTCGCGCATAACTTTATGTTGCAAGTCCAGAGAGAAAGATATAATCTTTTAGGCGCATATTTCGTTTTGATACGCCTACAATTGTCAAGTATAAAGTGCTTGGGAGATAACAAGGTAGATACGTTAAACATGAAAGTGAAATCAAAACGCAAATAATTAACTTTTTCTTTGAGGTGTAGAGTTACTTGCAACACAAAAAGGCGTCATACGATGAACGTTCCTTCCAAGGGCAGTTGACAGAGAATTACGAGATAAATAGTTGTGATATTTTCGATCGTAAGCCATCATAAATTATTCCGAACTTAATGGCAACTTAAATGGCAAAAGCCTCGAGTGCAAAGGTTTTATTAATATGTTAAATATTTTTTCTTAGCGCAATTCTAAGAGTACACGAGATATCGACATATCTGGACATTGAATCATTAAGTTAGGAACGTATCGAAATCATGACTACAATTGATCAAGTATCCAAGAAAGCTCATTCCGTTTCCAGGGTTATCTTTATTAACCATTTGCGGTCCTATATCGAGGCTGATTCAACATTTACAAGGCGATTTCAGAAAGTTGGATCGCAAAAGATTAACTCTTAACCGGAAATTGGATCATTTTGCCCCAATGCCATCATACAATTAGTATATATACAAAATATACACGTATTCTTAAAACAAACTTTCAATTTTCTTTTCTTTTCAAGTACAGTGAATCGCAACTACCTATGTGAGAATATGGTAAAGTGGCAGATTGCATATGCAAAGTATAGATTTATGATACGATGATGTTGAGTAAAAATAACCCAATTTTGGTTTACAGGTTAATTAAAACGGCACAAGCTTTCCTGGCTGTCCGATAAGTGAAAACACATTTCCTTGCTCTGAAATACATACCACGATCGACTTTACACACCATGGATTATACAACATGAGCATCAGCAGGAGTTTTCAAGCTCATGGACCACGTTCAGATTCCTGTGGAGCACGAACTAAATTCCACCTAGAGAGCCATTAGCGTTCCCAAACGTACGGTGTGGCCACTAGAAAACGGAGTTCTGAACTGAATGGCTAGAAATGTATTGCAATCGTGATCACAATGCAAGTACATTTTGATCCCCTGGAACACCGCGATTCAGAAAACACGTAATGAAACACGCAGCGCGGATGGAGGCAGGAGTCATCGAACCTGCAGATCACGTCTCGGTTGCCATAAACCATGAACAAGATTCCGTCTAGAGCGTCCTTATATCTCGCAAACGTGCTGGGTCGTCTAAAGGAAATGCATTCGCGAAATCCCCTTAATTTCGTCTTTCGGCGGTGGATTTGCTTACTTGTTTTACGAGTACAACGGCCCGTGATAAAGTCTAGTCGGCAAGTCGGGTTTTATCATGCACGGATGAGGAGACAATTCGCCTTATCGTTTTAACGAGGCAGGTCGACTCCTCGTAAACTTCACTACGGCCGAAAGTACTCGACGAACCGTTCGGTAAAGTTGGGCACACATCTGATCACGAACGTATATGAGGCAAAGCGAACATACGAGGGTGGACAAACAAACTGTCTCGGATCATTCGATACTATCCGAGGCTGTTCGAATGCTATTCGTCAAGATGTTCATTGCCTCGAATGATTTCATTCGATTCCGCATATACATTTGAAAACGAAGCATTTGTTCTGCCTTGTCTTGCCTCGTATGCGTTCCCGTTCAGATGTATACCCGGCTTTATCCAAGATAGAGAAGACAGAATCGCTAATCACAATCCACTATCTAGTTTTATTAAGAACTAAATTGATTCATAAAACTGAAACCCTCGATACCGTGTATACGCCAGTCGATTAGTGGTTATCGATATCGTGTCATGACTTCGTGCAGTTGATTTAACGGAGGATCCAATAATGAGGCTGCAGAGAACACCGCAAATGACACACAAAAATGAGAACTAACATTTGTTAGGTTAACGGTGAATTGAAGTTATCGGTAGAATGGTTGTTATAAGTCACTATGGAATCGACGTGGAAGGCGGGTTCTGTTCGTTTGCCGATAGTGTCCCGTCCGGGGAAGCAAGTTCAATTTCTGATAACTAATTCAACGGGTCGCGATAACATCCACCTTTTGACATTATTCCTTGGCCAGTCTTTTAGAAAACTAACTAAAATAGAATCGGTTTCTGTTCGGCTGACTTTCTATTTATATTTTAATTAAATAACAATGTTTTTCAAATATTGACGCCGTTTGTGTGGTTTTTTTACCTTTACTTGCGGTGAAGGGAATTGCCGTTAAAAGTGATTGCAACAATCAATGAAACTTTAAGCACGACATATGTCGTAAAATTGTTCTCGGTGCCCTGAATGACCGGCATGACAACGTACCTATAAATCATTGATACTAATCCGGAAATGTCAAGTTTGACCGAAATCTAATATCCCGAAAGTCACTTTTTTAGATCGCTAAAGTACATCTATGTTTTACAAAAATTTAGTTTCATAATATTCTCTAGGGTTTTCATAAATTGACTTTCAACTACCTAAAGTAACTGCAATGATTTTTCAACAAACACTGTTTGTACGACAAACAGTTCAAAAGTTCTCATTTTACTTTAGACCGTTAATTTCCTTGTGGCATTCGGCGCGGCCACCTTGAAGCCACGGAAATTCCAAAAATAAATTTGGGAAAATGCCTTTACGGAAATTCATTAAATTCCAGGAGAGTTAATTCCATAATTCCTTAAAGAGCGCTTCGAGGGCGTTAATTGGAGCTTCTGTGAAAAGATCCAAGTAATCAGTGTCCAGTACACCCCCAAGGCGATAACGAGGTGTCGCCTTTTCGGAGGCGCATACTTTGAGGTGTGACATCGAAAATCGATCGGAACCTTTTCTGAGAGGTGTTTCCTCGTCGAACTTATACTCCGTATCGATAATTAAATGTTTCTCAATATTAAGGTGATGTGAAAGTGGCGTGAAAGAGTTCTCGTTCGTGAAACTTTTCTCCAAACTAGGTGTACCGACTCGATTGAAACTTCATAATATAAATATGGAGAGTATAAAGAGGGTTCTAAAATTCACATTTCAACTTTCTAAAAATTTTCGTCCCAGATATTTTTAAAATTTGTTATAAAAAAGGAAATTTCATGAGGGTCAGGACCTTCCTTATAGCCTCCACATTCAGGTTGTAAAGTTTGAAACTATTCTACACCCCCAGTTCGGAGAAAAGTTTCATGAACGATTGTCTTTTCAGATGTCAATTTCACATCTCCTTAACACTAGGTTTACGGGCGTTTTTTATATACCTGTTTCTACGAACACCCGTCAAATTGACGGGCAAACGAAAACACGCATTTTCTTTAAAAAATCGATTTGTTCAAATTAAGTCTGAATTAAACAACCCTAGGCTTTACGTTTAAATAAATTATTAATAAGTAATTTGTATTTATTAATAAGTAATTTGACGGGTTTCGTAGAGATAGGTATACTACATACAGATTTTAATAATTAGAAGGCTTAGGAAAAAATAATTGTGTGTACAAACTCCTTGGATGAAATAATTAATTTACGATATAAAAATGGTTAAAATTAATGCTATGGTTTTTTCGGTATTTCTTTTTGAAGTTTGAATTCCGTCAAATTGACGGGTCCCGTAAACCTAGTATTAACCAGGAATTTCTGTTCAACATTCGGCACGATCACCTCGAGGCCGAGATTTACAGAAGTTCGATAAATTCCTGAAGAGCTAATTCCCTAATTCCCTAACGGGTGCTTCGCGAGTGTTAATCGGGTACTTGTGAAAGGATCCGGGTAATCAGCGCCCGGCACTCTCGAGGTGATAACGAGGCGTTGGGTTGTCCTTCCGGAAATGCTTGAAGCTCCGACGTGATACTACGATTGAGCGGACCCTTTTGTTCCTCGCTGCACGTCTCGGTGACACTTTACCTATGCCGAGGCGAGATAGAAAGTGCTTGGCTTTCACGAAAGTTCACGGAGACCCTCTAGGTACTCGTTTCACACGAGAGGATGTTTCTCGGCTTAGCCGGGAATATTAACCGAGAACGATTTCGCGGTTTTGCGCCTTTCCACGACCTGTCTCTCGACACTTCGTCTCCTCTTTAAAATATTATTCGCTATAAAATGTCAACGGCGTGTCAATAAATTCAAATTACTTCCCCCATTCGTCATTATCTCGTGATAACGCAGATTGTCACCACCGCAGAATGCACCATTCCGTTGATGGCAATTGAAAAACTTGAGTAGATAATTTGAGAAAGCCTTTTATCATTAAATCCCGTGCAACTCGAAATTATTTAATTCAACGTATTTTTATTTTATTGGTCATAATTACACGGAACGAGATCTAAAGTTCGATGGCATTACATTGCAATCCTGCATCGTGGTCCTTAGCCATGGTTCGGATATAATGTGAGTCAATGCAGAGATGAGCTTTTATTAAATTATAATCCTTATTCAAACTGTTGAATGAAATAAATTTGATATCGAGAAAGAACGGTACGTGGTTAACGCGCTTGCGCAATGCTTTAAGGATACATTACCTCTTTTAAAATCAAACTTTTAGAGAGCCGTTTCGAAATAGGGACGGGGGTAACGATGGATCGTTACGTCAAACTTAAAAGGGTTAATCGTAATTAGAATTCAGGATTTCCAAGATTAAACGAAATCGATTGTTAATTCAAGCAATTTTGGCTGGTGTTAATTTGGAGTGCATTATCAATGCGCTGTATCTGCAATTGCACGACCAGACAGGGCTATAAACAACGTTTAGGGTTGTAGGGCTTGCACGTACGTGACATACAGGGGATACTTCGCATGCCTACGTATGCACGAGATTCCCGATGCATATGCCACTAATGAGCGTGCGCAGAGCATGCAATTATGTAAAGGCCTTTGCCATGACACTTCAGCTCTGTCATTGATCGTACACTTTGGCCAAGAACGTCATTCATGAATTAGTTACAATGCACAATTCTTGCGAGGCCGCTCAAACCAGTAAGGGAACAAATAAGGTAAGGGTGGCTCTTATCGTATGCATTATCACGTGCGTCGCCGCAATGCGATTTGATTTAATTCGCGAAGAAATTCAATTTATGGATCACGGAAACGGACGAAACGTTTCATTGCTGACAGCTCCATGACCTTATATAACAATTCCGATGCCCCGTACCTACAGTTCAAAAATGCCAATCTGGAAAAAATGAAATGAGTGCAAAGTTGTCTTATCAAATAGTCTGCAATCAGAAACGGTGCTATAAAAAAAAAGACGTTAGTATTCACGATTGCTTTATTATAAAATTTGCTTGTGATAGTTCTAGGCAAAAAAGTGGACGTCATTTTGATTTCATCTAAATATTTTGTAAAATTCGAAAAGCTCGCTCTTGTTATTTATAACAGTTGCATTCACACTTGTCCCATGTCTGTTTTAATTTACCTTCATATCGTTGTTTTAATGAATTAGGAACCAAGCATCCTCTTTTACGGTACTCTCTGTACAATTTTCTTTCGATATTTTAGCGCGACATTCAAAATTATGGTTTGAATATTTTGAGTTTAAGCACATGTTTGTAGGTACGTGCCAACATGCGCTAAAAACATGAGATCAGTTGCATCCTTTGCTCTGCATGCATAATGACATGCATAGCTTATGCATAACGCAAACAAGAATGTTTTTGGGAGCTTTGACGCCACGTAAAATATACGACGTGTTAAATTTGTCCTTTTCTGTTACGTTAATGAAATGGCAAAGTTTTGCTACCTATTCCAGCAAATTACAATTTCATCGGGCCATCTATTTCATTTCTTTCTTTGCCCAACTCATCACCTCAAATAAATTCACCCCATATCAGGAGAATTAGCACGTACTTCAACGAAAAGAACAGTCAACGCACCACTTTTTTTACAATTGTTCATCTTTAATATCCCCAAAAAATATAATTCCTATAAAATTGTATACTTAATATTAAATAATCTTCGCCCCTAAAAATCGAATACCTGATACGTTTTGGTCACTTCAATTGATTCATTAATGAATTATTAATGAAAATAATAACTTTCTCATAATAAAATATTTAGTGAGGAAAAATCGAGATCATTAAGTACCTACGTATAGTGTGCGTCATTCGTTACCTTAGGAGAGAAAGTAAACTGGTACTTTGTACTTTCAAAGTTGTAAAACTCCCCGAGCTGGCGACTTATAATTAATTGGCAAATGTCTCGCGATATAACTTTCACGGTACCTTGCAATATCGTCGGAGCGTAAAACCCAAATTGCAAGGATTAAACTCAACATTATTCTGCCATGAACCATACTTAAACCAGGCTTAGTTTACTTGTATAATATGCACACAGGAGGAAAATATCCCAAGTCGCAAAATGTTGGAAATTAATATCCTGTCTTTTCCCTCTCTTTCGCTCTGAAAAACAGAGGTGCACCTCTACGCGTCAATTAAAATTTATTAGGTCAGTCGTATTTCACCGCCATTGAATAAAATTGTCTGAACGGTAACCACATTCATGTTTCTGGAGAAGTTAATCTGTAATTTCAACTTGGTCAATCAGTCACCTCAAAATCCGTCACTTAAAACTGCAAAAACGAATAAATAATTTACTGACTATAATGGGTTGTGATACCATTTTAGTGAAAATTGTTTAAATTGTACCTCGTAGAGAGAAACAAAATTATGTTACCTGATTTATGACCAACCATTGTGCCCAAATTTATACGCGGTACACGGCTTGTAGCCAGTTTAAAAAACATGCAAATCTGAGAGAAAATTAATATATTTTTCATGCAGGTATCCTTTAACGTAGATTATCGTAAATATTAACAACTCTAAGTCCAAAAATCGAACAATACCACTTTAAAAATGCAGTTTACGCCTATGGAGCAAATAAAAGTCTATATGTGTCATCATAGAACATGAATGTAAAGGTACAACGTTGTACATTAAATCAGATATACGATTACATATGTACAGTATTCCACGTGCAAAACAATGAAACCAAGCACTCGAGCAAGCTGATTTCGTCTTAACTGGAAATGAAAAAAAGATGCGTAATAATTTCCAAGACAAAAATACAGACGAATCGGCCTAAAAATCATTTATTCCTTCCATACCCGATAATATTGGGATGGTGCACAAGTTCGTGCGCGTTTTTTTTGTAACTAATTTTCCTAGTTTAAAAACGCATGAATTTATGCACCAACCCAACATGTTTAAAGAGTCCCCAAATCTAAAAGGAAATTAAATCCCATTAATCCGAAGTACTTCCAATTAAGTCTGTACAAACTGACAGGTAATTAAGAAACGAAGTGAAACACATTTCCTGCACATTAGTTTCGGTAGAATTGACTTTTCGCGCCTTGAGCGACAGTTTCCGGATTAAGCGGAAGAGAAACCGATCTTTCCTTTCCGCTGCGAGAAACGTGTCCTTTCCGATTGTCTCGACTCGCCTCGGGTCAAGGAAGGAAGCCTCAATCTATTCGACGCGACGTTCCTTTTCTCGACATTTTCAATACGCCGTATCGCGCGACACAGTCGGACAGGAAGTAATAGAGAAGAGAAAAGTAACGCTGAGCATATCCGGCGTCCCGACGTTTCCTTTCGGCCTCCTTCCCGGATTAAGGAACCCTCTTCCCGCCGGGGACATCCCCGTCTTGGCTTGCCCCCCGAATAACCGCCCTCGTTTTAATCGACGTTGGCCTGGAGAGCCCTCGTGTCCTGATCCCTCAGGATCGGCCCAATCCTCGCGGAATTCCCCAGCGCCCCTTCGTACCATCACGATTCGTCCCACTCGGATAAGGGTTCCTGATTGGAGATGTCACTTTCGCCCGAAAAACCCCAAATACGGCCTTTTCAACGCGAGCTCTCCCCCGGGAATCCTCGATCTCGAACGCGATTTGTCCCTGGATGCGGTCATTGGATTTCTTTCATTTTTTATGCCCAAAAGAGCACCCTTTTCTACGCGAGGAGAAGTCTTTGTAAATTCTTTGCAAAATTCCCGAATCGTATCGTGCTCCTGGCCCATTGATAACTGCATATCGTGAAAAGGGGACATCGTATTTTGGTACTTCAATCGATACAGGTAATTTATTCTTAAAGAGGCTGATATTCATCTGGAATACAATTAGAGACCGAGGCGCATGATTTTTTAAAGAAATTGTCCATGTTTTATTATTACACGAATAGAGATTTTATAACGCCCGAGGAGAAACTATCTTTATCTTGAACATCGGTTTAACATGGATTTACGTGATGTTCCAATTTGTTCCCAGTTTTTCCTTTGATATAAAAAGCTCTTTGTGCCTCGTCGCGCGACGTTGTTTCCTCGGGATACAAATTTGGCGAATCGAAAAATCGCCCCCGATAAATTTTCGGCCTCGCTCGACTTATCACGGATTTATCGCGGCTTTCGTCGATCCTCCGAGAAAGATCGAGGGAAGAAAGTTCCTTCTCGTCTTGCGTATATACCGGAGCCTTCCCTCCACCTCAGACTCATCTAATATTATACTATAAGGGTTTTAGAGATTGCAAGGGAATACGATTTGGCCCTCCGGCAGTCACATTTCATTTTCCTCCTAGGAGAAGGTACTTCAAAATGCATTGCATAAATTACCACCTCCACCACCTCGGGAAACTGCTGTCTTTCGGAAAACACGCCCATTTCCATGGCGCGGCATATAATCCCGGACTTTAAATCTCACGAGTGAAATACTCATTTTAAAACGGCCGAGTAGATCGATTCGTCAATGAAAAGCGGTATTATGCAAACTTTCATTGACGTTATGAAAATTTCACACCTCCGAATACGAAGCCTTTAAAAAATCGAATTCATAGCGGAAATGAACGATATACATGAACGGATAGAAATTAGCACCTGTACGTACTTAAATTGTACATTACGTAGTTTTGTAGAATTCCTGGGAAGTGAAAACTGGGTGAAGAAGTTTACTCAAGTCAAAAATGGATTTTCTGTAAATAGAAGGGTGTATTTCCTGCCTGTCCGTAAACGAAACGTTTCTACGTGGAAGTTCATATTTCTTCGACGTAACCTCGAGGCCCGATCAGACGTTTATTGGCCTGGCTCGATGTAAGTTACCTGACGAGCTATCAAACTAGTGTCAAACTAGTCGGAAATAGGTCAACGGGTCCATCAGAAGGAAGTTAGATGCTGGGTTTGAAAACGTAGCCGGAGTATTGACTTACTTGCTCCGGCAGTTCCTGCTATAGCGTTGTGCTTCTTAACTGGAACGAGTACAATCTAAGGGTAATGGCAAACATGTCGTTAATCCGAAAACCAACACTGACTGACCGGCAGTCAAGTTGTCCGTTTCCGGAATATCCTGCTGGAATTACAATCCTTCGGGAAATGAAACGTTTTAACGGTAAAAGCAGCTTAAAGTAATTAGCAACCATTTAACGTGAAAAGTGACTAAAAGCTCAGCGATAACGTCAACGCCGATATGTTACTGATAAATTATTCCCTCCAGTAGTATACATAGGTAAATAATTCATCTGTTATTCCCCTCTCCCCTCGATTTAAATGAAAATAATATCCACGAGAAAATGAATATACTTAATCGATAACATTATTTACTGAAAATCGAGATTCTGCAACGATTCTTGCCTCATAAAGTTTCACGAAACGTGAAATTTGGGAGTATGTTCTTTTCATAAAATAGTTATTACCTAACACTGGTCTTTACGAAGTTCATCCCCTAAAAGGGTGAAAAGGGGTAAAATGTGTTTGTACGAATTTCTTAATATCTCTCCAGCCCGCTGGGATGTCGAGTTGGTTTTTACTTAAAAAAAAGTACACGTACAAATACCTAAAAACTAATTTCAGGGTTTTGTTCTAATTAACCTCTAATGAGGTGAAGAGGGATGAAGAAGAAAGATTATAAATTTCGAATTCTGTTTGCACATATCGCGAGCGATGGTGCTGTTAGTTTCATATAATTTCAGCTTTCCAGGGCACTACTGCGCAAGTAAATGTACTTTTAACATTTTCCTTATTTTTTCCTTGAAAAAAGAAATTCGAATCATTTAATGCAGCATGTGCAAGTGAATTGTCACTCGCGGAAAGCCCTCCGTTTCAAATATATTCACTGAAAAATATGACAAAGATGACAAAATGGAAAGTGATTCAAGAAAAAATGAATGCCTTCAAACAACCCGAAAACAATCTTTCTCAAACAAATTCACTCAAGAGTTATATGTATGTCACTCCGTCGCTTTCGGACCAAATCCAATCAACCTCACACATCAGTCAACACTTTCAGCGTGACAATCGAACGAACACACACACACATAACCTAACTACCTATCTCGTTTAATGTACCATAGTATAAAAAAATAAACGAAAGTGAGATATTTTGAAAAATATAATTTCCCGGATTTTTAAGAGGAAAGTGAAATACTGCGTAGAATAATTAAACGAGAAAGGGAAAAGAAATGACGAATCGTTCGATTTGCTTTGACCGAAGTGGCTAGAAGTCGTCAATATAAGTTCGGAGTGATTTTTTTTTTGCAAAAAAAAATGAGAGCAGTGCTTTACTTCGCATGTTTCTGCACGTCAATGAGCATTAGTGGAGCAGTTTACTGCGAAAAGAGAAAATTCTGCGCTCACTCGGCTGTTCCGAGTTTCTCGCTAAAGATTACGTCCCCATTCGACGTTTTTCTACTCGATAAATCCGGAGATTTATAAACTCGAATAAAAGAGAGCGACTCCGTGCTACAGTAAATTCAGAATGTAACTCGTTGTTCCTATAGCCGACGAAAACGTTAGATCCGATTTGGTATATGATTGTCCATGCTGCGTTATTTCACTTGTTAACAAGTGCTGTCTTTTAATTAGAAAAAAATTATAAAATACAAAATATCATATGTTGCAGTTACATAAATTATCTTTAAAATTGAAGGACTTTAATAAATGTTAACACATGTAAAAATCGATAGCCTTCCTTCGTCCTTACCTATTCCAATGTGCAGATGTCCGAATTTATCCCTTCAGAAAAGTGAGCGATGAGCATATCATCAACCCAGTATTAAATATCGATCCTTTTCCTTACAAAAGAGCAGATTCGGTTTCGAAAATGTTCCCACCACTAAAAGTATCTATTCAAATTCTAATACGCACGCGTTGTCGACATTTCTTCCAGATACGTTCTCGGCAAGTTGGAAGAATATGTATGCAAACTTCAATAAAGACCTCAGGTGGTTCAAGGACTCTCAACCAAAGATATCAAGGAAATTTCGCTTTGACTTCCATAATTTTCTATCTTTTGTTTTTCAATCATCTCCATTTTCTTTATCTCATCTTACGGCCAAATTCAGAACATCGCTTTCATTCGAACGATTTAAGGGGATAAGTAAGTGGCGTCAAAGAGATCTCGTTTATGAAACTTTGCTTCGAGCTGGGTGTACCAAATCGTTTGAAATTTTACAATGTGAATACGAAGGCTATAAGGAAAGTCCTGAGCCTCATAAAATTTTAATTCTTTACCTAGTTAACTGCGGAACTTACTGTCACATTACGAATTACTGACGTATATACCCGTCAAACGCAGGTAACTGAATAAAACTCGTGTATAGATTTTAACATTTGTTATAAAAATGAAATTTTCTGAGTGTCAGGACCTTCCTTATAGCCACCATATTCACGTTACAATTTTTGAAACAAATCGATACACTCAGTTCGAAGAAAAGTTTCATGGACATTTTACTTTGACGTCCCCTTATCACCTTGTAGCGCCATCTTAGGTAAAATTAACTCGTTCACTACCAGTCGTCACATATGTGTCACGTCGCTTTGATATATTATATATTATATGAGCGTGGTAGCGAACGAGATAAAGTTCCAATAGGAGAAATAGTCAAAATCGGAGAAGACGGCAGATCAAATGAAGCCGGAAGCTCTCGCGTCATTCGAATCCCACGTTATCCAAGGCGAGTCCAGAGATCGATAAAAGCCACACGGTCGTCGTTACTTTGCACCATTGGTAAATTACCCGAAGAGGAGGTGCTTGGGAGAGAAGCAGACGGTATTTATCTCGAGATCTCCGTCGTTCCGGTTTCCGCACGACTCTCCGCGCCAAATCCCGGCCTTTCGAAGATCGTCGGTTCCGGGGATCGAGAGTAAAGCAAATCTTTACGGAGGACTTCGCCAGGCCGTGGAGGGACAAAACTTGAAACTTCATCGGCCCTCGTCCTTTTCTTTCCCGCTCCAAACCAACGGCACTATCGTCGACCTTACCTACTTTGCTCTAAGCCTTCGGAGACCCTCCGAGTGTCTCTACAGCCCTTACCGTGATTGCTTCGAGTCGCTTCTTGTCGAAAACGGACTCTTCCAGCTTGTTCCTCGACTTTAAGGGCCATGTCTAGATTCATAATATTGCTCGATCTACTCCTCGTAGCTCTATGGCCCTCGCTGCAACTGTCTCGAGTTTTTTCTTTCTTTTTTCCTTTTCTACCAAAAGTCGCTTCTTGTCGAAAACGGACTCTTACAGCTTGTCCCTCGACTTTAAGGGCCATGTCTAGATTCATAAGATTGCTCGATCTACTCCTCGTAGCTCTATGGCCCTCGCTGCAACTGTCTCGAGTTTCTTCTTTCTTTTTTCCTTTTCTACCAAAAGAGGATCTTCAATTTCCTGCTTGAGGGATATGATAGCCACATTTCGCTTCAAAATACCTATTGGTTATCCGTTTACAATTAATGAGTTCCAAAAACCACACTTTGGCTCAAAATATTAGTCGACTTTGTTTACTTTCCTTTAAGGTGGTATGAAAGTGTCATGTATATCGAAAAGTCAGAAAATTTGCAGAACTTTTCTCCAAAATGGATCCACCGAATCATTTTAAACTTTAACTCGTGATTATGGAGATCCCAATGAAGGTCTTGAAACTTGCGAAATTTCATGGCCTTCGTCAGGATTTCCGAAACCACGTGTTCATGTTTGAAATTATTCGGTGCACCCAGTTTGGTGAAACAGTTCTATAAATGTTTCGACGTTTTGATATATATCGAATGACCCTTTTATATCACTTTAAGTATTCCTAGAGTCCTTACCGTGATTAGTTCGAATCCTTTTCTACCGAAAAGAGGGTCTTAGAGTTCGTTCGTAACTTTCAATTCATAATGTTCATCGATTTACTATTCGTAACTTCACAACCCTTCCTGTAGTTATTCTGAGCCGTTTTGGATGAAAGCATAGTTTGAATCTTCTTCGTGAGAATCAGTATCCACGTTTCGATACGAAATATTGATCAATTTGCTGATCATAACTCCACAGTTTTGATCACTTCGAAACTTACTGATAATAATTCTAATTGTTTTGAGCCTCTTTATAGCAAAAGGGAATATTGAACCTTGTTTATAGTATTTAAAGGTCACGTTTCCATTAAAAATATTGCTTGAATATGCCTACATTGAAAATTCCGGAGACTTTGTGTTACGTCTACAGTTCAAATTATGAATAATTGCTTAGATGCGTTTCTCGCCGGGAAATAGTTGTATAAATACTTTGTTCGTAGGTTTCAAGAAACACAATTTGATTTAAAATGATTGATTAACCTTATTTGCTTTTGTCTAGGGTTTTCAAGGCCTCCTCGTGTTCCTGTTACCTTCAAGTTATTCTTATCAGAAAGGTGGTCTTAAACCTTGTTTTTGTACTTCAAAGGCCACAAGCCGACTCAAAATATGGGCCAACCTTATCTACTTTGCTTTAAATCTTTGGAGACCTTCTCGTGGCTCCACAGCCCTTATTGGGATTGCTTTGGGTCCTCTTAAAAAAGTGATCTTAAACCTTATTCGCGTGCTTCGAGAGTCACATTTCGATTGAAAATATTGGTTTACCTTGCCTACGTTATTTTAAGACTTGGAAGACGTTTTTCTATCTATACAATCCGAGACGCGAATACAAGACGCGCTACATTCTCCTCGGTTCAGTAAGAGTTCATACACTTGTTGCAAATACATAATTACTCGAAAATAAATGACAAAACTGCAGTTAATATTATATAACTGTAGTAGGCATCGAAATAAGAAATAAAGTTTACGTGATCGTTTATGATTGCCGAGCAAAAGTCAGAAAATATGATTTTCACCATGAAATAAACACGAAACGTGAGACAATGACACAAATAATGAGCTTAGTTTTCATTGTATGATATAACCATCACTGATTAAACGGCATTATTTGCCTCAAAAAATTCCCCTCGATGTACAATTACTCATTCTCTAGGTCTTTAGATTCGCTTAGTATTCTTCGCGGGATCAGTAATTAATTAGCCGATGTAATCGACGCACCGCGTCGCTCGGAAAGACAAAAGCTTCCACGTCTTATTGTCATCCTTTCTGACAAATGTTCTTCCAAGTTCGAAGGGACCCTCTTCCGTGCCAATCAAAATATTGTCAGCCCCTCCTCGAGTCGGTCCTCTGTTCGTCTTTGTGTTCAGTCCTTTTGCTCCACATTACGAGACTGCACCTTGCCGAAGAATGGGTTCAACGAACAATGGAACCTTACTATTTCCACGCGAGCAGTCGTCATCGTGTCGTGTCATTTTTGGTCGGAAACGCGCATGCCGCGGTCTAACGTCAAATGGAACCCTCTCTCGACGAATGAGACTGAAAGGCACTCGAAAAAACTCGAGTTCGAATAATAGAATCCATTACCGAACATATTATCCCGCGTCAAAAGTTTCGCCGGTTTATTTCTGAATGGCACTCCACTTTCTCCATTTAAAGCTTAATTTAGTTAAATTCCGTTCCTCTGGGAATGTCACAACTCCGACATTGTACTTTTCATTTTCTATTTGTACGAGTATATTAATCGAACACATATACGTATAAATAACCACGTAATTACCATTTTTTGCAATGCATAGTCGTCTAATCATGTTTCGCGAATTTTCATTATTAATAATGCAATAAAATATTAATATCGTTGCAATTGAATGTTGAGGCTTATCCGCGAACAGAAATGTGTATCTGAAGGAATTATCGTGTTATATAGAAATCTATGTACAGTATCACTTGTGCCGAAAAACGAGCCGAATTGATTCTGACCATACAAGCCGTGCAAACATTGTATTATACGCTCCGTTTACTCGATTCGTTTCACCGAATTTCGCAATCAATTACCCCTACTAATGACTAACCATTTCATTATGTTAACGTAATTAGGTAATTTGACGTGGCTAGTTGTTCCACGCGGTACACAGTTTGTTCGTCTCATTTGCCGAAATATTCGATAGCATGGATTCACTGATAAAAAGACGAAATAAAAGCCGTTACCCAAATATGTCGTCTTTCCGAATTATTTAGTAACCTTACCTATTTATCTGCGCCGAAATACACGTCATTATCATCAGATTACTTGCAGGTCATTCTGGAAAAATGTCGAAAACTTACCTGAAACAAATAGAAAATATACATTAGAACAAATGGCCGACGACCATTAATGTTTTGCACACTTTAACGAACAATGTTCTTTTCTAAATTTTCCTTTTAAGACTAACATTTTACGTGATAAGGTAAACATTTGTAGTTTAATTAACACCATCATTCTTTTTGTCAATGAATTACAGTTAACAAATGGCCGGCTTCCACCTACTAACCTAACTTAAATCCAAATCGTCTCAAATTAATTCTTTCTAAAAATGTTGAAAATATTAACGTATGTTTAACTTTATAAACCATAAATTTTACAACGTATTTCTAATGTTTGGAGTGATTTAATTAAATTTGGCTTAGGTTAGGTCAATAGTTAAAATTCGGCCGCCGCGAGACAGCCGGCTACAACAATACACGAGTCTTTAAATGTATGTTCAACAACGAGAAACAAACAAATAAATAACGAGCGACGGGTACAACTTTACGGTGGTCACTCAGGAAGGTGACCTTAACAATAAATGTCAAGGTCAAGGTCATCGAAGGTAGGTCCCCTAAACCTCAGTTTTACTTAATATACTTATTCACTTATATAGTAAATTATTTCTCCTCGCTGTATACAATGTTTCAACGCGTCTACATTGTATGAACGCTCGAAACGATTTGTCCCAAGAAAAGTATCCACGATATGAAAAAGGCATCCATTCCATTAGCTGTTGTCAAAGATAAACTTCGTCGCATAAACGTCGCATAAACTTTCTCCCCGTCCAAATTCTTTCCATCTCCGAGATAACGTTTTTCAGGTATCCATCTCAAAAACTTCACCGAATTTGACGAAACAAAATGAAACGTTACAATCTGTCTTCCGAAGCGTTACTACAAAAGGCAATCTCATTCGACGACAAAGAAATAAGAAATTCTTCCCCGTCAATAATTTCTCTAACATTTCTTAGCTTAAAGTGATAGACAAGTGTCATCTGAGACGTCGATCGTTTATGAAACTTTTCTTCGAACTAAGTGTACCGGATCGTTTGAAATTTCTCCATATGAACACGAAAGCCATAAGAATTGAATTCCTGACAAGCAAAAAAGTTCATGTTCCACAAAAAATTCAAAAAATGCTTATAAACAAATTAAAAGGAAAATGAAACTGCAGGTTCCAGGACCTTTCTTAGGGCCTGTATACTCACGTGGTAAAATTTCAAATGATTCGGTATACCCAGTTCGGACAAAAGTTTCATTGACGATTGACCTCTCGGATGCCACTTTCATGTCAGCTTAATAATTTAGAGAGCGCCGAGGAACGCGAAAACACGTAGGAAAGAATTTTGCAAAAATTCATTTGACTCCTCTATCCTTCGCCGTAGAGCGGACCGAGCTCTCGTAAAGAGCCTATCGGTCTCCGGGGTGGAATGGAAAACCGTAAAAGTCCCTCCCTTGGGTCAAGTTAACCCCTTGATACGATTCAAGGGTTGTGGTTGACCACCGACGTCAAGGAATGGCCGCTCGACGCGCAACGACCAGACTTACGGCACGACGGGGTCTAAAACTCCTCTAACTGGACTTAACCCGCGGCAAAGGTGCGAAAAATGGAAGACGGCAATAAAGGCCGCGAGATAGACGAGGCGGTATCGACCGTTCCCAATGGAAGCGGGCGAAACTCTATTTCAGCCGCGAAATGAGGTGGGAACCGAGAGGCGCGGATGTAACTCGCGTGTAGGTGACATTCTCGAGATGGAGAATGTGAGAAGAGGGCGGTTTGTGAAGAGGCGAGAAAGATGGGCAGAGGGGCGGAAAGAGAGAGAAAGAGAGTCCGGTGGGTTATCCTAACATCTCAGGGAGCTCCTATTATTATGTTAAGCCCAGGCAGAATGGAGTCCCCGGTGGCAGAGTAGAGGACGCTCTCCTTATAACAGGTATAGGCCGTCCTGCTCTCCTTTACACCGGTAGCCAGCACGGTAATGAGATAGAAACCACTTAACCCGCGTGCACACGTGCCTAAGGACCCGCACCCCGAGTTAACTAGAGTTTACTTGCAAAACTTCGCGGACGCCCCCCTGGCTCCTCTATCTGCAGTGGACAAGGCTTGGGGTGGAAATGCACGAGGCATCTTGAGCCAAAATACGACCATATTATTCATTCTTTCTCATTCTTTTACTCTCCTAAGTGAATCAACTTTCTTTTTTAATACTCTTACGTACAGAAACTCGGACAGACTTGGTGAAAGTAAGTATTGCTTGAAATTTCCCTTAATTTCATTTTGTTGATAGTAGCCAGATCTGTTCGATACAAGAATTTCCTTTTTTCTAGACAGTTAGTTTTTTGCGCCCAGGGTAAAAGGAAATAGCTTCGAAATGACTCCAAAACATTAAGGGATGAGGTTCATGCAAATTATATGAACGTCGACGTTGTCGCCGTAATGTTAATAAAAGCAAAACGTTTGCAGGAAATCCGAACGAAGATTATTTGGGGTAAAAAAAACATCGAAATCCTTTGGCGGACTGTTTAGAGTTTCTGTTAAATAATGATAGTATATTCGGCAGATGTACATGCGCCGAGTAGGCGTTAGTCGATGATTAATGGAGTCACTGAAATCGGGAACTTCATCGGGAGAGTCAATAGGCAATGTCGTCGTTAGTTTTTTCCCATCCCTCTAGGGAGAAACCGAACTTCGACCAACCTAGATTTCCAAATTTCTACGTCCTTCGAGCTCTCCGTCTATGTCTGCCATCCCGCTTGAAACATCTCTATATTCGTACGGATCGACTAAAAATACGACACCAACCGACCGACCTGTCACGTTATTTCATCTTTCTTGCAGTTCATAAGTAGAATTTTTCTGGACCTGTCAGACGTCCGGAGCTTCGACGACCTTCGAATCGGATTGGATCAATCGCTCCTAACTGGAACATCTCCTTTAAGCCGTAATTTTTCGGAAAATGACGTTTTGACCACATGATAAAATTCGCTTAAACTAACTGTTAATAAATAATATTCACTGGTCAATGAGTAATAAACACTTTGACGGAAATATTGGTTGAATTATAATTCCCTTTTTAATTACAAAACGGAGACAGTGTGAACCATGTGTATGGCATGTTATAAAAATGATATGTTTGGCTTTATAAACGTTTATGGTAATAATAACGGCCAATTAATAAGAGTGGAAAAGTGATAAACAACGAAATTTCGTCGTTTATAAACAAACTACAAATTCATTAGGTCTTGTCAGAGTTCGTCTTAAGTGTGATAATACAGTCGATCGGTCTTACCGCGTACATCAAGCCGATTAACTCATCCTCTAATCTTGTTAACAGTCTTATCCTTTAGACAAGATAACACTTTGCTGGTTTGTACCTAAATTCTACCACTCCGATGATACGAGACTAATTTCACAAAATATTCCCCCAAAAATTGCATTACGCCTTCCCATCAGCGAACATACAGAAATGTAACCACAAGAATTGAAACCCTGTAAAAATGCAACGTTTAACAAAAAAAATATACAATTTTTAAAGTAAAGTGAATAATTAACACCGAAAGTTCAAGTCAGTAACAGTAATTGACCACGCATCAATATTAACCCTTTAATTACGAAACGTCACTATAGTGGCTTCCCTATGACTGAGGTTTTTTTACGAAGTAAAAACGCCACTATACCGACCCTCTTCATTCCCACATATCCAAAGCGACAAATATCGTAATCATATAAAATATTAGCGGCCAAACTATCCGTACAGGTGGTACATCTCCACGTCCGACTCTGCGGTACTTAAAGGGTTAATGAGCTCGTGGCAATTGCAAGCGAGGACTTAAAAACGATTAAAAAGAAGAAAAAAAAATGCTCGACGCGAGCCTGGAAATTCTGGCAGTGCACTTTAACGTGCCAGCGAGGCTCCATTATCAGTCGCGGGGCCCGGAAGGACGGAGAGCGTTATCGATAACTCGCTACGCAGGGTGGATCAAGTGATCATACTTTGATCGGTAATTCGATCGAGCAATTTTCCATGCAGCCGGCCGATTAATCCGCTGCCAGGGCGAATTCCAACGAACTCGGGGCCGGCGAGCTAAAGAGCTTTAGTCGTTTAGCCGTAACCTCTTCCCTTACCGAGGCGTTCCGATCCGCGAGATAATTAGGTAATCCCGGTATTCCTCGGGGTGAATGATCGTTAAATTAACGACGGCTCGCGGCATGGTCGGGGAGATTAATTCCAGCCTCGTTGGGCTCGCTAGCATCCTCATATGGTGGAGAGATATCGCCCGGTGGGGGGAAATGTCGCACGCATCGCGATCGATCAGCTTATCGATTTGACCTATCGACCAGGATGGCGTAGAGGGTGCCTCTTCCCGCATTCGAATTTAGGTCGGATCTCGTCGGCGGAGCAGCAATCGTCCGGGCTCTCCAGGGTTGCCGAGCCCCAATTAATCGAACGAATCAGCCATGTATCGTTAGCGAGCGTTGTTTTCAACCCCTTCGTTATCACTTTACGGCTGCCCCGAAGGTTCCAAGGATGCGACCTCGCGTGAGATCGGCTCGAAGGATCCATTGGTACCGTGAGATATCGCGAAAGATGTCCCGACGATACGAGAGATAATTAACCCTTTCGTTACCTTGGACGAGATATCTCGCGACCCGATACTGGCCGATCAACGCTTTTGACGTGATATCTCGCGATCCGGTAGTAGCGGATTAACGCTTTTGACCATAATCTAGCTTTCTAGCACCAATATTTTGACATTCTAGATGAATATATTTTATAACTAATTCTATTCGTATAGCTAAAAGGAAGAAATAAATACAGTTTTTATTAATTTAATGAAATTATTTTTATTTACTTTCTACGTGGCAGAACACAAAATAATTTGTCTAGAATGTCAATATATTGGTGCTAGGAAGCTAGATTATCGTCAAAAGCGTTAATCCGCTACTACCGGGTCGCGAGATATCTCGTCAAAAGCGTTAATCGGCCAGTATTGGGTCGCGAGATATCTCGTCAAAAGCGTTGATCGGCTACTACCGGGTCGCGAGATATCTCGTCAAAAGCGTTAATCGGCCAGTATTGGGTCGCAAGATATCTCGTCCAAGGTTACGAAAGGGTTAAGCCGTTTCCGTGGAGAAGATAATGACGTGTCCTATATATCATGTGTAAGAACAAGAAGGAAATGATATGGATAATAATGTTGCAAGAAAGCATAACCGACGTGATAATTACTGGTCTTTCCATTTGATATACACCTTAAGGGGATGTGAAAGTGGCATCCGAAAGAGTTCAATCGTTTATATAACTTTTCTCAGAACAGGGTGTCTCAAATCGTTTCATACTTTAAAACGTAAATATGGAGACCCTAAGGTGGATTCTGAAACTCGCGAAATTTCATTTTTTATAAACTATTTTTAAAACACCCATAAACAAATTTGAAAAGAATTGAAATTTCATGAGTTTCAGGACCTTCTTTATACCCTCCCTATTCACGTTGTAAAGTTTCAAACTATTAGGTTCATCGAGTTGGGAGAAAAGTTTTATAAACAAAACCTCTTCGATGTCACTTTCACATCACCTTAATGAGAGAAAAATATCCATACTTGTGCCGACATGGAAATGAGTATTAAAGCGCGCAAGTAGAAAAGCACAAGGAATGGTCAGCCGAGGAACGGCACAGGCCGTTTTCCTTTAAATCACTCGATTAGATCATTTCGGCAGCACATTTCTCACGTAACGTATCTTCGGCAGTACTTTATCGAACCTCGTTTCAGTCAGCACTTTCTAACCTCTACCTTTCAATGGTTCCATATTTTTTTACGCAACTCTGCCAACTCCGCGATAAGCTGACCCAACCGTTAAAAGGAAATCATATCAACATTTTGGACGGCCAGCATAAAATTCTGTGTTAATGTGCCACCAAATTATCGCTAAAATAAATGATATTAAAACTGTCGAATTTTCAACGTGATCACGCTAGCTTAATTACGGCCTTTATTGTTTCTCCCTAGCCAATGTAATTATGTACTTAGTTCCTCGCGGAGAAATAATTTTACAGCATTTGAAATCACGTTTACACGGGTGACGGTGACGCTGATGGAACTTTTAATTTACTTTCGCGCGTCAAACAAAATGGCCGGTCCATACATTCAGCGAATCCGCTTTATTTTTGCGTTCTCGCGTCGACTTCCCCAACTTGAAATTCCTGCAGCTTTGTCGCCACGTAATCTCCGGCATTATTCATGCCGGCTTAAAATCCCGTAGGTTGAACTCCACTTCGGCCACGGATCCACCTACGTCGATCCCCTTTCGCCGCCATCTTGCTCGGAAGTTTCTCCCACGGCTGAGGTTAAAGACGTATCGACGGCGCGTGTACCGTCTGAGAAAGATATTGCACTCGTCCGAGGAAATATCCTCAATTTTATCATATCCTCGCGGCGAAATATAGCCCCACGAGCTTGCGACGATGCTTCCGTGGTCGTTTTCCTTATTAGATGGCGCCGCGGCTGATTCCGCCATATTGAATCGGTAACGTGCCCACGGTTGCTTGTTCTTTGCATAAAGTTATATCTGATAATTTACTTGGTCTTATGCGATCAATTGCGCGTCTTTATTGGAATTCAATGAAAGGAAATTGACCAAATTAATTTAACGCGACGAGTGCTCCGTGATATTTAATAAAAATGTTTTCGTATTTCGAAAATTCACCAAGACATGTGTAGGCTGAAATCCGAAACCCCGGCTTTCGAAATGGAAATGGGGCACATGTATACTGAATTTCGAGCAGTTCCATCTCTACAAGAATAATGGATTAAAGTACAAAATCTCTGATACCATCGAACATAGATTAACGCTAAAATTAGAAACAGGATTAGGCACTTGGAATAGAGGAACAAAAGTATTCCGCACTTTAAATAATACTACTCATACAGTAGAATTCGTATAGAAGTATTTTGAAAAAGTAAATAAAATCAGAAAGGTGAGTTAAACTGATCAGGGTAAATGTCATGTAGATGTAATCGAAAATTGGTTAACGAAAGAATGCGGAATTTCGTTTAGATGCATGCTGAAATCCATATGCCTACTTGTATAATGATAATAACTAAGCCCATTTGCATACAAAATTTCCAACAGATGTATCTATTTTGAAGAAACTTACTCCGTGCTTATATTCATGATTGGAAACATTTATTATTGCCCAGAAATCACTATAAAACATCTAAAATAAACGTAAATGTTATTCTCTACTTCGTTCTTATTATATTACTTTTTTACGTTTCTATATTCATTTATTTCATAGTGCTTGACAAATGTGTTTTGCTTTCTTACACTTGGTCCCAACTGACCTTAATAATTTTTTGCGGGAAAAATATTTTTCTCCAAGGTACCCACGTCAAGAAAAATGTATTTAGCGGAGGAGTCTTTACCCCAATGGTGTTGCGACGTTATTTTCCGAAGTTTGGGAGATGGTTCGAGAGGCGTGAAAAATGATGGATTGGGTTCTCGGGTGAAACAAAAAGTGGCCAACGAAGTGTAAAATAAGTCCAAGAGGGAAGGTAACTTTTCCACGAGAAGATAAATCTCCACTCCGACAAGTACATTTGAAGAACGATATCATTTCCAGGATTTGTACATATTCCCGTTCCCGTACAACAATATTATAACTTTATAACATATTTTCAAATAAAATGTATAACATATATTATTAATTTAGTACACATGTGTAATAAATTTATAATATATGTTATAAATTTGCGTTGATCAGTACTTGATACTAAACGTTTTTCCTGCAAACAAACAAATTTGACATATGTTCCGGGCACGTTCGAGGACGATTTTAGAAACGTCGAAAAAAATCCATTTGCAATTATCAAGGTATCGAACCCGGAACTCACGGAAAAGTAGTAATTACGTTGTCCATGATGTTCCCGGAGTCTTCAATTGATTCTAAGAACGTTTTTAAATATTATTTAAATATTTCTCGGGCTCAAGAATATCGCTACAATGCTTCTCCGGCAGCACCACCGATACAGGTCATCTTTCGATTAAATTTGTTTAAAAATAAACTTACGTAACCGATCATAAAATTAAAAATTCATCTACAAAATTTGCAAACAATGCGTAATAAATGACTCGAATATAAAATTTATAATTTTTCTCTGGAATTTCACAGAATTACAACGCGGTGTTATAAAATTGTAAATTTACATAGAATTTTATAATAAACGTATAGTAATTCCCTATTAAGGCATCAAATTTATAATTGTACTGCAACCTTATGTACCAAAAGTGTATGAATTTTCTGCATTTTTTTAACAGTGTACATCAATCGAGAAATGTCCACGATTTTTTATCGGTGTTGAAAACTACTGTCAGAGTTGAATGTGAAATTTCGCAAGACAGTAGCTAATGTAGTGGACAGAGAGGAGGATAGCGAGACAAAAGTCACGTACGTATTAACAGTACCGGAACTTTATAGGTCAAAGACTCCGAACATAGAGAGCGACATCGCTCACGTATACACCTCATTAATCACGGATAGAGCTTTTTAATTACCATTGCATTTGGTTTGCATGGAAATGCCGCTCCGAGCGAAATTTGTATGCAATGGCAGTGCAGTGCCCGGGTGTTGTACTCAGGGCATTCGGCCATTGCGTGTACGCCCAAAGTACGGTGATTCGTTTACGAGCCGTTTCCGAAACCGACGAAACTTTAACTTTATCACACGGCTATCCATTATGACTAATGTACACCGATATGGCACATTAAGTCGCAAATATCCAACCGATGTAATTCGATGTAGTAAATGTGCCCTCGTTCGTACCAATTAGCTTGCCCATATTAGCTCGCATAATTGAAAGTGAACGAAAGAAGGCAGGTAAATGTAATACAATCAGCTAAGTTAGGTTTTTTCCGTTTTTCTCCCACGATGAAATATATATAGATGTCTATAGTATCGGTTACGTTTAGTAATGAGAACGTTATCTCACGTGGCAACTTGATCATCTAAATAACTCTCGGAATTTAAACCCATTATCGACAAATTGGTAATTTGAGAAACGAAAAATCCGAAGAATTCTTTCATATTATGTTTCCCAGATTTGAATCACGAACCATTAAATTACATGTGCATTTTTTTAAATCGTACGTCCATTTGTTCGTTCTTTAAATTCTACGCGATACGAAGTTCCTGTTCGTTCGATAAGTTCTTTATCAAGACCATTTTTATTATCGATCGAAATAAGACACTTCTGTGATCAGTTTTGGTCTTTTTCGTGTTAAATCGCATCGCGGAACTCAGGATTCGGAATTTAGAACTCGCAGGGAAATCAATCCTAGTGGAAAATCAGTGACGCGAGTCCAACGCAAACGTTATCGCGTTTGCCGTGTGGCGGGTACGTAACTTCCGATTATCGAGTTGTCAAGAGAGCCAGGCAAATCGAGTTTGCGAAAACGCCGAGGAACACGAGGGGGTTCCTCGGGATACTGACGCTTGACACTATCCCAAAAGGGAATACCATTGTGACCTTGCCTTTGTGACGAATTTTTCCAAAAGCATTACACGATATCAGGGAAATGAGTGACGTCAGAAAGACCTAGGAAACTGTAAGAGTAATTCCAAAAGCCATGTAGGTTCTAGTCCATGATAAATAAAGAAATTTCGTATGAAAAATGAAATTTAGCGTGTTTCAGGATCTACTTTAAGGCCTCCATATTCACGTGGCAAACTTTGAAACGAATCGGTACACCCAATTCGAAGAATAGTTTCCCCAATGATTTGACTTCTCGGATATATATATATAAAGATTCCAAAATTGCCAGAAAAACGTCTAACTGTGGTACATATTCGAGGTTTTCACTGGTACGCGTTGGCAACTAGAAATAAATTAAAAGAAAAATTAGCATATCTCCTTGACACTTTCCCTTAACAACTATTAAATTGATAAAAGAATGCACCCAGCTTAAAGTCAAGATCTAGGGGGAATGCAACATTTCTGCAATGTTTGTAGTAATTTCAAGTTTCACGGGTAAAGATTCCGAGAACGATTTTCTTTTTGGCAGATGAGGAAAATATCGGATGGATCTGCCCAATGGAAGGAAGTGCAGTCCACTTCTAGCTACTCGATAAAAGTTCGCATTCTCCTGGCAAAGGAACCGGATAAGGTAAACCGATCGCCGGAAGTTTCCGGCCATTTTACCTCGGCTGATTATTCCAAGTTCTTCCACTTGAAGCTCAACGATCCCCGGGAAAGTTTCAATTCGGAAATAGGCAGAATGATTAATCTCGCGCAGGTCGAACCCCACGTCGCTCGCCTCCTGTTCGAGTCCTTTTCCCGGCAATCTCTTTCAATTTCTTCCAGACGAAATCGATATCGTCCGAAATTCTCGATCAATCCGGGCTTTATCGAGAACCTTCGAGACCTGATAACAAATAAGGCCTTTGTCGAGGTTCCGATCGCATCCGGAAGTATATTAAAAGATATATTGCGTTCACGCATAGTTTATTCACGTGTATCGACTGAAATCTTTCGTGATGTGAAATTGGTATATTGACAAATGGAAAACATGCCAAGAACGGAATGAATTTCAACACCAATATTGTAAAGAAATCTACACTTAATATTATATAATTTTTACAGTATCAGTCTTATGGGGTTATCGTATGTTAAGTACCTTCGCGTTATCTTTAGGGCACTTATGATGGATTTTTTTAAATTCTGTTTCTAGCATGGCCAGATAAAATCGAAAGTAAAAGAGGGAATTACACAATCTGTTTGTGTATTTTAACAATTGTTTTCGTGAATTGCATGTTTCTGTCAGTACTTTATGAAAATGTGAAAAACGGTACACCGAAAAATGACGACGTAAGATTTTAGTATAAATACACGGTAGATGGAATTAATTTTGTTAATTGAATTTGAAATCGGTTTTAAAATAATATTCATAATATATACCATGTATTACTTATAGGTAATATTACTTGCCCTTTTGTTATACAGAAAAATAAGTTTCAATCTTCCTATTCAATTCTTTCCTCGACTTCCATTCAATATAAGCTCGCTCGTTGCCGACTTTCAGGAGACTTTATTCGAGAAGCTTTGAATTTGGATTATTGGAAGGAAATTGGATGTACGTGTAAAGAGGTTGGAAAAGCGGCTTACGGTACGTTTCATTTGATATAAATAAAAAAAACTACAGGGGAATAAAGCTCATACAATAGGAAGAATGACGTATACGATTATATAGATTGAAAGCCTCAAATGGTATAAATGCACAAGATTCTGTACTCTAATTAAAGAAAATACCTTAACCGCGATTACAAACCGTAATGCTTTACTCTATATTTTACTAATATATCATGACATAAGTTACGTTCGTCTTCAATTTTCTTTATTAAAATAATAATATTTTCAATTAAATTTCAAATCCGGAGATGCGAGTTATTCATAATATTTTCTGTATGATCGAAAAGTTATATTTCAACTTTCACGAAAGCTATCTCCCTTATTTTAGGTTGACTATTAAGTTAGATATAGTTCTTACAGTCCGAGTTAACATATCTAGAAATAGAAAAATTTTCAAATTACTTTCACACATGATAAGTGACTAAGCAAATGTACGCGCGTTTAGAGCGAGAAGAGGATTCCATCGCCGCCCCTGTGAAAAGATACGAAAGATCCAAATGAGATTCCAATAATTAACGATGGCGTGAAATTCCTTCAGGAGAGCCTTACCCAACTTCCTCTTCCGCCTCTGTCTCTACCGTGCACCTTGGATCCTTAATTCAACGATAGTGGAATATTTTAGCGACTACCTCCATCTTCTCCGGGGCCCAGAATTTCCATGGAAGTCTCGTCGAACTTTTATTCCAACTTTCCTGGGAAATACTTATTAACCAAGACACGTTACAACGATTGCTTCGTAATCAATGTCACCGGAAAAGAACTATACCGTAGAAAAAATCCCAGTAATACAATTTTCGGATATTAATGGGTGACATCGAACGCGAATGTTCCGACATGGAATGAAACGTGCCTCAATTACATCCTGGATATAGGAATTAACCCTTTCGTTACCTTGGACGAGATATCTCGCTACCCAATACTGGCCGATTAACGCTTTTGACGATAATCTAGCTTTCTAGCACCAATATTTTGACATTATAGATGAATATATTTTATAACTAATTCTATTCGTATAGCTAAAAGGAGGAAAGAAATACAGTTACTACCGGATCGCGAGATATCTCGTTAAAAGCGTTAATCGGCCAGTATTGGGTCGCGGGATATCTCGTCCAAGGTAACGAAAGGGTTAAAAACAATCTGCTGAAGTTTTCAAGAATTCAGCTTCGCGGTGGAAATTGAGAGAACCGATCGATTTTGTCAGCTTTCGAAATGATTTCCTGGTTAGTCGCATTATACTTGCCAGGGAGCAGAGTTATCGCAAGGGTCCCATAGGTACAAACGATGGTGATCAATGTATAAAGAATTAACCCTTTAGTATAGACTTACGTAACAGAAGTAATTTCTTTTAAAGTGGAATGTTAATTCGTAAAATCGTGCCATGGTCACATGGCACGATTTTCTACAATTTCAACATTTTGCACTTGCAGTCGAGCGTTGACATCTTCAAATTTTGAAGTAGCGCCGCTCGTGGCGAGGATGACACCTACATGTGTATTGTTACCCAGGACCTTTATCCTCAGACTGAATTTCGATGTGCCCAGAAACGCCTGAGAGTAACCTGCTCGACTCACCGTACTATATATCTCTCGATTCCGTTTCAACACCCTAATAAAGTGTGTTTGCAATTTGCGACGCCAGCTGTGCTCAGGACCAATATCGAAACTTCATTTCAGGCAAGGAGTTTTAATGACCTTTCCCGTAAAACATTAGCGCGGAGTTTAATGCAAACAAAGCCCACAGGTTCCCGAGTGCATCGCGTTCATCTTTCATTAAGCCAATGGCTTCTGGCTGCGTCACGTTGAGGACGGTTTTGCGTGATGTGCCAAACCTTAAAGAGCTCTTGGGACACTTTACAGCACTTCAAGTAACTACGGTAACTAATGTAAGAAATCCACGTTTATACTCCCCGATAAAGTGATCTCTCCTAATGACGTCAAATGCTTTTCTAATTTTGCAAAGAGGAAATAGTCGTGGAAGGAACAAAAGGTGATAAAGATTATATTTCGCTAATGTAAAGACTGACGTTTTACATAATATGAGAAACGTCTGAAATAATAACAGAGCTGAACTAGGAAAACTATCGGATACCAATGTCTACTGACTGAGTCACGTTGACAACGATTTCCCATGTCGTGTCAAACTTTTGTCATGAGCCTTTGGGATACTTCGCTCTACTTTCAGTAATTAATAAAATAACGTGATTTACTCCCTGATAAAGAGGTCTATCCTAATGATATCGAATGTCCTTCTGCTAATTTTCCAGAGACAGGGAGAATGGGATAAAGGAAAGTGATAAAATTCCATTTCAATTTTGCGAAAACGGATACATGATATAAAGTGAATTTTTCCAATAATAATTTGATGTACCAGGTAAACCAAAAATGGAATTATGATATTGATCGGATAGAAGATCACGCTTTTCACAACTCTACTCAATCCTACTTTTTCGGTGCAACGGTCGCTGTTAATAAAAAATATCCGCAGACACTCCATTGGTATTTAAACCCTGAAAAAGATTTACCATTGCTTTTTACGTGATTAGCCGTCACCTGTGACAGGATTTTAACAGTAACAATCTTGTTCCGATAAAAAAAAAACTCTCGATACAAGAGGTTGACCTTCCATTGTTGGCGGTTCTCGCCATTAATCTCCATTATTCCCCGGAGAAGTATTGACAGGTGGTCGTAAACTCACCAAACTTAAGCAAACTGTACTTAGATTGCATTACCCTACAGGTTAAGTTCACAAGGTGGCACAACTCTCGTCGTGTAAGCGGCAAATTATTTACAATTACCGATCCACGCGTTTAATCCTTTCACCACCAAGAACAATTATGATCACTACCTGCAAAACATTATTCATATATTATGAACGATTATGTCCGCTCGAGATGAAACGATCTTCAAATACAACGGATGATTATAGACAATTTATTACATTAATACATTGAATTGAAAAGCACCGATTGGACAAAGATTCAATGATTTTAAATAAACAAACCTATCTCCTATGTACGTACGTAGAATGTAATGTTCCTGATTTTTTAAAACAACTAAGGCGTTAGACTGTAGACTTATATATACCACACACAATGTCCGCATAATAACAGGCACGAAAAATATTTATAGAGAACATCTCCGTTATTTAAGTTTACTACTTATTCTTTTTCCGCTTAAAAACAATCTAAAACATTTAACAGTCGCATCGAAAATAATTCAATACATTCTTAATAACACTAAACGCTTCCTGAAGACCGTTTCAAGAAGTGCATATTAAAGTGGTAAATTAAATCGAATCCGTTTCAAACTCGTGTTAAAGTCACGCGATGAATAGCTCGGGAGATATCGAATTTTTTAACACGTTTATTATAATCCTTAAACCTTACCAAGTTCGTTACCGTAATTTGAGAAACCGTCGCTTTTAATTATTTGCATTTTTGAGCTTCTCCGGGTTTAATTAATTCCTCTTCTCTGCTTACGTCACAGAGAACGCGAATTCGAGCTCGACCGCGAAGTAATCTTCGTGTAATATTACAATTCCTACTTTATCGAGGAAACCTAGCAATTATTGTCCTTCTTTGCCTCTCTTCCTGATAATAGCCTTGTACGATCCCATGTAATATCGTACCAGTAAGAGGATAATAAAGAGTCAACCTATATATATCTGAGAAATCAAATAGTTGTGGAAAATATTCTTCGAATTGGGTGTACCGATTCGTTTCAAATTTTACCACGAGAGTATGGAGGCCCTAACGTAGGTTCTGAAACTCATAAAATTTCATTTTTCATCAAAAATTTATTTACTTATATACATGGACTAGACCCAACATGGCGCGAGCTGTGCACGTTTTCGATGTTTTACGCTTCTTGGAGGTTTAAAATCGAAAATGAAGAGTTTCAGGACCTAGCTTGAACAATTTAGAATACCGTAGAAATGAAATATTATAAAGTCAGATGGGAAAATATTGAAAATACTTTCAACCAAAGATTGCGAGAGAATGCTGGCTTCTCCTGCGGCTAACACGTGTTTTTAGAAACAAAAATTTAGTTGCAGCTAAACGTCACAAATGGTGACGTTGGTTCGTCAAAATATAAACAGTCGTGAATTCGTGGGATTTCGGCAGTTTTACATAGATCTTTTGATCATTACTTTACCGAAATGACATATAGAACCCTTCGGTTCGTATAATTCTCAACATAGACTGTAAAAGACTTCAACATAAATATAAATGTCACTAATGGAACGCGCCAGTTTATGTTACCACTTGAGTATTCAAAACGGCATTTCCACCAAAAAGGTGATGAATTTTACTTTATCGACGTAGATTAAATTTCTTAGAGCCTTTCATATTCTCTTAATAACACGGGATAGCTCCACGCGAGTTTTTCAGATTAGCTCACGAAAGCAATGAGTTCCGACACTTGAAACGATAAATTGCATAGTTATCCTCTGTGTCTAAATTGAACGTGAACAACGATAAACAAGATAAATCAAGCGAAAACGGTGTAGGATGTAACAGTCGAAGATTTAGGTGAATTTGCAACAACGGAAGAATTTGATGTCTCTCGCTTTTTTATACCCTAAATTCACTTGCGAAATTGCTGCATTTTGTGCAATTGCACTTCGTGCCTGTAAAACGGGTTTATTGACGACCAAGGTGAAATGCGAGAAATTGTGCGAAGTGTTATCGCGTTAATTTAAATTAATTCATTATTCTCCGCCCTATTTCCTCCTCCCACTATTCTTCCCCTTTTTACTTTATAATTATATCGACAAGAATTAAAAATTATGAATTGTTGCAGATGCGCATGAAGTTAAGGAGTACGAAAGATTTTATACCAACGTTGCCTATGTTTATCAGGGAAAATCGATCGTTATGTGGGAAACAAAAAGAAGCGGGGGATAAAGACTTGAATCGCGCGCAATTCAATTCTTTTCTGGTTTGAGATTTGCGAAAAGAGGATTGTATAATATATGGAAATGGCCGATGTGAAGCGATTCCGTAAATCAAGCCGTAGGTACGTAAGGCGTGAGAAATAATTTACCCCCGTTCTCGGGAGCAGTGTCGTCAAATTTAACGCTATCCCATGCATGCAGAATTTCTAGGGAAAAACTCGAATATCATAAACTTCGACGCGAAGTCTGAGACGCGGGTTTGCATTTTCCAGATCGACCGATACCGCTCGGAATCTCCAATTTTCAACTTACGTCGAACTTAAATTGCCGATATCTCCTGTATATCAATGGGTTGACAATATTGATGCGCGCTTCGTGCGTAAAAAATATTATCGACATATTTAGGACGTATCGAATCTTGAGAGGATTTAGAAACTACGTCATCATCATCACATTTAACTAATATCCGCGTTCGGTATTATTATTGGAAGCCGATATAAAGAATTGAATAGAAATGAACGGATTAATACCCTTAAGAGTATCACTAAAAAGTAAGGAAATCATTACAAGAAATTGATACACGTCTCGTGAGTAGAAGGCAGAATGCTAATTCAATAAACATTAAAGTTAACAGTTGTGCGGCGTCATGCCGCGTATAAATTGCAAAGTAAAGCATCTTACTCCTGTAAGGAAATCTTCTAGAGATTTGCACAAATCGACTTTGTCGCATTTTCTGATTCTTTACGTTTTCGATAATGCATCTGCAGTGGCATTTGCTCCAATTCGAACAAATAACGAAGTTATAAAAGCGTAGTCCATTGGCTAAATTTATGATATTTTTATTCCTATGGAGGACTTCTTTTAGTGAAAACAATTTCATCTTTACGATCCTAACTATCTACAGTAAAGGTATACAGAAGCGTTTCGCCCTAGCCTAATATCTGCTACGAGGTCAAAGATTAACCCTTTCATTGTGCATGATCCGGATATGTTCAGAAGAAACATCCATCAGAGTGGATGGCCATATATGGCTAACTTAAAAGGGTGGAGAGGGGGTTACACTGTTCCAATTTTTATAAAAATGGGTATCTTAAATTTTTGTTTGCATCCAAATATGATAACAAAATTAAAAAATTCAAAATAATGGATTCCATATGGCGGATCAAACATTAAAAAATTGTTGGATTTTTGTAAAAACGACATTTCGAAGTTTTTAGGAGCGCTGAACCTAAATCTGACAATGGTATTTCAAAATTTAAACTGACGGATTCAATATGATCGATTGAACATTTAAAAATGATTGCATATCTATAAAAAAAAGTCGTTTCCATTTAAATGAAAATCCAATCATTTTACAATTTTGCATACGCCGTGTTGCATTCACAATTTTGGACTCTGAAATTTCGTTATCAAATTCATATTCAGGAACCTCATGAACCCGAACGATAAAATCATCGAGTAAATATCCAAGAACTCTTTACTTTTTTCTCCCTGCACTGGTGGAACAGAAAGTTCATTTTTGCATTGCATCAAAGGGGGTTGGCTTCTAAAACGTGAAAGGGCGCTGCACGATACGGAACAATACGCCTTACAAATAATGCCCCTACAATGCCACCTAAAAACTGCACTGAGAAATCGCCGTAATTTCAGAAGTGGATAAATCTTTAAACTTAATTACAGCTCGCGAGGCGGGGGGAATTTTTCTAATTAAAGTTGTACCTCGAGCACCATGAAGTGTCTCTTAGAAATAGCCGGTGCATAGATTCTTACAATCTTCCACGGTGGTCTTTCCTTACAACGTTTCCCAGGAAACCTGCATTAGACAAGTACCAGCGGGGGGTTGTTTCACCCCTTAATTGTGGACCATTGCAGATATAACAAAGACACGTGTCTCTTAGATTTATGTGTTCTTCAACATATATGAAACTCAATAAGATCGGAGGCGGACACTTGGGAATGTTCCCTTGTTAGAAATATCCGGTGCATATATCTTTACAATCTTCCACGGTGATCTTTCCTTACAACGTTTCCCAGGAAACCTGCATTAGACAAGTACCAGCGGGAGGTTGTTTCACTCCTTAATTGCGGACCATTGCAGATATAAAAAAAACACGTGTCTCTTAGATTGAGGTGTTCTTCAACATATATGAAACTCAATAAGATCGGAGGCGGACACTTGGGAATGTTCCCTTGTTAGAAATAGCCGGTGCATAAATCCTTACAATCTTCCACGGTGGTCTTTGCTTACAACGTTTCCCAGGAAATCTGCATTAGACAAGAACCAGCGGGTAAACGAGCCCCCAATGTTGATACGGTATCGCGAATGGTTGCATAATTGGGTCATACTTCTTCGAAATGCGCAGCGGGACCCCAGTGCAGAATATCGCCGGGTTTTTGCAGATTCGACGTTGAACGTGGCATTAACGGGCCGCTGTACCACCTCATTACGCGGCAGGGACGCAAGACTAAATAAGAGGCTTGACGGAAGGCGCCGCGCATGAAAAGGACCTCACACAGCGACGGAAATGATGAAAGCGAAAATCGTTCAAATTAAAACTCGAAAATACGGGGCTAAACGTCCGTCTATCTTTACCCTTAGCTCACTTCATTATGTAAATCAATATGCAAAATACATGGCATGGAGTCATTTTTAACCCCTTTAAGAGCCAACTCCATTGAAGCAAGGGTTAATTCCATTCCATTCCCGATGATAGCCCTCGAACGAGTCGAGCACGTTTATCTGCATCTAAGGTAGAGAGGAGTAAAATCATTTCTGGAAACATTCCGAAAACTTTTACTACGAGATAAAATCAAGATCGGACAAGAGAAAAACAATAGCTCTATGTAGGCGAAAATTGGACTGTGGATTGTTTACCTCTACGGTACGAATGCAGAGACAATTCTTTTCGTTGAAACTTTTTAAAGCACCTTTTAAAACGAATCTCAGAATTACATTCACTATTCCCAGGCATTACTTTATGACCTTCAATTTCATATCTCTAGTGCATTATGCTTACAAAATCATTAAAACGTTACAAATAATTCTTGTTTCACCAGGAATAATATTAGTTTGGTGTATCAGTCTTTTGCTGATATATAACGATGTTACGAATTTTACAATTCCATTTAAAGTAACGGAGGCGACCTTGAAATCTTTATTTTTTACCTTAGACCAGACCAGAGCAAAGTGGCGTCGAGCTCTCATATTTCGATCCATATACAACTATCGAAGGCTCTGATATGAGAAACGAAAGGGTCGGGACAATTTTACGACAATTTAGAACACTCTGGTAATGGATAAACTCGCATTTGAACGGGATAAAGGCAAAAAAAGTGTCATATGCGCTTCTATGCTAAAACGATGGGAATACGAGGTCTCGGAGTGAAAATCTAATTGACCTGGAAATCACAGATGGCGCAGAGAGTTCCTCTGCAGTCAGTTAGGGCCTCTGAAACCATAAATCCGGGGGATTTCTGGAGTTTTTATTCGATTTCTTTATAATTATTGTACGAGAACGACAGGTGGAGTATGTCATTTAGTATAATACCCGATATAATTCGACACAGCTGTCAATATAAAAACGAACGGCGGCAAAGTAGGTATTTAGAAAAATCTTCTTTATCGAGGTCGATCAAGTTCCTCGACGCGTTTCACTTCACCTTAATGAAAACATCATTATCAATCCACAGTTTATAACAATTCACTGATAAGTGTGAACAATTATCGAAGCCGGGCCGAAGGAAGGTTGAGAACCTTTCGGAATAACTACCGAAGAGCGGGTATCTGGTTGAGAATTTTCCGAGGGGATGGACGATGAGACGAAGGGGAAGAGCCGACCACGAAAATGCGTTATTCCAGGGCAAAACCTCAAATAGATGAGTAGAGACACGTCGGCAAAGTAGAGGTCCAAGGGGGAGAAAATTCCGGCAAAGTACCAGAAATTATTGAAATAATTACAGAAATCGCTAGCGGTAGGAAGATTTATGACCCTTTCATAAGGGTCGCCGAAGAACCCGTGAGGACATAGCGCAGAATTTTCCACGACGGTGGATAATAAGACCACGGAGGCGAGTACACCTCGAAGATGCATTATTCAGACAAGGGGCATCGAACAGCTGACTGCAAGGGCAAAACTTCTCGGCGAAGCCGAGACCTAAGGAAAGAAAAACTCAAGCGTGTAACGAGAAAGTTGCTGAAATAACGATCGAACGGCAGAAACAAACAAGGTTGAGAACCTCTCGAAAGAATCACCGAAGGGTGTACACGTATCGGGCTGAGAATTTTCCGAGGGGACAGATGATAAGACGGAGGAGACGAGCGGACCGCGAAGATGCGTTATTCAGGGAAGGAACGCCGAGCAGCTGAGTAAGGACTTCTCGGCGAGGTAAAGAAACCCGAGGAGAGGAAGAAAGACGAAGAAAGACGAAGAAAACGGCCAAGAGTAACGTGGCGAGAACGGAAGGGTGGACGAAGAGAGAGAGGGAGGCGATACGCTTCTCGGAGCGAAGACCAAGGAGCGAGGGAGACGCGTCGGGAAGGGAGGAAATTGTAATACGGAGCGAGAGGCGAGAAGGAGAGAGAGAGAGACAGGGGGAGGGAAAGGGAGAAAGCACGACTCGTGCCGGCAGAGAGAGAGAGAGAGAGAGAGAGAGAGAGAGAGAGAGAGTCGAGAGAGAAACGCGATTGGCGAGGATATTGATCTTCTCTAGGAGTTGCCATGTGGACCTCCTGGCCCGTGCGACTCGACTTCTTCGTGGTCCCCTTTTCGGAGATAGGCCCCTTTTCTCCTCGTTCGACTTTTTATCCTTCGCGACCGCCCTTTCTTCTCTCGCGGCCGATAACCCACGGGGAAACCCCTTTTCCTGCCCGACGTCCACCCTAAACTGTCTCGAAGAATTCGACACTTTGCCGAGAGGTTGCCCGAACGTCGACGTCGCCGAGGGCTAGGGCAGGAAAAACTTGGACAAGGCTTGATAAATATCGCAGGTCTATCAACTGAATTTACGCGAGAGCCCCAGGAGAAATGATCGACTTTGGCTGAATCTCTAACTCCTTTATTTTTTTTTTATCATTCAGTTTATCGTCCGAAATTCCTGTCTCGTTTATTTCACTAAAAACCTCGGAGTTAATGTTTCTCGTTGAAATCTTCGGTCTGTTTCAAATTTTAATTGAAGCTTGACAAATTTCAAGACGGAATGACTTTTATACGAGTCAGATTTGAATAAGTTCAAACTACTAGCCATGGAGAGATATGCAGAAAATGAAAATCGTTAACTCAGGATCGCAATTTTCCTGTTATGTCATTTCAAGCCCATTGGGTTATTGCATCCATAAAAAGTAAAATCTTGGACATGTCAAAGTTATTGGTACAATTTATGTTAATAATTGATATAAAATTCTATTCCTAGATAGAGGTCCAAAGATGAAGTAAAGATCACTTGAGTATTTTAGAATTGAGGTATGCGAAATTTAACCGAGTCTCAATCGATAATACTCGTTCGGACCTCGACCTTACAAAAGTGGACATCAGAGTATATTTGAAGTTCAAATTGAATCGATTTCATTAACATCTGCTTATCTTAAATCCACATATTATACTTCAAATCTTCACGTGCGTTCACGAAGTAAAAGATCATAAGGTAAAAATCTTCGACTCGAGATCGGATGAAAATATGACGAAAACGTTCAAGGACTGTCAAAAGAAACTTACTTACAAAATGAATGCATTAAATGTACTTATTTTTTAAATAAAGAGCACTGATATCCATTCGATACCGTCCATTGTTCCATTATTTATAAAAGAAATTGTTTATCTTTACCATTCATAACCTCTATGTTAATTACGAATATAATTCTTAATATTTGGACGCCAAAAAAAATACTACTAAATTCAATAACGATGTTGAGCGATAATATTGTACCATCAGTTTTGGTAGAGAAGACGAGTGCTACTATTGATCAAGAATACTATTAATTATGAATATAATTCTTAATATTTGGACGCAAAAAAAAATACTACAAATTCAATAACGATGTTGAGCGATAATATTGTACCATCAGTTTTGGTAGAGAAGACGAGTGCTACTATTGGTCAAGAATACTATTAATTATGAATATAATTCTTAATATTTGGATACTACTAAATTCAATAACGATGTTGAGCGATAATATTGTACCATCAGTTTTGGTAGAGAAGACGAGTGCTACTATTGATCAAGAATACCATCACTTTTCTCTCTTTCTTTCGGTGAATCTTTCATCCCTAGGAATTGCAGTCTCTTAGCAATTTACGATGATAAGCCAACGTTTTCATTGTTGAACGATTTATGGGGCCGGGAAACGGTAAGCCGGCGAAAAGCATGTCGAGCGAAAATATCTATGGGGATGCCCCGAGGCATTCTTGGGGCTTTTCACAAATTATCTCTGCCTTGGGAAAATGTATTTGTATCTCAATTGCTCCGGTAAAATTTTGTATTGAACACGCATTCGAAGGAAAAATGAGAACGAATTTTGATTTAACGATTTGAATATGGATCCGCATGAAAAACATGCAAACAATTTACACTTTTCCGTGAAATGGGTATTTTAAAACGAAATATTTAATTCCTTTAATGAAAGATTTACCAAATTTCTTTTTTTCTGCATTACATTTACTTTTCAATGCTGTGATACTTGTATCTTTCAAATATTAGTTTTAGATGTCGAAGTTGTTCCATTTTGTATATCCATACCATTTGGAATCACTCTGCTTAAAAATAGTAGCAAGCTCATAAATACAGAAACATGTTTAAAAGGTTAAATCTTGATATTCTGCAATTTTATTTAAATCGCACTGGGTGACAGATAAATACTAAAACATACTCATGTAGCAATTCGCACAATACTGGTAAACTGATATTAATACAGCGATTTTATTGCGAATCTTGCTGCAATATTGAGATGTAAACATTTTGACTTATTGATAGAATATTCCATCATAATATACAAAAGCAATATGTATATTCAATATTCCAGACGTATCGTAATAAAATACCGCGTGTCTAACCACATTTATCCTACATTTGTGTACCAATATATTGAATGTAATATTTATTGGGGCGCGAAATATTATATTAATTCAATATTAGCTAATATTTGATAATATTTGACCAGTATTAGATCAATAAATCACCAATATTCATTGTTATAGGCGTAAATTTCAGCGATTGCATCCTTTTCATTAATGTCAATGAAGTTGGTATACCGTGAGACATTATACAAAATAAACTCACAACACTTCGTTATATTGCATGAAATGCTAGGACTACTGTTATACAAAAGATATCCCTAAGCAATGACATATATCAGTAAATGCGCAATGCGGAACCAATCGAGGAGATCGCATTGGTGGTCAAGTGATCCACCTGAGTAATTTGTGTGTGAATTACATGTGCACGACCAATTATCCGTACCAATTGATGCCAAGGAACAGACATGTCGAACTGCATACGAAAACCAGTAATGACTTATTCAGCAATCCTAAATTCACCCCAATAAAGTTCAAAGGGAGAAATATCCTTTGCTCCAATTTTACCGCAATTCGACCACATATTTGCAACAAATATTTCCCGAGTTGCCAAACTTGAATTATTTTCATAAGAAAAGGAGAATCTCCCACATATTTTACCCCAGTTAGATCGACGTCATAAAAGTTCCAATGGTCCAGAGTTAATATTACTTAACAAATTTTTGGCCTCCAGTCGCATGGACCCGTGTAATCTCAAGTAGCATCATAGCAACGAAAAAAAAATATTAAAAAATCTCTTTCGATGTAATATTAAAAACCAGAAAGACGCAGTCGCTAAAGCGATGACGTTGCGTAGGATTAAGGTCTGGGAAAAGGTAATTTCATGGCCCGTCGGACTATATTAAGATTAAGAAACAGATTGAATAAATTGTAAATTCGAATTCAACGCCATAAAAGAATAGAGACCCCTACAATGATAAAACGTTGAAATTGGTGGGCTTGTATAACGTCTCAGAGGAATTCGATCAAAAACCTAATGGCATTTCTGAAATCCATGACCCCAAATTAAGGAAGACGTCTTTTACCCTTTTCTAATATCTATCCATTAAGTGTTTTAAATCCCATAACTACTAACATTTCGTTACATACGCACAACATCGCAATAATAAAGTATAAAAACAGTTAATCCCAGAATATATTCATGAATCAAATAAAATCGATCTAGATTAATGTTGTTAATACTCATCGAAGAACATCAATTACTGCAACCATCTCGTCCCAACATCGATAAATAATTATCAATTTGTGTTTATATTTATACATTTAAGCACTCAATGGTAATTCGAATGGCAGAACCATTCCCTCGATTTCCGTGACACTACACACGGAAGTACTCGACAGTACTCGTCTGTATTATTTATTGACGGCAATTAGGCATTTTTAGGGCAAGAATATGAAGGTAGGACAGGTAAGTGCGATCATGTCTAGTGCACGGCCACGCGATGCACCGGTCTAATTATTGAAGCACTCTCCGATATCGTTCAAGCTTGCAATAATTAGCGTCGGGCGGAACGGGCTAGAATCTCATGTCAGGATGTAATAAATTGATTGCCATACGCTTAGCAGCGAGTATACTTACCGAGAACCATTTATAAATGGGTCGTCCAAGAAAAGGACTTAAAGACGTAATTGCAACCAAGTATCACGGTAAAGCAAGACCGAGGCGAAAACGCGGAAATGCCTAATTGCTTGCGATAAACGCAATCTCCCTTTAATTAAAGGGCTCATTATGACAACGTAGTCTGGAATAGTATAAATAAATTTGGAACGATACAGGCGTTAAATTAGAGAGAATGGTGTTTTACTTTAAAATAAAAGCTTAATTATACTTCTAGTCGAAAGCAACCTTTTCTTACTGCCTATGCAAAATACGTAATGAGTAATCCTAATGTCCAATGCCCGATCTCAATCCCGTGATTTCTAATAAACTTGCGAAAAGAGCATTAGATATAGTACGCGAATTCCAAGATATATTACTTGGGCTTGTATAAAATTCCGCGAAATTCATGGTGAGATAAAATGTGAATATCGATTAGCTGGTTTATGCCGAATTACGAAATGTGCAGAATAAAGTAGTGCATTAATATTTAACTATACCGATTTCTTACAAAATCGTTACCCTTGAAGTATCTCGTTCAGCGCGTGTGCCCAATTTATGTTAAACTTTTAACGGAATTTCTTAAATCAGTGCACGATTTAAGCACACTTTTTCAATCCACGAACAATTCCAATTATGCCCAGATTCAGAAAGGAAATAATTCGACCAAGCGCTTGTGACTTATGTGGGGAAAATAATTCTCCCCACAGCAGGTACAAGGGAAAGGACTACTAGTCCCGATTAACCCTTAACTTGTCCCGCAGAATTTAGTGAGACAAATTAGCCTTTATAATTAGGATGCCTCAGCCTCCGAAATGCAGAGCTTGCGATTAGAGAGATGCATTCTCTGTAACGCCCGACGACACGGTTGTATAACTTGCCGATCAATAAACGCGCAACTTCTTATCATTCTCGTTCTAATATAACTCGAAATTCATATATAGACGAATCTTAACAATAGTTTTCTTCTTGAAAGTCCTCCCGAAAATTCGATGGTAACCTATATAAACTATTCATAAAACCGCTCAATTAAAGATTACGAAATTTCATTAGAACAATTAATTCACTTGCATACTTAGTCATTGTATTTCAATAAGCGTATTGAATCTTGTTTCGCCCCTGTCGATAATTACCTCTTTAAAATGTGTAGAATGAGAAGTTGGATATCAGGATCGAATTTGTAAGGTACAGTTAGAAAGAAGTCATTGAGTAGACGATATAAATCTAATAATATAACTTCAAGTATTCGGTAAAAATTGGAACTAAGAGGAACACCATCAAAGAGTTTAATTATATGAATCGCTCTTTCTTGCGCTGCAAAAAGTGGACAGTTCAAATCACGAGAAACTTCGTATAACTTATTTAACGCAAGTGACCTTAACCGATGATACGAACATATTAATGAATTGCTATTGGAATATTGAAATCACCTTTGGAACTACTGTATCACTCTTTGAAAATGCACCCATTGACATCATTTCTTGGCCTGAAGAAGCATAATTACTCGTACCGTGCATCATCCAGATTCTTTCAAGATTTTCGAACCTTTTAAAAAACAATATACCTACGTACATACAGTTCTCGTTGAAAAATTATGAACTTGCGTTTCTTGGATATCTCGAAACTGAGAGTATGTTGAGAGACATTTATATGACCGTTGTGTTCGAGGAGACTCTGCAATACATGCCTGGACGACATATCTACTTGCGGAAGCTTAATAGACCAAAGATTCATACAATTTCTCTGGCAAAGCAGGAGACAGTAATTGAATGGCCGCGATATGTCGCATGCCCTAAGTTAAGAGGCCCAGCCAGCCAGAAAAGATGAGTACCACCCCTTGTACCTTGATTAATTGATCCATTTAACTTAGAACGAAGAGCAGGTCACGCTCGATACATCGGCGAACAAGTTGATATGTTTCAGTTCCTGCTATATCTTACATGGCCGGCTTACTTCTAGTACATAAGTAATAGAGATTGCTAACAGCCCCCATTCTGTACATGCAGAAACATATTGTTACTATCAGTCCGAGATTATAAATTATTAAATATATCTGGGTGAAAATGAAAACGTATGTAAAAAAGATCTAGGACGGTTAATATGAATATAATTACCCCGACGTTTTTCATAAATTACCTTATTTTATTATTAACTGTTTTTCGTTTCGTATTTTTTCATAAGCAAATAAATTACGCTGGTAAACCGACAGGTTTATGAATAATCAGATGTCCGGATGAAAATTAAAAATATGGTGTGGAGAAGTCGCTGTCGACCTTTTCTAGATTGGACCTTTCATTATTAATACAACCTCCTGTTCGGTACCTCTGTATATGAAAGAACGTAATTCTATTTGTACTTTACTGAATGTTTGTGGAAAAATGAAACATACGGAAGGAATATCTAAAAGGATGGCATGGACACGACTCACCGCCCTGACCCTTTTCAAATGTTACCTTGCGTTATTATTACGGCCTGCCGTTCCGCACTTCCGCATATAAAGAAACATAACGTTGTTTGTAAATTATTAAACGCTAAGGGGAAAATGGAAAGTACGAAAGGGATACCTAGGAGATAGAAAGGATGCGACTGGTGGTCACCCTTTCCAGGCTTTACCACGTATGTTATTTTCCCGACGTTTCTCTCCGTAATTTTTATTTCCTCGCGTGCACTAGAAACGAAATTAAATGCGACATTAAAATTCAAGAAGAGAAACGAACTGCACAAAACCCCGCCCTATGAGCAACAAAACCGAGCGAAAAATGACAATATAAATGTTTCATTAAAGTGTCGTTCAAAACAAATTGTATACCGAACATGTTGACGTTATGTTAATTTATCGTTCCTTCCTTGCTTTGACTTTTCAGGCAGAAGGGGAGGATGAAAATAAAAGAGATACAAAAACCTACCACAACTTTTTACATTTAACTTGGTTATACGCTGACGCTTAATCTAATTGAGGTGGCGTAAAGGCGCCTCACTGTACTTTTCGTTTTTCCGACGGGGAATATGTATTAACTGGGTATAAGTAAGAGTAAAACTCCGGTTATTTGCTAACCAGCCTGACGTACACAAGGATAAACGACGAACGATTCAGCACACGCAACATTTTAGAGACGAGCAAAACGGAAGCCGGTCTAATGGAAATGTAATCGTCGGAAGGTAAGTGCAACCCTGAAGGTTGTTCCTATCCTGAGAACTTGAGGGGAACCCGACCAGCAATTAACTTAGATTTAGACACGCCATGGTTCAAGTATCATAAATCGTAATACTCTATCAAGTAAGACAGATTTAACGGAAGTAATGAAATGCAAAGTGATGCTAGCCATTACCCGGTCATAAGAAAATCTAGCTAATCATCCCTCTACGTTGATTAATCACAAAGGTCTACATTCAAAAACATAACTAATTGATTAGCAATTACGTTCGAATAGCTTTCATATAATCTATTCCAGGAGCACATTCAAGTGATTCATGCGAGCTTTTTCAATAAATTCGACGTGTATAAAAGAATATCTCGTAAGGAAGTACAATTTACAACCTGTCATTCTTCCGCATAGATAAGCTGAAGGAAATAGATAGAAAAGGGTAATTTCGCGAAAATGAATCTACCCGTGCGAGCAGAAACGCTTCCAAACTGTTATTGAAAATTCGTCAATGTCGATTTTTTTTTTAAGTACTGGGATTCTGCATTTTTTGTGAGTTAACACATAAATAGAGTAAAACATGAAATCGTATTTCGAATATAGTTTGGAGGAATAAAATAAATTATTTTATCACGTTATTGCATGGAGTATACAAATATATTTAGATAGCCACAAACCTTTCTATAGAGAACTATTAACTAAACATGAGAGCACAAGTACATGAGTCAAACGTTGAGATAGCCGGTAATAACAGCTTCATAAAGCGGTAATGGTCTCATATATGCTCCCCTGAAAGGAGAATAGAATATCCTATCGTCTTTAAAATCACTCTATGTCCTCGCATGTATTAAAACGAAATTCGAGGACGAGCTACAAATATTTTTATTGCAGTGGTCAACGATGCCATCTTGACGATGTCATTAAATTTTCTGGCCAAAATCGTAGCAAGTTGAAATCTCCGTAACATTTGTCCGTTATATTCCTCCAAGAAATGAGTCCCGAAACAACCATGATAATGATTACATTACAAATTAATGAAATGCTAAACTTCGATTTTCTTTCGCCCTATTATTCACTTAATATCAAAGCTTAATCTGACTAGCTAGAAAAGAGAATCCATTTTTATTTTCATTCTAAGAAAACTAAAGTACGCCGCAAGTATAAATAAGCAATATTGATCCGAGGCCAAACTTTTCAATCTCGAACCTAGTAGTGATTTACAATATTGACTTATCGACCAATGAAATTAATCGACCTTACATACGAGTGTCAAATACATATCAATTAACATTCAAACTTAGTGCACATTCAACATACGCATCATCTCTTTTCATACAATCGAAAGAACTTTACGTACAATCGACTAGGAGAGAAGAAAATAAAAGTGGAAAAACAATAATTTAATGTAAAGCAAACATAGGAACTCACTATTTTCTCAGGATTGAACGAGGAAAAGAATATATGTTATTCTAATGAAAACGCCTATTGGAAATTGAACGAAAATATCCCAAAATGATTCTAATGAAGAAAAGTAAAATTGAACATTGAACGAAAATATCCCAAAATGATTCTAAAGGAGAAGAATAAAATGGAAAGGAAAAATTAGGGTAAATGTTTCTTTAAATTGGCTTCATCTTTTATAAACGAACCGGAAGTAAACTAAAAACGTTAAGTAAAGGGTCTGAAAAAAGTCGAGCATATAGACTTGGGAAATTCGAAAAGCCTTTCCGGCTCAGGGGACGAGAGCTTTGACATGGCGGATGTCATGTTTCGGAAGCATCGACGCCCAGGAGAAATTCGGTGTCGCATGTCCAATTAAAATAACGAGAAATATCGTGCCATCTCTACATAGTTGCTTTAATAAACGGATCCTCTCGTACTCGTGTCACGAATTCATTATGGTTACTCGTTGCCTATCCTTTTTGAGTAGACGCAGCGAGCTTGTAAAGGGCCCTAATCAAGCCGCCCTTCGAGCGAACAATTAAAGTGATTAAATCGCGAGAACGCCCGCTAAAATCGAGTTTAATTGCACCAAAAGAAGCGAATGGATTACGGGGGATGCACGATCGACAAAGTTAATACAAATACGCAATCGGTTTCGATGACGAGTTTATACCGGTTCTTTGCCCTTAATTTCCGATTACATTGACTTTTTCCTCGTATAAAGATAATTCGAAAATATCCTGTGAGATTCAAAATATCGATTGACCTAGGTAAACGTTTTCAGGGCGCATGGAAATTACGATTATTGGACTTGACGTCATCGCGTTGAGATTGAATATTCTCGTTGAACTTGATGATGCATGATACTCATTAATACGCTTATAACCGGAATCATTGGCTGAAATCGAAATTTTCTTAAAATACCTCAGAAAACAATTCTATACACCCACGCAATAGCCTATAATAGATGAACTGTTACTTACAACGTCAGCTGATCAACATTCGATCTACAATTTTCATAATTTCTACTTTATATTACAGGGCAGGAAATCGAAGCATACTTTTTTAATGAACTAATTAGATTGGTACACTGTTAAAAAAATGCATAAAATTCATACACTTTTAGTACATAAGGTTGTAATACAATTATAAATTTGATGTCTTATAAGTGAAACTTCTAAAGAAATTTACAATTTTATAACATAGTTATATTTTTGTAAAATTGTGTCGGAAAATCATAAATTTTATATTCGGAAGTCACTTAGTACACATTATTTATAATTTTCGAGGATGAGTTTTTAATTTTTTGATACTGTTTTATAATTTCACTACATTCGAAAGTCCTAAAATTATGAAACATATATCATAAAATTACTAATATCCTTCATAATTTTATTACATACGTACGTGCTAAATCGATGACACATGTTATATATTTTATTCGATACTATGTCATAAAGTTAGTATACCCTGTCTGAATAAAACTTCCATCAAAAATGTTATAAAATTCCTACAATCTTTTTTAACAGTGTAGATACAACTTGGAAACTCGTAACCTTTCAAGTGACATTATCGAAGTATTAGGGGGACCGGAAAGTAATGTCGTTTCTGTGCATTGAATTTAATGTAAGAAAAGGACATTACTTTCCGGTCCCCCTAATATTTTCAAGCCTATGCGTCCAGTTGATTTTTTCGGATGACATATCTATTATTTTGCAAAGGCGAATGATAAAATGGGTTAATTCTTCGTCTTCAACGATGCTGCGGTTCCATGGTTTATTGAATCGACTGATAGACTAATTCCAAAGTTAACCGACACTTAACATTATCTTCCGGTTGACAGAAGCGACCCTTAAATCAATGCCCACGATGGGTTGCGTGCATCCGTTGGCTTATACCATCGAGCTAATCAATCTCTGTCGCGTTAAAACAATTCACTTTCGCTCTCGCACAAAGACGCTCAAGGGATGGACGCATGCGAAGTTAATCGATACGAGTCCAGAGCTTGAAGGGCGATCATTTTCTTCCGGTTTCATCGGCCATTAAGTGAACAGGTCATCCTTTGCAAAATTCAACATCGATACCGTCAATTTTACAAAGATTCGTTATCAGAGTATCAAGCGAGCGGGGTAATTGTCAAAAACACTTCTTTTTTTTTCTATTTCTCCCGTAGACGCATCTAAATTAACTCCGTTACTATTAACCCTTTGAGCGCTGTCGACGCATATGTGCGTCCGACGTTTGGCCCAGTATCGCGCGCACGGTCTAAGGAAATTCGCCCGTATGTCGAAAGTGCTTAGCGCTCAAAGGGTTAAGCGTTACATTTTTGCTACATGGCCTCGGGAAAAGAACTAGATTAGACATTGACTAAATAACATAAACGTAATTTTAATCCCAAATTTAAATTTATTATTAATCCCGCCCCATTAACTAATTGACAATGAAAGTACTTGTCTCTAAGTGTGCTGCGTAATCACTGAAAAACTTGAGTTTCTTTTAGGAACTTATGTTACTATCGGTGGAAAAGATCAAATCAATATGTTTCGCTACAGAGAGAGTTTCTGAATGAAGAAATAATTTAAAAAATTTGATTAACTAATGATAAACAAGACCCTCCTTTTCACGGCTTTTTCTAATTATTGCTCAGCACGATATACCTAAGTTTCTCTAATCGGAAATGAAACACGTTACTTTCATATAAATTTAGCCTGAGGCGCATTCCGAACGGCAGACTTTTAAGGACTATTGAGAGCCTACGATTAATAAGAAGAGCGAAATAACATCGTTTTTTAAAGATGCTTCATCACGCAATGAAATATAACGGGTTGATAGCAGCCCGTGTTCCGAGGAAGAGTATCTAATTGTACTAAGTACCGCGCTCAAGTGTCCGTGTAATCGGTGCAATATTTAATTAACTAAGTGTCTCGCAGGAAAACATTAGGTTATGAACGAGGAAACGGAGAGTAACCGGTACCTCCATCATCCCATTCGTTTCGATTGTCCTCACCCAAATAGAAAAGTGGTAGAGGTGCAATTCTGAAAATGCATTCGACGTCACGCCAGGAGTTTCTCTAATTAGGCCCGACTTAATCCATCTCTATACGCGTATTGAATATTCACTCGAGTTTGCTCAAGAGCACTCGGATCATTACAGAACTTTAAAGTGAATCTTACCTACTTATTACCCGGCTCTGAAAGTACATCGCGTTTGCTATGGCAACAACTCGAGAACGCCGCTCTGAAGAATTCGTCTAATTACTTACGAGTGGTTGGTACACCCTTTAATTTTGCGAGGTTCTATGAAATTTAATCGCCCATTCATGAGAGTCTTTGAAATATCATGAAGTTAGAAATTTAAACCTTAAAGCCTGTGTTTTCTTTCGTTCAAACGGGACCACATAATTCACGGAAAAATGTTAATTATTTATGGACGACACATTAATTTACACCATTTTAGTACGTATCTGAAATCAGTGTAAGGATAACGTGGCAAGGTTACCAGGACAAATCATTTGCGGCACTATTATGGAATTTCTTATAGGTAAATGTGTGAAAATCTAGCGTGATGATCCCGAATGCGAGCTAGAAGTAAGAAAGAGAAAAAGGGAAAATCGCGTATACCTAGAAATATCCACATAATTCGATGTTAAATCGTTTGTTATGTTGTCATGATTATTGTATGGTCACTTTCTACAGGATTCAATTGAACTTTCTAAGCGAGGGCCACAATAATCTACCACGTCCAAATCATGCACGATTCGAAGCTAAGTCAACGAGCGAAGCTGGGTGAACGCATAATCGTATCCAATTTCTTTTAGATTAGAAAAAGCATAGGAAGAATAAAGCGTGATATTTTATCAAAAGAAGCAATAGATGATACAAACCATTGGTTCGTTCTTTGTGATTTTCTACGATTTCGTGCTCTCGGCGCAAGTTGTGACATCCAGGCTCGAAGCTGCATCCGCACAAAAAAGAAAATTCTATTATCATGTGCTCACAGCTGATTACTATCGAGATTTTTATGCATCGACAAGCACTTACAGCTATTCCGTTACTACACACACGTTCTCAAGTAAGAAACACAGAGACTGATGGCTGCTAATTAAAAGAATTTGAAACAATCATTCATCGAGTTAAGTCGGTTAATTGAATACATTGTGCTTTCATTAAAGATACATATACACGTGTAACTTCGCAACATATAGGAACCGATTAATCTTAAAAGCACGTCATTCCGAGAAAACCAATCGACGAAAAATAGACATACGTGCAAATGGAGAAAAAGTTAAAACATTAGAAAGTAAAAAACCTTTGAGTGAGAAGAATGAACGATCAGTCCGAAATTTCGATCTATCAAAAGAACTGTGGAGGTGTGAAAATTTCAGATATTCTAAGAAACTGTATCCGTTATTATTGTGTATTCTTCGTACATATGATTCGCATACACGAACAAAGCAATACACATGACTTTTTCATTAAAATTAATAATCGCAACTGTCAATAAGATCGATAGTTGTACGTGAGATTTACTTTTCGGTGATACAATTTCAATCTTTAACGAAGCGGAGAGGGAAATATAAGCTAAAATATATCGATGATAGATAAGATATATCGAAGGAGACTGAAACCGACCACTATCTATGTACGTACATACATTAATTATGAATCTTAAGACAGGAGACATGCTAATGCAAGAAACTTACCTTCAATAAGAATTCTTAGCTGATTACTTATAATATAAATATAAATCCCTAACGACTGATAAACTTATTTATTCGTCGAAATTATGTCTGTTTCGAATTGACTTCACGGTACAAAAAAAATCTTTTCCTGAGTTTCATTATTGTTTACTAACGGACAGTACGATTTTACTTGGAATTAATTTTTTAATGAACATCAATCCATAAGGATTTTGCTTTACATCGAAACTGCGATGCCTTTACCTAAATAATTCCAAGAAAATATATATTTATTAAAGAATTTCTTTACGTACATGTCAGAAGACTACAATCACGATTTGTATAAAACTAGGTTTGAGTGTCCATCATTAAGAGCAACAAAGTACGATAATGTCCAAGAAATCGAAAACAAATGCAACAAAATGTCAAGCGTTTCTACAAAAATCGATCGACTGTCTCGAAATAACCTAAATGAGATGTTTATGTGAAGCGATGTAATGGCTATTGAACCAAATAACCATTTACGTAACTACATATACGTATTCTCATTCTCTTCCATGCCCATTATTAGATATGGAAATCGGGAACCTTGGTTCAAATAAACCACAAATCAAAAAGTCACGGCTCAACCTTTGAGTGTCTTTTGGTAGATAATGATAAGTGATAAGTTTCTCGAGGACGTCACTTCTGGAGCGAATGAATTTCGCGGTGGTAACTCTAATCTTCTCTAAAGGTGTTAACTTTAATCTTCGCTGCAATGTAAGTAAACGAAAATGATAAAAATATTCGCTTTTTCGCGTAACGCGATTCTTTAAAAAAAAAAAACTGATCGTTGTCATGCGGAATTCGATGGGCCGAATTTCTGAGAGATCTATATATAAATAAGGTTAAAATCATCCCATAGATCGAGATCACATCACGCGTTGCCTTCAACTTGAATTTTTCTTCACGTGGTTGGCTTTTCAAGAGCGAGATCTAATTAGGAAGCACGGCTATGAGGTCCTGTTACTCAACTACGTTATCCTATACTTCCCCGGATCTTCTTGGTGCAATTACTCTCCCCCTCCACCCTTTTCCCCTCACCGTTTGCTGCAATTCCAGCAGAATTATTCCCTCCTATTATACACCAGTGTCGCGAGTTTTGTTTCAATGGTATAAGACGCTGTTCCGAGACCTTCATTTCAGGAGACTTAATGAAGTCCATAAGAGTTGGTAACATGCACATACGCGTTTACTTTAAGCGTTTGAAACATATATGTTCCTACCTTTTGAATTTTGGGCGCATCTGCCCGATTAAATTTCTATACAAAATGATTCATTTAGAAGATCAAAATCTCATTGTCCACAAAGAGTCCCCTAGTAGCATAGAATAATGTCTAAATATTTCTTTGTAATCTTTGCTAAATATCTCAAGCGACAGATTTTTTAAGATTTCTTGTAGATTTCATTCGTAGATATTTGAAATATTTGTTAAAAATGTCAATGACATATTTAGTTTCAATAATTTATAAACATATAGAGAAATGTTTTTTAACTTATTAACATAATAAAAATACATTTTTTACTTCACGCCTATTATCGGACACTTCATTTGGTATCAAGAAAGACGAGAAATTTTTCTAATATTTTCGTTCCGCTGTTTCATTATGGGGGCAAAACGTGTGATTTTGATTTTAAATATTTTTAAAACGTTTCTAATGAATTCGGTAGATAATATTTAAAAAATACTTGTTTTAAAATGAAACGAAATGTTTTATATATATGGTAGAAAAATATTATGAAAACACGTGGAGCTAATATTATATAAATATTATAGAGATAATATTCTAAAGTAAACGTTTGGCAAATATTTCAAATGTCTGTTAAATATTTACAAAATATACGATATTCGTTAAATATATAGAAAATATAGGACAAACATTTTGTGCTACTAGGGTCGTTTCGGTAGTAGACACTGTACGTAAATGAATTATTCCCTTCACGGCATTGATTGTCAAAGTCGCAATAAACGTATTTTGACATTTTTATAAAATAATTGCAACGGTTGAAAGTTAAGGGGACAGACTAAATTCTCTCTCACTTTCGCTCTATCCCTCTCATAATAAAATCAAATGATAATGAAATGAAAAAATGAATTGGTCATTTTTACATGAACGAGTAGAAGACAACGATAGGTTAAATTTGATTCTTCCGATTCAATAGTTCTTAATCTTTTCGACGTAACGAAACACTTTTGGTTCTAAAGAAAATGCACGAAATACAAAAACCACTAACTAAAAGAAAAGAAAGAAAAAAAAATGATTCATAAAACTAACAACAAAAATATGCAAATATATCCAAAAAGATATGCAAAAAGTATACGGAACGAAGATTAAGAACCGCCGTTCTAATCTCTCAAAGTTTCCCAGTATTTGTAATGTTCCTTACTTTCAGGTAATTGAGTGTTACCGAGAATGAAGATATTTCGTAAAATGAGTAGTCTTGCGAATGAAATGCTCAGACCGAGCGTTCTCAAAAGTTAACTCGACAGATAACTGGAAACAAACGGGGGATTGAGTCGTAGGGTCGGCGGAGTCGGCTTAAGACTTAATCGAAGAAAGTGAGGGAAAGGGGAAACCACGTCGACAGGCCTAACAGACCGGGGAGGCGCAGGGAGGCTAAACACTTACAAGATAGCTCACTGCCCACCATCTAAGATCGTAATGCACGGTATAAGGGAACCGCAGACAATAGATGATCGGATCGATCGGCCGGCCGAAGCGTTCCAAGTCGAAGATCGCTCACGACATGGGGGAAACCTACGAAGAAGACTTTGGAAGGCCTCGATCGGCTTGAGGAACACGACTCAGGACGTGCGACACCCATCAAGAGGTTCTTACACCGACGACCAGACGAATATACTCGAAACTAACTTTCAAATCTTCCTTGCGCCCTGAAAGTTCCCAGGAAGACTCGTCAATTTGGGTGAACCCGAAATGAAAAAAAAAAAAAAGAAAAGGGACTACGTATTAATTCCTTTCAAAGAATTTCAACTAAACGCCGTTAGTAACGCCGCGGTGAGGAAAATGACTTATCGATTTATATCGATGTACACGTGCTATTAAGTTTGGGTTGAAATTAAGGGAAGTAAAGTCGGAGCAAATGCTTCACTAGACGGAAAAACAATTAATTTGGTTGCAGTTATTATTGCGACAGGGTCAAAATAGGGTGGGAAGTGAAACCACATAAATGGTAAACGTAACCTTACTAATGCCTTCATGAAAATAAGTCACCCAATTAACAACTCAATTCAAAATTATCCAGGGTTGACAGGTTTCGCACGGGATGGGAAAAATCATTGAGCAATTGCAGCTCAATGGAAAAAATCTGCCGAGTTTGTCTCTCAAGGGAGAGTATGTATCGCAATTAAAAGACAGCGAAATTGGAAAACTTAAAATGACATAAAAACCTGTTCGAAACGCGTGAATAAATCCTGTGTACGCGACTGTCGAACGTGACAAACCGATTTAAAAAAATGCATTTTCCGAACGTGTCACCAACATCTGTCAGGGAAGCGATCGCTTGTACAGAGATCAATTGATTGGAGGGTGAGCTAGAATGCCTTTCAGTGGAACCGCCACAGGAAAATCACTATGCACAGTACACGGACATTTTCCCCTAGCCTGCGCAAATCATGATAACCGTAGGAAATTTTTCAAATGTATATTCATTGAATAATTTTCCACGCAGAATCCAGCTATACATATCGAATAAATAAAATACAGAGAATCGCAAACTGCAACCAGATTTCAGCCAGAATCTAAAAAATCGCCACTATCCAATTAAATCACGGTTTGACAAAAAAAAACAACATCCTTTCCATTTTTTTTACTTTTCACAAAGAACGTCATAAATGCGGAGTCGTCGAATCAGAGAAATTAAAATGATGCAAACAATAATCTGAAATGTATGATTATGCATTGTTCTCAAAACAAGAAACTGCAACGCTTAAAAGTCGAAGTTGCGCATATCGAACAACCGCATTGATTGTTTAGAGTAATGAAACGAGACTATGCCCATATTTTGATAATGAAAAATATTTATTAAATCAATATTGAATCACTGTCTCTTTACATCATCCTAAACAATATACGTTAGTCTCTGATTTACAAGATTTCCATTTTTTAGATGTAACTTATTCCACAAACAGTGTACATCTAGCAACAAGATATTAATGGTAATTGGATCTAAGACCGAATTTTCCGAACAACACCGTCACCTGTTAACGACACTTGCTTGAGTGGGGATTGATTGATTAGTTATCGAGAGCGTTTTCCTATTAAGCCGCGACTGCACCCTCATTTTCTTGATCTTTCGTAATCCAACTGTCCGTAAGAAAAACTTTCCTAAATATACTCATGGATTAATTTCTTGCTAACAATTTTTTCATGCCACCAATATCTATACACTGACTTCCGAAATCTCTTGTATGTTCATTATTACCTAGTTGTACTAACTAGAAATTCGTTATTTCACCAATGCGTGGCCATGGAGCAAATTACTTACAACATACAAATCTTCTGATAGACAATAATGTAATCGTCTTAAATCAGAGAAAATAACTTCGAAGGTAATTCGTATTCCATAGTTTTCACGGTGATTTGGATACTTGGACACATCGTGTTATCAGTAGAATTAGTACGTAAACGTCAATCGAATGGTATAACTTTACACGCGAAAAGAGGAAAACGTCCACTTTCCAAATGATTTCCCGTGTACGAAAAGTCTGGCAAAAACAAGATCCACTTTAATCCATTTCGATGGAACTTCTGCTCTGAATAAATGACCCGTGCGAGCGTGCCAACTTTTCCCCCCGGCCCGCTGTTAATTGTCCAGAAATTAACGATAATTTATTTAATGACCTAGGATAAGGAGTTTTAGAGCAACAGCTTAATGGCACCAACAAAGGTTAAAAACAACTCAATATTGGATCGTTCGTCGTAGTTGCTTTGTCGTCCATATACATGAAATGCTTTATCTGTCCATATACACGAAATATCCGGTATATGTTGAGGCGACTACACAAGGAACGATTGTTATAAAAACCAGACCAATTTGTACAGATTTAACTGATACGTGGATAACGTGTGAACACTTTAGAACTCGATTTAACTACACAGATTAGAAATTGTTACGATTTATCGTAACATGTACGGTCACCTTTGAACGACTGAGCAAACCTAAATAAACGAGACCAATATTAATTGTCTCCCCTTTCTGTTATCTTTGTTGAAAAACTAATGAATTCAATGAATCTACTCGGTATAGCAATCTTTCGTCTCATAGACCAAGGAAAATTGAATTACCAGCCAGCAATAAAACGGAAGATGAATTATTTCTTCCACATTCGTAGAAGTTCCTCAAATCGATAAATTAACTTTGCGAAGTTAAAATAACTAATGACGTTATGTAAGAAGCAACGAGGTCGAAAATCCTGGGAAAATATAATTATTTATTAATTAACTAGGGCGTGCACATTTCATGAACAGATTACATACGTTCGAAATGGAGGACCACGGGAAGACCTCGATCGGTTCAAAGAACTTTATGTACACGTAACATTTAACACAGAATTTTCTGCAAACATGTAGAGATAAAAACCGTTAGATAAAATCTTGATTAGACAGGCTTCTATGCACCTATATTAATAAGGGAGCTCTCGCACATCGGTATTCACGAATCATTCCAATGATCAATCCACTTAAATTCATATAAAATTCTACAACTACGTATCTCTAAACATTCAGTAAACCTTATCGAATCAAGTTAAACACTGAATCTATTCCTGCGGGTTTTAAAATGTAAAAATTACTCGGGGGAGGAAAACCCCAACGGTATTATCGATGCAGCTGACCGAACGACAGTAAAGAGAGGAGAAAAAGAAAAATAGAGAAATTGAGAAATCGGGGTCCATCGAGAGCGGGACAACAGTCGAAGTAGCCATAATTAATATAATTAACGGAAAGGTAAAATAAAATCTAAAACGATAAAATACCTTGAGACCAGGAAGGACCGCCGCGGGGTCTGAGGGGGTCCGGGCCGAGGGTGCCTGATTAGTCGCCCCGTAGCTCAGCTGATGCTGATAACTGCAGAGGATCTTCTTGTGAGCACTGGCCTGGGCTCTATAAGCCGACACGGACAGCTTCATTTCTTCCTTTGACAGACGAAGGGTGCGCTCGCCCCCCGATATCTCCCGGGGAACATTCTTCCTCGATGCTCCGAGCCCGATCAAGGCTGTCCCGATGGGTCCAGGAGATCTCCCAGGTAGACCCTGGCGATCGGCCTTCGAGGATCCCAGAACGTCCGCGAACGATTGTGCCTAGCCTTCGGCGGATCGTTCGATAAACCAAGGATCGGGAGTATTTCCGAGAGTGTCCTTGGCCTTTACCAAGAACCCAAGGAAGAAGAGTCCATCTTCGCCCAGCGAACGTTCACGCTTTTCCCTCGGACACCCGTCAGATCCATCGAGAGCGGAGAAGAACCCAAGTTCCAGATGCACTTTGTACCCCGAACGGGGGATGCTCTCAAGATCTTCGATCGACGATATAGGATGAGATCCGGATTAACGTTGATGGGTTTGGTATCGGATATTCGAAAGTTCCTGCGCGACCGTCCTTCCCGGTAGACGGATTTTCTTTCACTGATCGTTCGATTACTCTCGGGTTGTCCTAGAGCCAAAAAGTCCCCTTGATCCCACCAGGCTGGGAAAACTTGCCACTTGGGAATGTTTACCAACCGGTTAATGACATCGATCGCGATACGTGGAATCCTGGCGGAGAAAACAGCCAGACTTTAATCCAGCCAAGGTAGAAAGAAGAACAAACGGGACGAACACCTTTCCAGAGCCAAACACTCGGGACGATCCGAGGCCACGTCAGGGCTGGGGGGAGAGTAGAAAGATTCTTTACGGTTCTGCAAACGATCGCGACTTCTTCGGTGTCCCTTTGTGATCTTCGGCGGTCGGTTTGACCAAGCGGGATCTCCAGTCTGTTGAGAGTTCCCCTCTTTTCAGAATTTCCTTTCCAGGAAAGCTCGTAGAATCCGGGCGAAGCAAAGCCACAGCGGAGGCTCTCACAATGGTGAAAATCCCTGATGAATCGACACTCCGCATCGGGCTCCAGGAGGCTTTTGCTTTTTCATCCCAGCGCAAAGTCGAAGGGCTTCTTGGGTGGATGCAGCGGTAAATGGGTTGGCGTCCGGAAATCCGGGATCTTCCGCTCCCTTTCGACCAACCAACCCTTAAGCGGTCCTCGTCTCCGGGCGATCCACTTTCGCCGTAAATCCTGTATCCGTGGCGTTTATCCCTGAACTTGCCCGACCTCGCATCGCGAAAAAGCGGGGAGAGGCTCGAGCCCGCTAATGATTTCCTCGGAGTGCGCAGTCGAAGAAATACGATGCCAACGCTGAACTCTGACCCTGTTTCCGACACCTCCCTTTGCGTCACCGGGAGCCAGAGATTAAGTCGGATCCTCTTCTTGCACGTTGAAGAGAACGGGGAACAACGATCGAAAAACGAGGTCTCCGACGACTCCGTTTCGTTCCTGGATCGTTCCGACCGATCAAGCGGATCGATCGACTCGATTAACTCCACTTCTCCCACGCGTTAAACTACTCGTGCCAATTTCCACGGTCTCTCCAAACGTCAACATCGGACCGTTCCACTTCAGGTTTCGCTCCAACCCGGCCGATCAGAAGGTCTGCAAACAAATCTCTAGTACCATGGTGCGTTGCGTCCACCGAAACTGGCTCCTTCGCTCCGACGACCCAACGATCGCGATCGCGATCGAACCGATCAACTCGTCGAGCACTCGAAACTCCACCAAACGTAACTCCGCAAACCCCGACGCCGTTCCTACAAGTTTCGTTCCAATTCCCCTACCTCTGCCCTGAAACCACGAATCTGCCAGGGTCCATCCGATGGGTACCAACCCGCGCACCCTTTCGGCGGCACAAACAAGACCGTCGACGAGTCGCACCAAAGTCACTCGTATCGGACACCCTGCCGAGCGTTTTCTCGCAGCAGCGGACCACTTTCGACGAGTCTCTATCGAAGCTCGCCGTTTCGATCCGAATCTCGGTTCGCGATCCTCAACGGTCCCGGCATCGTCGCGGACGCGTCCCGCTGCTGACTCGGAGCACGAGGGTGAGCGGAGCGTTGGGAGTCAGGGACCAAGACCGACTGGTAAAGGATTCTCCGATACCGTCCGACTTCCTCCCGGGTGGAAGACCGGGTCCCCTCGAGGGACCCTCGTCCGGAGGCCGAGGTCGAGGGCTGGAAAGGGCTCTTCTACTCCTCGCGGCCCTCGGAGCCCGCCTCGGGACCCCCGAGCACTCCGCCGCAGTTGGACGCCTCTCGGGAAAGGAGTCGCCGCGCCGGCGGTCCTGCACTCTCACTGCCCGACATCCACGCCGGGGACGATCCCGCCTCCTCCTCCGCGCGGCTCGCCGAGCCCGCTTCGGCGCACGAGAGGGCCAACTTTTCGCCCACTTCTTGCTCCTCAGCCGCCGAAGCTGGGCGCCAGCCGCGCCCTCTCGGGTGCCCTCGTCCCCCGACCGACGTCCCGACCTGGACGTCCGGGGTGCATCCCTCGGCGTCGGGGCGCTTCCGGCTCCCGCGCTCTCTCGCTGTTCCGCGTCCACCCCGAGGACGATCCCGTCTCCACTCGACGACGTAACTTTCGTCTACTTCCGAGTCCTCGACCGCGCCAGCTTCGCTCTTTCGGGGACACCCGGGTACTCTTCCCCGTTATTCGACGGTTGCTTCCTTCGATATCGATACGAATCGGATTGACGCCGACGTCTCAGCCTGGAAAGCCTCTGCGGGTCTCTTATCGTGGATCCCAAATTTGGGTGTCGATGTCGATATGCATGCTACTCTGGGGAGGAATAATGGCACTCCTGCCCTCTTCTCGCTTGATATCTCCCCCGAAGACGGTGCCCCGACTTCGGCTAATTTCGACGCACGAGAGAAACAATTTTTGGTCCACTTTTTGCTCCTTGATCTTCGAAGTCGGGAACCAGCCACACCCTGTCGAGGATCACCGAGCGTCCAACGCGTTTCCTCCTTATCTGACGACCGCCACTTCCGCCTGGGCGTCCTTTGCGCTTCTCTCGGGTGGTCCCTTCCCCAGGATCGGTGCTCTGGATATGGTCGATTCCAAAGTAGGACACCGATGTCGGTATGCGTTATTCAACGCACGGTGAAGGTCTTCGCATCTCGCCGCCACTTGGAACTGGAAGGAAAAGCGAAACGGTGGAACGAAGCGGGCCGAGATCAGCGAGCAGGAGGTAGATCGCCGTATTGAGTTTCCTCGGGCTAGCGGCACGGAGTCGAAATTGTTTAAGTTCGGAAATTGGAGCTGCGAAGTTTCGGATGAGACGTAGATAATGACTACAGCGATTGGGACATCCAATACGGCGAGTTAGAAGTATCGGCACTCTCTCGCTGATCGAGGAGGTGGTTATCGCCATTTGGACCAATCGGGTCTCGATACTCCTGGGTTCCTGACGGAGCTCGCTCTCTGGAGATTATTCTTCGAGTAATTGATAGGATGTCGATATTTGAAGCATTCCTCGTTTAGAAGACCTCGGATCGGTTCTAATTACGACTTGGTACCGAAGGGGTGGCTTCGGAGTGACGCAGAGACGCGATATAAATGTGAAGGAGGCGCTCTCGAATTATTATATTCAATCTGCCTGAATTCATCCGGTACGATTGTTTATTTGGAGATGTATCGAAGACATTTATTCCCCCTTTAAACCGATGTCAATGATTCGCAAAGAAGCGAAACGTCTGTCGAGTGAGTCAACGGGAAATTTCATACAATCGACGTCAGCCAATGGACTAAATGGATCAAATCTACGAAGAAAATTAAACGCGGCGAGATGGAACCATCAAGGCAGGAAAGAAGAGAGTTCCTATTGAGAATACTCGATCGAAATGGAGAAGGATTCAAAAAATGATAAAGTCAATTACTCGTCGCGACCTTTCGGTGCTTCGGTAGCTCTTGTCTAAGCAAGCAGAAAATTTACCCCATTTAGTTGACTAATGATTTAATACATATACTTATTAAGGAAAATTCAATTTCAGTAAATTGTATAGGTTTATCCATAATTCCATGCACTTGAAAGTACGTTCCGACGTAAACACTTAAGCCTGCACTAATAACGAAGGAGTATGAAATTATTCTTCCTGCCGTTCTTTTATTTCTTTTCAATTCCTCGCTGTGCATCCTATTAGTGTACATCAAGCACTGTCTACCTTTAGTGGAAAAATGTCATCAGAACCCATTAAAAATCTTCTGAAATTGAGAACAACAAAGGTAATCGACGAAATTGTCAACGACTCGATGAAAATTTGTATCTAGTTCGATTCTGTTCAGAAATGTTTAGAATAAAAAAGAGACGACAGGCCAGATAGAGGTTAATCGGTTGTCCCTGAATGTTCGGTATGGTTTAAATCTATAACGTATTGCAGAGGGCCTTTAATTGTATTTCTCCTCTCGAATAAGCTTAACTAATCGGCGCCCAACATTTGTTCCCCTATGTAGAAACGATCCATGAAAACTACTTACGGGTGTCTCAAATGTGTAATGATAGAATTAAATAAATTATCGTAATGTCATTGAAACACCTCCTTTAACGAAATATCCTAACTTTCGGTCCCCCACGTCCTCGCAACCGAAACTAATTCCCTAAACTCGATGAAATATAATGTTGCAAATAAGTATAGAAATAGTGATTTCTGTTAGGAAACGGAAAGTATCTCGAAGAACGGTGTCTCATATTTAGGAGATCCCAAACAAAGGAGACTGTCGACGACAAAAGCGATACAAATTAAAGGAGACCACTTGCAGGGATTTCCTTTTCTTCCTTTTATCGCAAACTCGATATACTCCAAATAGAAAGTCATCGAAAGAAATGATTACAATCCGAGATTGGTTGCCTGCTCGAACGAAAGCGAGTTTCTTATCCCGGAGCAGGGCGTAAGATGAAGAACCACGAAACGAGGGAAAAGAGATGGAGCCGTAAAAGAATGGAAAAGGAGAGAGTCGAGGGAAGGCTCGATTTTGCGGCAAGATGTTGGGAGATTGCCAATAACTTCTGAAAACGATAGTCACAATTCCGCTCCACGAGATCGAGTTCCTTTAAAGAGCCGCCTCGCCGAAACAGAATCTAAATTACCGCGAACTTCATTTATCTTTAATGATTCCTCAATTTATATTAAGTAACGCGTACCTGCATAGACACGAACACCGAGGCACGAGTCTTGGGAAATGTGTATAGACTGTCAATTTCTACGCAAGAATAGCGATTTTCTTTAAAACTTCAAGTGCCAAAGGATGGGATCAAAATCAAAAGAATACGTTTTTTTTTTTCTAAGGAAACTAATCCCTTTCATTGATCTTCTGTCTTTAGACGAGATGTCTCTTTCGCTGCAGATTTCAGCATAAACATTGATGGTTAGAAGTAATCGCTCGACCAATGTTTATTTCAATCACTCGTAGTAAGTACCATACGCATGCGTGCATTGCATGTAGTCCGATACCATTTCTACCAGAGGTAAAAGGTCACAGTAGGCACCTGTTGACCCCGATCTGTCTACAGTAGTTGGTAATCCCTGCCCATTGCCTTGGCGACCGTCTCAGTCCCGAAAATTCGGAGTGCAGAGTTATGCAATTCAATTATACGAATTCTACTCCTAGTCGACAACAAATGCTTCGGTGCGGCAGTGATACGTTGATAACTGATTCACAAATTATTAATCGTTATCATTAATGGAAGAAGAACGCGAAGTAACTCAAATGACGCCCAAGGGTCGATGAGTCGTAACCAAAGGTGTATCGGAAGCAAAACGATAAAGAAGTACGAGCATTGTCCTTGATTATCCCCCTCGCAGTTCGTAGCACAATGAGTGGACGTCGGAGGCGAGTGAAAGAACATCCAAGGTGAAAACGGTCTTAGAATTTATACTCTGCTCCCCTTTAGCTAGAACCGTGCCAGTGTTTGTCCCCGCTGCCCCACTTCGACCGGGTCTCGCAACCCAAAGAACTCCTAACCTCCAATTCGTTTCCCCACGGTCGACCCGCGACCCTTTCAAGTCGTAACGTTGTCAACCCTAATCTGCCTCGCGACCACCGGGTCACAGGTTTCAAGAGAAACGACCCGACGGAATTCGGGACCCCCTAGGCATCACGAGAAGAAGGTAAAACTCCATTCCAGGAACGCGATACCGGAAGATCTCGACCCTTTGGCAGCATCGCAGAAAATCCCCGACAGATAAAAAGTAACAGTCCGAATTCGTCCTCCTAACATCGGGTTTTCCCTGGCCTGCGTCTCCCTATCACAAAACGTCTCGATCCAAACTTCGAGAATCACCCACCGTCCAAGTGTACGATTACGACCTAACTACGCCTCCGTTTCCCGTCCAGTTCCCGCGTGACCTTTCGAACGACCACCTAACCTCAATTATTCCAAATCCGAGTCCACGCGAAGAGCAAACGTTTCCCAGCAATTCGAGCCCCACGCGGTGAATTCAATCGGTCCGAGCATTAATTATCTACGATCTCGCCTCTCAAAAATGATGCCCGCGAAATTCACTGCGTGAAGTAACGACGGACGGCAACGCGTCCGCTTTCCCTCCGGTCCACCCCCGCGCGATTGCAGCGTTCGCGGCGGCGGCGAACCTAACCTCCTCGTTTTTCGTGCCCAGCACGCCCCGGGTCCTTCGGCCGGAGGGGCAGAACGCAACCAGCCTCCGCCGCCCCCTTGCGCGCACTCGAACCGCCGCGGAAGCTTCTCGAAAGAGAAATCACGAGCGATCGCGACCTCGCGCCGCGACGTCCGGCGGGTGACTTTAAAGGTCTCCCTGCGAGCCACCCCGTCCGCGCCCCGCGGGCGCCGGGTCACGTGACACCGGCTCGGGGCGAAGCTCCCCCTCCCCTCGGCCGCTCGCCGGATTGCCGCGAATCTCGAGGACGCCGCTCCGCTCCTCTCACTCGGGTGGGCGCGCTCGGCCGCGACGGATCGCGCGGCGCGGGGAGCTTCCCTTTTCCGCCGCGACGGTGGCGCGGCCGGCGTAACGGGATTATCAGCTCCCGACGTCGAGCGCGGCTCGCGGCGACCTGCCGCCGGCCGACCGCCCCCGTGTGTGCACGCACCCCGACCACGCGCCCCATATTCCCGCCCGATAAACGGATTAAATATTATCATAAAGTCCGCGCGACACCTACCGGCCCGGTCCGATGATTTATGCGATTACCGAAAGCCGATCCTAGCCGGTGGTGGTTTCCTCCTACCCCGTCGGGCGGAGAACCAGGCCGCCCCCCGCGACGACGCCAGGGTGGACTTTGAGGAAACAATGCCTCTCGAATTTACCAAGAATTTTCAATGATTCCTCTTATTCTGAGATATAGATTTAAGTAAACGGTGCGCGATCGTCGATCCGCGTTTCCGATTTATGTGCGGTTACGATTGACTCGTCTTGATTAGATCCAATATGATTCTGCGATCGAATCCTTTAGTAGTTTCGCGATGTTTTGTGAATTTTAGTCTATCGTGGAAGCGATACTTGTGACTCTTATGAATATTACTCGTAATTGACATCGATTTAATCTGCCACCGAATGTTCAAATGCGTTTATTTCTATGCGTTTTTGCCATACGAGTACATTCAGCTTCTCAGGGTGTCAATAAATAATTAAACTTTTGGGTCTTTTGTTTCGGTTGTTTTCCAAACCCACGACGTCGAAGGTAGATCCCATTTCATTGAAATGAAATTCGATCGGATTTTAAACGCGAGCTTTTTACGTAACCAGGCTATCAACAGTGGTTTCTGAATACTGTCGGTTAATAAAAAATGCTTTGATAAAGTATGTTATTTAGAAACTTGGCATTGATTTGTGCTAGAATATTTTGTATTCCGCGTTAGGTCCTCATCTACATAGCTGGAGAGACATTTCTGAAAATCAGTTCCTTCCACTTTCAAAATTGACATTTGTTGTATTTTTTGGCGGAAGCTATTTATATACCAAACGCACATCCGATCCGAACAAATATTCATAAGTAGACGGAATTAATTGCAACAATCGATTCCACGGTAATGTGTGTACATTAACACTGCGCAGCTGAAGTATTAACTCGTGCAGACCACAATGGACGATATGGTTTCGAAATGCTAATATAATTCGATTTGTATTATAATTATGGTCACAGCGAACATTCCGACATCACGCATGACTTCCGCGAACGAATTATAGATTAATAACGCTAATGGATGATATTCTCCGATATCCAAAGTCGTATTATCCCTGATACAAATCTCTTCTTTTCCCGGAGAAAATGTTTTCATATCGTTAGGAAAAATATTAACGGAAGGTCCTTCGGAATACACCAATTTCCAGGAGTGAAAATTTCCAAGTATCCTGGGGGTTGACTTAGTGCTGTTGATAGCGGGGAACTTCGCGGAGTGCACAAGTTTATCGTGCCAGAACCAACGGGATTGTTCACATTCAACTTAGAGTGGTAGTTGGTAGTGGTAGTAAACAGCGAAGAAGTTTGTGAACTCCAAACCTCTGCACCGCATTGCCTTACGGAGATTTCTATCCTCCAACCGGAGCTCAGATTATACAGTCTCAAGAAGGTTATTTTGTTAATTAAGCCCGACGTAGTTTTAATACCCTGTTATCAATTGCCAAGCATGGAACGCGTTTATGAAACTTTAAATGGAACTTTGAGAAACTAATGTGTAACGCGGAGTTGTCCAAGATACATGTACAGGTTAAGAGATTCAGATTTCAATGCGTCGATCAGTTTGGAATCGTTTATCTTAAGAAATCTGCATCGTTTCTGCTCCCCAACGATTCTACTTATTTCTTATAAAATGATAATTAAGAGGTTTCTATCCTCTAACCGGAGCTGAGATTATGCAAGTCCGACGTAGTTTTCATTCCCTGTTATCAATTGCCAAGCATGGAACGTGTTTATGAAACTTTAAATGGAACTTTTAAAAACCAATGTGTAATGCGGAGTTGTCCAAGATAAGTATACAGGATAGGAGATTCAGATTTCAATGCGTTGAACAGGTTAGAATCGTTTATCTTAAGAAATCTGTATCGTTTCTGCTCCTCAACGATTCTACTTATATCTCATGAAATGCTAATTAAGAGGAACGGATAGAATGGTTAACACTTTTCGAGGAATTACCGAGAATTGTGGGAGGCAAAATAGTTGATTGGCATTCCGCGGAAGTGCCTTTCGGTTTCGAAATGGCCATGCATCCGTTTGTCATCGAATGGGCCAAAATTCCAATTAAAACCACAGGAAGTTCATACTGCACCCTAACCGCGGCCTCGGATTGTTGAATTCTTTACCATTAACGCTTAACCGCCTCTATTAATTTTCTATAGGATTAAAGCCTGTCGGGTGCCCAGGCCATTTTATCACCCTCATATTATTCGCGGCCGATTTTTAACGAGCTTTGCTTTATATTTAAGGTCGTTATACTGCAATGCCTACCCAGTGAGTATATTCCGTTAGGCATCATACTTCGTTATCGAAAATACCGTGATTTTAGTTTCAATCGATTACATTGTTACCTTAATCAATTTGTCCAGATTCTGAAATATTTAACCTAAAAGTACTAACGTTACTGCCTTTTGTTCAAATTTTCCATAGGGTTACATTTTTTTACAAACGCGCAGATCAATTTTTGACTCGTATTATCATTCGCAGTCAGTCTTCAACGAGCTTTTTCATATATTTAGGGTATAATCTGCTGAATATTAAAATTTAAACGTTGTCGAAGATAGGACAAACATAGTTTTAATCCATGAATACCATTAATTTGAACAATTGTACGCAATTATGAAATATTGAAGATTCCTCGTATTAGTGTAAACCTGTCTACATGATTAAGAATACTAATAGTATAACGAAGATTAAACGTTTTGTCAATTTAATGAGCATCTGAAGTTTAAATATGTAACTGTTGACGAGAAACTAAACGTTTAAATGCGATAGCCATTTTATTCATTACCGTAGTTATTAGATTGCTCTTCCGAGGAACACAACGGCTTTAAGTTATAACACTGCCTTCTATAATTTGCAATCATAAACATTACAGATAAAGAGATGGAGCTGTCGAGCCAATTTCCCAATCGATCCAATTGACAAAAATATTCCCTAGTAGCATAGAATAATTTCTAATATTTCTTTGTAATCTTTGCTAAATATCTCAAGCGACAGATTTTTTAAGATTTCTTGTAGATTTCATTCGAAGATATTTTAAATATTTCTTGAAAATCTCAATGACATATTTAGTTTCAATAATTTATAAACATAGAGAAATATTTTTTAACTCATTAACATAATAAAAACACATTTTTTACTTCGCGACTATTATCGGACACTTCATTTGGTATCAAGAAACACGAGAAATTTTTCTAATATTTTCGGTCCGCTATTTCATTATGGGGGCAAAACGTGTGATTTTGATTTTAAATATTTTTAAAACGTTTCTAATGAATTCGGTAGATAATATTTAAAAAATACTTGTTTTAAAATGAAACGAAACGTTTTGTATATCTGGTAGAAAATTATTATGAAAATACAAGGAGCTAATATCATATAAATATTATAGAGATAATATTCTAAAGTAAACGTTTGGCAAATATTTCAAATGTCTGCTAAATATTAACAAAATGTACGATATTCGTTAAATATATAGAAAATATAGGACAAATATTTTCTGCTACTAGGGATTGAACCGATTAGTCTGCCGCCGCGTGAAGATGTAATTCCGTACATATAGCAGTGAAAGATTTTGCCAAAGTTATAGCCCGAGATATGAGGGGCGAATGCAGACATATAGAGGGGAGCAGGACCTGGAAGTAAAAGGATCGAATAAATATTTGCTTCGAAATCTCGTGGCACGGGAATTGGATAGAGGAATAATTTATGCGATGTGGTCGAGGGCTGCACGCGGTTCCTTACTTTTGCAGAGAAGAGTGGAATGCCCTCTCATCCTCGATTGATAATTGAGAATGAATTGTAATATGCACCTTTAGAGAACGTAATCTCAGCATAAAAAGTCCTCGTAAGAAGATAAAATATGGAATAAAAGCAATGCCGAAAAGTGGATCAATGTTCGACTTTATCTACCTTACCAGGCTATAATTCTGATATGGCGGTCCTCAAATCTGAGCACTAAACCCTATTTGATCGAGTCATAGATTATTTCCGTTTCTGGTGCAGATACCACTCCGTGCACTAAAACGGAAATTATTTACGACCAGGCCTAAAATATTCATGTCAATAACAAATGCCTATATTCAAGAGGACTTGATGGGAATCTGTACTATTTAAGTACACTCCAGTGATCTAAAAAATCAACCTTAGTCCAGGCACTAACCATACATTTTTCAGGTAAGTTTTCATTATATCCCCAGCATTCTCAAATGTCTAAGCACAGTGTTCTCCATTTTGTCCCATTACTCCTGTGTTTCCCTACAATTGACTCTATTAAAAAAAACTCGTAAAGGGAATACTTATTCCGAAGTACGCGTTTGTTCAAAAGGAAGTGCACTTAGATCGATGCTAAATTACCCTGAACAGGTGAAACGAACAGTTTCTGTCCCGGAATCCAAAGAAAAGACCAAGATAAGAGGTTACTAGGTAAAGAAGAGACCATGGTGGGGAAAAACCATGTTTTCGAGCGTTGGGACCTTCCGAGACGCCCAGATCGTCGGGGTAATTTCTTTATGGGATTTGGCGGTTTCCGGTGATAAAACTTTGCAGCTGGGGGGGAATCTCCTTCGAGTTGTTAGGGCGAGGCAGGGAAACTCGAAGATATAACCGAGGAAACGAACGACGCGTCTGCCAGTGATGGACGATAAAAAAAAAATGTTAACCGAGACATTCGGGGTGCGGATGAACGGCTTTGCGGACAAATCAGGATGTCCCTTAACTCGGAGGGGAGAACTTTCTCCGAATTCCCGGTCCCTTCTCGAAACCTTCGTACTCTGTACCTCGCTCTGTACATGTTCCCTCCTGCGAAACAATTAATTTGATATACCGATTCCGTTCCCGTTTTTTAAGACATCTGACAAGGACTTCGAGTCGCATTTGGTGACAACCTGAGAACTGTAAAGAAGGGACAAGAATGTTCGTCGGCACGTCGGGCAAATCCGACCATAAAGACCCTGAAATTGTCAGACGTGGAGTTTTAAGGTGAAGTGAAACCCCCTTCAAATCAGTCGATTCGAATACAACACTTTTTTTTAAGGGTATTAGACCAAACTGTCCGAAATTTTGACACGTCATTCCTGATCATCTAAGAATTATCCTGACACATTCAAAATTTGGATTTTTGGAAAAACTTTTTTAACTGTGCCCAGACCAGAACCAAAATGGCGTCGACTTCTCATATTTCGATCGAGATACAATTATCCAAGGCTATGATATGAGAAACGAAAGGGTCAGGACAATTTTACGACAATTTAGAACACTCTGGTAATCGATAAACTCGCATTTGAACGGGATAAAGGCAAAAAAAGTGTTGTATGCGTTTCTATGCTAAAACGATGGGAATACGAGGTCTCAGAATGAAAATTTAATTGATCTGGAAATCACAGATGGCGGAGGGGGTCCCTCTGCAGTCAATTAGGGCCCCAGAAAGCATGAATCCAGAGGATTTCTGGAGTTTTGCTTCGATTTCTTGATATGTATTGTACAAAAACGACAGGTGGAGCATGCCATTTGGTACAATACCCAATATAATTCGACACAGCTGTCAATATAAAAACGAACGTCGACAACGTAGGCATTTAGAAAAATTTTCTTTATCGACATCGATCAAGTTCCTCGACGTGTTTCACTTCACTTTAAAACCATCCCTAACTGCACGCGTCCACTTGGACTTTCCGCGCGCACGTGTCCACCCTGGTGCCGAACCATCCGGTGGCGGATTTCTCCCACTATCGTGCGATGTCTAACCGTTTTGCTCCGATGTGATTTTCCGAACCGATTGATACACCGATTCGGTTCCCGTTTTTTAAAACATCTGACTAGGACGTCGAGTCGCATTTGGTGACAACCTGAGAACCGTAAAGGAGAGCCAAGAATGTTCGTCGGCACGTCGGACAAATCCGACCATGAAGACCCTCAAACCGTTGGACGTGAAGTTTCAAAAACCATCCCTAACTGCACGTGTCCACCCTGGTGCCGAACCATCCGGCGGATTTCACCCACTATCGTACAATTTCTAACCGTTTTGCTCCAATGCGATTTTCCGAACGAACCGAACCAAAATAGTCTCTGTCGAACCTCCACCCGGAACGCATCTCAACCTCCATGTTATCCGTTATTACTTATTGTTAATAAAGTCTACATTTTTTTACAAACACCCGAGCACCGAACTTGAGTGCTCAACCAGTACCAAGTATCTAGGTACTTGGATCGATCAATTTGATGGCGATTAACGGAGGCCGCGAAGTGACGTCAAACGGAGGATACCTCCTCGGCGGGTCTCGCGAGAGACCTAATAATACCTACACGTATTGTCCCTCGCATCGTTGGCTCGTTTAAAGCTGTGGCAAAGGGGCACTAATAATAGGTTTTTATAAAGTCACCGGTTATAATTCCTCCTCCGAGAAGCCAGACCGAGGGGGCGGCGGGCGGGTCCGCTTTTTGAAAAAGTTCACCGAGCTTCGGCAAGCCGGAAATACCATCCGGCTCCTTCGTAAAGCTCTTCGAGATAATAATAGAGAGTTTGCAAAATGTCGGGGGAGCACTCAACTCGGCTTCCAGGAGGAACACAAGGGGTTCATCGAGCCGAAAGGGATGTCCCGACTCGTCCTCGCTCGAGACGTCCTTTCGTCGCGGCATCGTTTACAGCCCTTCACCAAATTCAAATTACTCGAATTCAACCCTTCTTCGGGTTAATCGACTTTTACTAAGCTGAATATGCCGCTCGGAGGATACGCCGATATCTGCTCCTTAAATGAAAAGTTTCCGATATCGTGCCTTTCGTTCGTCCACTGTTAAGGTGACGTGAAAGGCGCTGAGAAATTGAATCGAGGTCGATAAATTTAAATTCATCTATACCAGATTTGGTGGTAACGTCATTTTGAATAATCAATCGGTGACTTAAGGGGCGCGTTCTGTTACCGACATTTATATTTATGTTGATGTATTTTACAGTCTACGTTGATAATTATACAAACTAAAGCGTTCCTTGATTTAAAATCAAAATCACACGTTTTGCTCCCACAATGAAATAGCGGAAGGAAAGTATTAGACAAATTTCTTGTGTTTTTTTATACCAAATGAAGTGTCCGATGATAGTCGTGAAGTAAAAGAAATGTATTTTTATTATATGTTTATAAATTATTGAAACGACGCGTCATTGAGATTTTCAACAAATATTTGATATATCTTCANAATATGTCATTGAGATTTTCTAGAAATATTTCAGATATCTTCGAATGAAATTTACAAGAAATCTTAAAAAATCTGTCGCTTGAGATATTTAACAAAAATTACAAAGAAATATTTAGAAATTATTCTATGCTACTAGGGGACTATTTGAAAATTCTAAACGCGATCGATTTCGATCACCTTATATACCGAGGGGTAAATTCAGAATAACCGAAGTGGATTCATCGAAAATGTTCATCGAGCTTTCAAAGAGCAGCGACGCCGATGAAGGCCGTCGAGATTTATAATAGAAAGTTCATGGAATGGCGAAGAGAATAACCGGACGACCGGAACTACGTGGATGATTTTGAGAAAAAGTTCATCGAGTCGAAGAAAATGTCGAAGCTTCGTTAGATTTTGGCGTCGCCGTTAAGCCAGTAATTGGACTTTTGAGAAACTAAACGGACAATACTTTTATCAATTGAAGGCTATTCGTTGGCACTAGGTTTACGGGACCCGTCAATTTGACGGAATTCAAACTTCGAAAAGAAATACCGAAAACACCATAGCATTAATTTTAATCGTTTTTGTTTCGTAAATTAATCATTTCATCCAAAGAATTTGTACACCCAATTATTTTTTCCTAAGCCTTCTAATTATTAAAATCTGTATGTAGTATACCTATCTCTACGAAACCCGTCAAATTGACGGACTAGCTAATTTCATAAACAATCCACATATATTTCCTTCGTTGCAGTGAGTGTAAGGCGAAGATGAGAGTGAAAGTTTGCATTGAAAGTGTAGAGATAGAAGGATCTTCGGATAGTGAAGAGGAAAACTTCTTGAAAGGGTGTCGTAGCAAGAAAAGGATGCGCATTCTTTCTAGTTCTGACTCCGAGGATGACAGGACGAGCATTCCAATCATTTCCATGATAATTTTTAAAAAAGGACTTTTTACTTATTAATAATTTATTTAAACGTAAAGCCTAGTGTTATTTAATTCAGACTTAATTTGAATAAATCGATTTTTTTAAAGAAAATGCGTGTTTTTGTTTACCCGTCAATTCGACGGGTGCTCGTAGAAGCAGGTATATAAAAAACGCCCGTAAACCTAGTGCTAATATCCTGCCGACAAGTTAATAATACCAGCGAGGAGTCAACGAGTTTTCAATTTTTCCCCACCTACCAATAAGCATTAACAAATTCATCGTCTGATTTAATCCCGACTTGTCCAAGTGAGATGCAAAATATCCCATGAGGATGTTCCTTTTATGTTTCTCTTTCTTTCCAGATGTATTGTCCGCGGAAGCGAGTAGACTTTATCTAGCAGAATGCAGTTTGTATATGATCTACCGTAGCTGGAAATTGAGTAAACATTTCATGCAGAGTAACCCAATGCAGTTTGCCTTCGATAACGATAACTGATCAAATAACATCCGTGGAACGTGATATAGTAAGATATTATCAATTTCAAACGTGTAAAAGGAAGATATTCAATGTATAGTTCGTATCATCGTCATCATTAAGATGATGTGAAAGTGGCGTCGAAGAGGGTTTGTTCATAAAACTTTTCTCCCAACTCGATTTACCGAATAATTTGAAACTTTACAACGTGAATAGGAAGACTATAAGGAAGGTCCTGAAACTCATGAAATTTCAATTCTTTTCAAATTTGTTTATAGGTGTTTTAAAAATAGTTTATAGAAAATTAAATTTTGCTAGTTTCAGGACCTACTTTAGGGTGTCAATATTCACGTTTTAAAGTATGATTTGAAACACCCAAATCGTAGAAAAGTTTTATGAACGATTGAGCTTTCGGATGCCACTTTCACATCCCCTTAGTATAGATCACTATGCAAATTAGGAGTGATAAGGGTTAAACTGTTTGATTTAACGGGATAGTTACCATAAGAGTATCGTTAACTTATATTTTAAATGTCTAAACCCAAGCCGCATCGGAAGGCAAATATGTGCTATTTTTCAGGTCAAAAGACAAATACGTGGCCCTAGTATTTTTCAATTTGAAAAATACTGGAAATATCCGATTGCGAAAATTCAATGCGTTCGGCTCAGGGGAGACCTCGGCGAATGTTTCCCAGCAACGTGCCGACTTTCCACGCTCCTTTTCCTTTTCCCTCGTTCCTCCTCTTCTTTCCTCGATCTCCTGTCTTTCGTTACGCCGGCGAATCGAGTGGAAGGGACCCCGAGTGATTCGGAGGAAAGCCGAGCGAGAGACCTCGCTTTCGGGAAATTGAAAGCTCAACAAGATTTTCGAGAGGATTTCCCGACGCGTTTAGGCCAAATTGTGAAACTCGTTTCCCGGTCTCCTCTCCCTTCTTTACCTTCTACTCGATTCTCTGCCATCGCCGATCTTTTGCCCCTTAATTTTCCTCCCCGTGTCCACCCGGGCAACCGGTGAACCGCGCCGCAAATAAACTTAAACGCGTAAGAAAACACTCGACAACGAGAACCGCTAAGTGAGAAGTTTCGCGCTTCCCGCGCAGCAATATCGCGGAAAATGTGCTAAGCATAATGGAAGAAAGGAAAATTAATATCCCTGAGAATTCCAGTTTGCGAGGTACGTCAAGACCTCCCAGTTTTATGGAACCCGGGACGCAACTACGGAGTATCTATCGGAAAATGAGAATTTCGACGTGCTCGTTTTTCATATTTTTTTTTTCTTTTTTCCGGCGGTAAAACTTTACTCCGAAAAGGTGGACCCCCGAGTCCCGGGACCGAAGCTAAAACAATTTTCAAATCACGAGGAATTAAGAGGATATCCCGTTAAATCCGTTCGCCCTCGAAATCGCGCGATTCCGATTGATTGAACGAACAATTTCGATTAAACTCCAATACTTTCGAATAATCTGCTACCCTGGAAATTCCGTTACAATTGGAAGCAAATAATCCCCTCGATAATTCTCGATTACCCGAAAGATGAACGTCACGTGCTCCGTTATCCCGCGGTCTCTCGAACGCGACGGTAAGAAACCATTTCGCGAAGAGGGGCAATCCACCGACCAAATTTGCCTTACGATAACGACTCACATTGGCCTTCCCCTACGCCAGTTTACGAAACTACGAAACAATACCTGAACGATCCCCATATACCTTGAAATAATCTCGGAAGGATAATCTCGCAAAAGTCTCGAGCAGCGGTTAAGCGTATAAGCAGCGAGTCTTATCGTTTCCAGACCCCCAAACCCCGGTCCAGCAATTTCCGGACAAAGTCCCACCGGGGGGTCTGTTACCGGAACACCCGGGACCACGTGTTTGCGGAAAAGTGCCGAAAAAGGGGAAATAAAACGCTCGTAATGCCAAGTTACCCTCTTCCCGAGATCGCGAAACGTCGAGGCCGGATCTGCGGGCGGAGAGCGGGAGAGACCAAGAGGCTGCGAGGGAATCCGAGGAAAAGAGACGAAGGGAGAGAGAGAGAGCATGCCGCTCGGTCGAGGAAGCGAGACAGGTCCGGGAGAACTCGCGAGGGAGGACCCCCGCGAAACTTTCACTGATCGAGCGAACTGGGTCGCTCGATGTGAGTCTCCGTCCCCGTTTCGTCTCCTCGTCGATCACTGCGCTCGGGGGTACGTCCTTCCCCCTCCGCCGCTCGGCGCGCTCTGCGCCCCGCGGAGCGCCGCCGCGCTCACGCACGTGTTACGACCCTCCCCCCCGCCCTCGGCGGACCTCGCAGCGGGCTGAGCGTACGCTCCACGTCCGCACCTCCGCTCTACCTCCCCTCCCTTGGCGCGGATTAAAAACCGAAATCCCGCCACCCCCCCGTGACCCCGAAGGGCCGCGTTACGCGCATGCGTCCGATCGTTTAAGGGCGCTCACCACTCCAGCGATTTTGCAGAGCCTCACGGGGACAACGATTCCGAACGTATTTCTAAACCGATCGAGCTTAACGAGTGCTCATATCGAAGACGAAACGTTGACCTGTGTTTATATGGGAACGATTTTCGATAAGTGGTCATTTTCATATAAAAGTGCAACGACATAATTTCAATGCCCTTTTACCTAGGAAGGAGGTGCTTGATCGAAAATCGCTTCCATATAAACACACGTCAACATTTTATCTTTAAAACGTGCTAACTTGTATCGTGTATCGTCATGGACGTGAATTCACGTAAGCGGCAACCAGGAATAGAACTTGAAAAGACATGAATTCACGTCAACGGTCGCGAATGTGTTAGGGTAATACGAAAGGGTCATTCTATACGTATAAAACGTCACAATATTGATAAAACTTTACTCCAAATTGGGTCCACCGAATAATTTGAAACTTCAGCACGTGATCGTGGAGGTCCTAAGGAACGTGCTGATAAAATTTCATGAGCACCACGTTCTTCCTTAGGACCTCCACAATCACGTGACGAAGTTTTCCATCGACTCGGTGCATCCAGTTTGGGGAAAAGTTTCATAAGTATTTTCACGTTTTGTATGTAGAGAATGACCATTTTGTGTCACCTTAAGTCCAACATTTCTCGACTGGATTAGCGTTTATCGCACCTTTGATATCGTTTGTTGATACTTTGTCGCGACTAGGCGGGCGGCATCTCACTTCTGAATAAAAAAAGGTTGAGCGCCTGAGGTCAGTACTTACACGGCTCACAAGGGTGGTTCTCTTTGAGGCTGAAAGTGAAGAGCGAATGTACACGGAGACTTTACCGATCGTAAATTGGAAGATTTTGATAGGATTTGGGGGATGAGAAGATTATGCTTTTCGGCGATGAGTAGTTTCGTGCGCTCGAAAGATACGTGCACGCAACAATTTTTAATAATAAACAAAAGCTCAAGGGACAACACACTTTGCTTTTTTATACTAAGCTAGAAATACATTCATTTGTAATCGTGACCACTGACGAAGATGAGTCTTTTCGTTCCTCGACTGAGAAATTTGGTGGAAATTCGCGCCAACTTACTTATTCCGAGTCGCGAGCTCGACGAGTGTATATTAACACGAACGGTCTAGTTTCGAGAGGTAATCTGGCAGAGATTCGCTCGTATCATTAACATAACGCCGACGTTGCTGTTTTTAAACCAGCTCCCTATTGCATTTTAACTCCCTTTTTTAATATCCAATAAAACCATGATTATTGTCACGTACTTCCATAGTTACTGATTGTCAGTATATTTTCACTATATTGATATTGAATCACCATGGTCACTATATTGATATTGAACCCCATAGCAATAGAACCCCTATCAAAATACTACATTCCTCATTATATAGAAAGGAAATATTAATCAACGTTCCATTTAATAGCAATTCTGAAATGACCTACAGTTCTACATTTATTTTTAAGGTTCTTCTTTTTAAGTTTAATGGGGAGAAACAATGTTTAACTCAATCTCAGAAACAGTTTCCTCGTATTTTCTAAACCCGTCTCTAGATTTACATTGTTTGCCAACGGGAAACTTCAATTACTAGCAATATCCTATATTGGAAAAGCGCATTCTATGGTATCTTACAGGCACGGAAGCGTGTCAATGTATCTTTTCTATTTTCACTGTCTTTTCGCGAAAGCTATCTGATACTTCTATCACCCAGTTTCGTTCATGCACCCCTTGCGTTTCAGCTTTTCGCGTCTACTGCAGTTGAGCGAACACGAGATGAAAGAGAAGAGAGCATACCTGCCGCAATCCCGTACAAGAGGTAGTAAAATACTTTCAGCAAACACTCATTTCCCAAGTTTCTTAATGACTTTGCGCCACGGAACCTGATATTTTAAGTAGAATCTCATCATCGTAAAAAATGAACAGGTAAGCAAACTTTTAGATCAGATATTCTGTACAAGACAATCTGGGTACTCCGACTTACTGCTTTTCTTGCTTCCATCGTACACGGAAACTTCTAACAGAACAAAAATTAGCTTGCGAATACTGTCTATACTGCCAATGGTAAACCGTTGAAATTACTACTAATTAAAATACCGAATACTATAAAATAATTACAAATTATCAAATATACATATTCCTAACGTCTTTGTATAAATCAACAAAGAAAAGTCAAATCACCTTGTCCGATTTCCCGAACTAATTCCGTCCATCTTGTTTGAACACATAAAGTAAGCAGAAAATACGGAAAGAAAGCATTAATCAACGATTGTTCTATACACCATCCAAAAACTAGAATCTAGCTCAATAATGCATACATAACGTTAAAAACAACCGATCGGTACAGCTTGTTGTAAATATCATTTTTCAAGGTAGGTAAATCGTTGTTATAGTTTTTCGTTCAATGCTTCTATGGCAAATATACTTATAGATTGAAATATAATTTTTAGGGACACGATGAGTGTAAGCAACACCAGTGACCCTACCAAAATTTCATCTCCACTGGCCTGGCCGAATAACCCATTCAATGGTGTTCGATGGCATAAAAAAACGCTGCGATATGTATAATAAAATAATTTCAACTCACATTTGGCAAGCTGACAACGTGTCTTGGCCACGTGGACTTTCTTCGCCGCCGCTTCCTGATCCTTTCTTCATTTCTCCTCAGCATACTTCGCGAAATCTTTCATGACTCGATTCCGCGAGTCGACAATCGGTATTCGAATCGACCATCAGGTCTTTCATCTTCTTCGTCGCCTCCTTCCTCTCTTCGATAATACGAGCCGATCGCACGATCCTCGAGGCAATGTCATTTTCCGTAATAACGATTGCAAAATTTATCTCGACGGAACAATCTTCCCTGGGATCTTTACGCCTGATTTGGAACCTCGACAGATTCTATATGGACTTTCCACAATTTACATTTTCCCATTAATTTACAATTATTTCCTTTAATTTACAATTAGGCATGGAATTGTTCATCTTCTTCTTCTTCTTCGCCTCTTCGATAGCACAAACCGATCGTTTAATCTCCGCGACATTCCCCAATTGATGAAACCCCTTAGTGGCCTTTACACCTGGTATTTCTAACCGAAACTATTTATTGATATTTTCTCAAGATTCTTCTTATCGGTGTCTAATTAATTCCGTTTAGCACCTCAACAGATTTCGCGTCTTGGAGTAATACACACGTATCAACTGACTTTTAATCGTATTCCAGAAATACTTAGAGAGAATAAAATAACATCAGTGGTTCAATGGATGTCATCAACAGCTGTTTTGTTATTGGAAAACAATCTAAGAGCAGAACTCCTCTTGCGATCATAAACTACCGTAATGAAAAAAGTAGAATAATTTCCTTGCCGTTATTTCTCTTGAAGTATGTACAAAATTCTTCGGGAAAGTCTTAGGTGTAAAAACAAATTGATGTTATCTATCGAGTTCCATACATGTTGGGTTTTTAGATGCACATCTGAATGACCATGTACTGAAAATTCAATACGAACGTGTACTTGTCTTCAGATGGTACATTCGATTCACTGTTATCGGCCTGAGGAGCCTCTTCAAGAATATGCTTCCTCTTTGTCAATATTACACAAACAAATACCACGATTCGATTGATCCTCAAATGGAGATATCTGTTTTCACGTCTTGGAAGAACTTATGAAAAATACTAAGCTCGAAAAACGTAGATGAAACATTCGGAACAACTGTTTTCAAAGTAAAAGAGGCACAATGTGTTTATCATCATTTTGATGCTTGTTTTTGGGTTTCCTTAGTTCTTCGACTAACACTGACGGTTATTGACGTTTCATTTTGTTAGTCCAAGCTGTTTTGTTGCTTAATTGTTCTTACACAAACAAGGTGTAGTTTACTTGCTGTTCTTATAGCTGCCATTTCGCTCAACGGAAACATCGTGATCCTCCTGCAAAAATAATAAAAATTGTTACCTCTTAATTGCACAATGGACTTTCAAATATATTTCCGTATGTTTTAATTACAACATTTCAATAAATGTCAGTGAAATCATGCCCGACCATTCCAGTTCTCATTAAAAGCAAGTACTCGGGGGCGAATATTATAAAAAGAGTGCACTACGGAACATTTACCGACAGTATAATATATGTATTAAAGAAGGTATCTAATAAAAAGTACCTGAATAAAAAAAAACATAATAAAGAAATAAGTAAACAAGTAAAATGAAACAGGAGAAATATTACAGATATAATCGTCAACGCCCCTTTATTATAACCCATGTTAGTCATAAGCTTAACCGAGTGCCGAATCTAGTACAAAGGCATTATTTTAGCAATTTGAAAAAAAATTGTTTTAACATAACAAGTCTTGCTACAAGTTCCTTGTCACGGCGAATGTGTTTCAGAGATACCCCATACACATAAAGCAGGGAACTCATTCCGAGTGCTCAAGTTGCAGAATCTGAGAGTGTACGTACTCGTATACATATTTCATCTCTACATAGAAGACCTGCGCGCCATCAAATGATATTTCAGATTGCACCCTCCAAAATTAGCTGCGGTGTCACGGCGCGGAATATTTCTTTCTCTTTCTCCCGTATGAACGTTTACCTACATTCCAGAGAAATGTCGAATTCCGAGAGGAAGTACAACCAAGAGGAAGTCGCCGACGTGACGAGGTTAAGCCCCGAGATGCAGGCTCGGGAGAAATTTGGATTCGTCGAAATCTCTCCCGCAGGCTTGAGCAATCCCGCTTGTGTACATGCACACACATGTCACCCGGTTGACTCGTAAGCGCGATTGCAGCGACAACGAGGGAAATGCATGATTGAATGCCTTTGTGCCTGTTTCGAGCCCCCCATTGTTCCTCGTGAAGTTCCCCGGTTGACTTTCGCGAAAGCTCCCTCGGCACTCTTCCAGAAGCCTGGCTTAAAACGGAGTCCTATCTGCGAGCTCTGATCGGTGCCGGAATTATCACCGATTATAGTCGAATTTTGATATCACCTTCCCACGCTCCAAAAGTTTCGCGGAGGGCGACCCGGCCCTTAATGGAGTTCCACTTCCTCGGGTGAAGACAGTGGTCGTTTAAACTTTCGAAGGATCTATTAAATCCTCGATTTCCAATGAATTTCGCCACGGGTCTCTGTATATAAAACTGTTCATTGCGTTTAAAGCTTCCCGTAGACAAATCCGAGAATACGTGTTGGCGCAGCTACTTCGTTGCAAAGGAGACACGTGGAGCTTTCAAGAACTCGTTGTTCTTTTTCCTCGACGGGGTGGAAGTCAGAAAAAATGAGGCGCGTCTGTTTAGGGAAAGATAAATCTCCCCTTTCGTTGGGTTTTCTCGCAAACACCGCTTCTTTGCGATTCTTTATCGCACAGGAGTCACGTCATTAACGATCCAAATGATGTACTTGAAATCTAGGACACGTGGTTGGAGTTCTTTCAAAAGACGCTTTCCCTGTTTCGCGCGTAAACATGGGTGGGATTTTAGTGCTCAGGTATTACGAGTTAAGAAAAGGCATGTATCGATGTTATAAATAGTAACCTGGATATCCGTACAATATAAATAGTTAATACTGGCAAAAATTCACATTATGCTCGACACTGCTCAAGATAACTTGCTTGATGCTGATATCATAGCAGACTTGAAAAAGTTTAACGCTTTCAAAAGAATGACCTCGGTAATTTAGACATGTTCTAGTTCCTTTTCTTGAATTCCCAACTAATTCTTATGTCTCTCAACTTAAATTCTAGCTTCTTCGGCACGTAACAACTATTTTTATTTAGAGTACCATATCTGACGTAGTATACGTCTGGGTTCGAAAATGTACAAAATACATTTCCGGGTACAGGACCGTTCTCGACAGTGAATTATTTCTGCTTGAAGTTTGAATTTTCCATATTCTCATGCACGAGAAATTCCGACAAGAGAAATTATAGATAACTAAAATGTGGAATATTTTGCTTCTACACCTAGTGGCCGGTGATTATTTTCATAGACACATTTTCTATTAACGTAAATACAAAATATGAACAATGCGGAACCAAAGCTTTTAGAGATACCTTACAACAAAACATAAAAAATGACTTTTACGTAGGTACCTAAAAGTATGATTATCAACCCGCTTAACCTTGATTTACCCGTTCTTTTATTTTTCCCTGTATTTGTCAGAAAAACAGATATTTTCCCCGTCGATAATATCCAAAAGCAGAAAGGAGCGAATCGTAATCCGCCCGAAGAGGCGCTTGTCACGTGTGAAAATTCCACGGCAAAACCGTAGGAATTCAGCAGGTATTCCATGAGAATTTCGGGAATTGAAAATCGGGGCCGATATAAAAATGCTTCGTCGTAGACGCCTTCCCCGGTGATCGAAGCCCGCTATCGACACCGCCACCCTCCGGAGACCTCCACCCCGTCTGGTCCAGAGCGCAGATACTATCGCACTCCTTGCAGCATCGGCGAATCGATTCTCGCGAGGTTCCTCCGAGCGTTTCGACCTCCTAGACTCGCAATTTGTCCGCCGATGGGCTCTCGTCAATTTCCCGAGACCGAAAGACGCCGTGAAATTTCCCAGGAGTTCCTCCCCGACGGTCCGGCATCGCCTCCGGGTATATGCGAGTATCAATTTGAGAATTGCTCGCGAATTTCCGAGGGAATCGATCGGATCGGGCCTGTCGGCAGTCCGTGTCCTCGCGAATCTCGTGGATTCCGTGTCTCCTCTCTTCGCACGACCCCGACCCAAACCAATCGTGCGTGCTTCTTTCCGCGACTCGTAAAGTAACCCGAAACTCGATCGTACCTCGCGCCTTTACGTCTCGTTCCACCTATTCGTAACTCCTCATCGGGCCATTACTCATCCTTATTTTTTATCACTCTCATCGCTAGATCCGAGTAGTAACGGAACGCATAACCTGGATTTCTATAACTGTAAAACGTGTATTGGACACATTGCCATTATACAAAAATCGATCGGCAAGAATGTAGACGCGATACGTTCGAGGTGGAACTGATTCTACGTGACGTGGGCATTAATTTTATTATTTTAGGCCGTGAACTTTCTCATGTTGGTAATATGATCTTCGAAAATATGCACCGTATGCTTCAATAGTGCACGAAAAATCAAACGTCAGAAGTGCGAAACGATGCCTAGTATAAATTACGCTACCGAACGAACCCACTGGGCGCCTACTGCATTGTTTAAATAATAGCACAATTTATATTGTAGTTTATACGCGACTTGCGTCAGTGCAGGCCATGCTCGAGGGGGATGTTTTCCGCGTACAGAGGACAATCTCGCATCTGCGGAATTTTTAGTTGAATTATATTCGGTGCTTGATTCCAATCTGGTGTAATCTCAACCGGTCATACGTTTCGTAATTTAAATAGTCCATATCTCGTTAGCGAGATTACGACTTGCGGTACTTTTTGAGCCATCCGGACCGTCACCGTCTACTCTAAATTGCCCACGTGGTAATTTGTATGACGCGATAACACGCTATTCGAACAAATCAGCGAAGTACCTGCTACATTATTTAAATATACTCATACTTCGCCTTATAATTTATGTTACTCTTTTGAACGTGAGTCCCGCACGAGCAGAGATTAATTTCGCGTCTGCGATATTTTTAGTTGACTAACTCGATGGTTAATTGTAATTAGGGTTTTAACGAATATTTGGATTCGCTTTCTCTATATGGGGGAAGTTTCGTATTCGCTTTTGATTTGTTTTTGCTTTCGGTATAAATACTTTCGTTACAATCCTAATTCTAGTCTCCGGTATGTCCCAGAGGGAAATTACCTACTATCTCGTTACTTTATCACTTCGTAAGGTTCACCTCGAGAATCGTATTGGAATGGGGCTAGAGCTTTTTTGCGAGTAGCCAATCTTCTCGAGAATAGGTCGGAAATGGTCACTAAAGACGATATAGATCGATTTGGTTAGTGCAATTAATTAAGACCGTAACAGAAAAAGTTAAGGCGTAAAGATAAAATATCAGTTGTTTTTATAACAAATTTATATTAGCAGCACAAATGCAATTTTCTTTGAGCCATTAACTTCCATTTTCTTTTTTGAGGAATAACGAAAGTAACCTTCTAATAAATATGGTTTCTACTTATTTCAGTAAATACGAAATATTAATCGGAAAATGTTATAGCAATGCTGAATAATGATCGATTAGACGTCTCACTATTCTAAATAATGAGTTCATAATAGAATGTAACAAAAAAAAATATTCAATACGTTTATATTTTGCACGGAAAAGATAATTACCAAGGCTCGATTTACCATCATAAAACCGCGTTTCGTTTATCTCTAGAGATAATCAATCTCATAAATTTGTACGCTGACTTAAGGGTAAATTAACCGCAATTGCTCCGAACGTAAATAGAAATTGTCCACTATCAATTTATACTGTCACCATAAGAATTTTCGATATCAACACGAAACATAGACGGATTTAAATATAACATGTATTTATAAAATAATGTCACTGAATGTAACCACACAATCATGACTTTTGAAACAGTACAATTAAAATACACTTTCTTTTACTTTAGAATAAAAGGATACCTTTTTCTTTATACAAGGTATGTTGTATGTACCTACTTGTTCGTAGCCGTAACGAGGTCACGGAAAGGTAAATTTCATCTTAGTTTAAAAATAAATATAACAATCTCATGACTAAGAACGAAGGAAGCAGAGAATACTGTTAAGAAAGGAAGTTGATGCAAAGGCTACTAGGATCAGTGCAAGTTACAGAACCCAGGTAGACTTTTTATCAAGAGATGAGTTTTCGTCTACTTGTTTAATTTAAAGATCAGTCCACTAACTAGAAGTCCAGCCAAAGAAATAAGAAGTAAAACATTCTACACGATCGAAAGGGTCGTTTTAGAAGTTAATATACAGATCTAACACGGTTAAGCTGTATAGACTCTATGCCATCCTTTTTTCTATTTTCATCTGAAATAATACCTCGTAATAATGGAATAGACGCTCGCGCGAGAAGATACACAAAAAACGAACATCTCGAAAAAAACATGAATAGCACCTGAAAACCACGAAATGTTATAAAATAAACTTAATTCTTTTAATAGAGGTGACAATTACGCGCTCCTATAGACATGCAAGTGGAGCGGCGATTAACCCCACATTTCCCTACAATATATCATCCAGATTCTAGAATCGAAATTGTCGACCCCGAACCGCCCTGAGCACTACATCGTCCACCCCAAAGATAGCAAACCACTTTATTCTACGAAATATAGAAAACCAAATCTATTCTCGTTAGGACCGTGAGGTAATAAAATCGGGATTGAAAAATCATAACAAAGAACGTCTCCTTGTACTGTACAGTGATCGGCATAATCACCCTAACCCCATAAACAAACGCTCCATACATTCCGGGTGTAAATACCATAGCGCCTCCAAAACCACTTTATTAAGAACCTTTTTTACCAGCATCCGAATTAAAATCCTTAATCAAGGATTACTCAACGCACGATTAGTGTCAATCATCCTACATCAGGTGATAAAAGTCAGGCTATCGGATTTCAATCTTCAGTTACCCTAATTTTTATTGGGGCAACGCGAATTTCATTAATCCGAGATTAAGTAATCACGGTTAAGAAATTTCACGTTACACCGAATGCGTCACTATAAACTAAAGAGCCGGTCGACGTTTCGCAATTTAAAGCGATCTAAAGGGGTTAGAAACGCCATGCGGTTTTGCTTGAGAGTTAATTACCTGGTGTCGCGTAATCGCGATAACGGTCCTTCGAGGGCAGCGACACAACGGCGGGGTCGAAACTGTGCCGAATTTGCCGATGCTCTCGCGGATAGGTTAAGAGAGTCACGTGACCCGCGAGAGAAACGGGCCGCATCACCACCAATCACCCACGTCCATCTTCCCCTCCCGGGCGGCGCATGGGAGACCGTGGGTCGGATTGTCCGCACCGAGCCGCGTGTGTGTGCGCGCTGTTCGCGCTTAGCGCGCCTATGCGCGCTGTGCGCGCTATGCGCGTCTGAACGCGTCTGAACGTGTCTGTACGCGCTGCGCGCGTGGGCCCGCCTGCTACACGAGGTCGCGGACGCGCCGTCTCGATCCGCCACGGAGGCTGGGAATTTCGCCGGACGGACTTATCGATTTATTTAAATATAGGGCTTCCTCGATTCCACGAAGGCCGTTCGGCACTCGGATTTTGAATGGGCGCGAAACGCGACTCCAAGGCGGCAGGCGGACGAAATCGTAATACCGGATATTCGAGGGAAGCGACGATGGACTTGTGGGAGCGACGAGCGCTCCTCTTTGAATTTATGTCTCCGTGGCGGCGCCACCGTCCGCCGCGCGCGTCGCCGATGGCCGAACACTCGTAAAAACGATCGACCCCGCGGAGAGGAGAGGAACGAGGACGGACCACGGGGTTGTAACACGGCTTGGGAGGATGCCTCGGACTCGGCTCGTCCTGGTTTTGCCAAAGGTTCGTCGTCCGCGTACTTTAGCGGATTTACCAGGAGAGGAAAGTCCCATTTGCTTTACCTACTAGATGCTCTGCTCTACCGCCCAATTTCGTATCCGCGGATGATACTTGCATCCTCGGATGAGAATATTTAAGCGGCCAGGGTGCAGACCTCTTCCCGTTCGATGCACAGTTCCCTCCCTTGTTAAGAAACGGTTCGATCGTGCAATTGATACGACTCGATTAACTTTACGGGTCGTTCTGCGACTTAAAAAAATTATTAGATTATAATCAGTATTATTTGAGTTGGACGTTATATTGAATGGTTGGGACATTTTTCAATTGTTCTTTTCCTCTTTTACTACCCGTACTTATGTATCAAAATTATTCGAACAAACCATTCCAAAGGAACTTACATCTAATAGATTTATTACTTCTTCTAACCTTAGTAGCTGCTTCTTTGCTCGATACATCTGTAAACATGAACTTTTTAAGGTCTTTAGGATGATATTAAACTCTTTTGTACTTTGGTTGGATATGCTAAGCGTGATACATCTTCACTTGTCAAATCACCCACATAAATTATCCGGTTACCTTTAAGAATAACATTTATTACCTTCTTATTAACTGATTAAATATATTTTGGTTTTTCTCTGGAAGCGATTTTTTATAAATCTCAGATTCTACATTATTAACTTCGATTTCTATATTAGTTTGTATCTTACAAACTTCATTTGTATTAATGTTTTCAATAGGAATTACAGGTTTGATACAAATGTCAGTCCAAGATTTATTAGTTACACTATTGTCTATAATTTCAGCACTAGGCTTTGTTAATGACAAATTATATGCTTCGGCAGAAATTATTTGCATATCGAAAAAGACAGTTGGAATAGCACCAGCTTTTAATCGTGCTCTGTTTCTTCCAAGCGATGTATTAAAAGAGGTCCTTTCAAAATGAAGTCTGCATATTACCGAATATACACGAAGAGTGAAATTCACATTTGCATTTTGTTTAACAGCTTGCAGCCATTTATACTTTATATATTCATTTTTCGGAAATCTAAAATGAAACGAAAAATAAGTACATTGAATTTTTCATCCAAGATAATTATCCATGCAAAAATTCTATGACTCGCTTATGAATGCTTATAAGAGGATTTTGTAAATATTGGTTTTCACAAACGGCGTACGGTGTCCCCATATTGTATCAACTATTCAAAAATAACAAAAAAAGCACGATCATAGTAATACCAAGTAAATACGTTTAAATACGTGTTTATACATTACAAACTCATGTATATCCTCTTTGAATGTACGGTTTTTGTTTCCTCCATTGATACAAATTCAATAACTCACTAAACTTTAAAAAGTTCAAACAACAAAGAAAACAACATTTTTTTGTATTGGCTCAGGAAGTCTATTACGTAAAGCTAATTAAGCGAAAATGTGAAAAATGAGTAGCTCACGATATTACGTAACGTTTTTGGTGGTGAAAATGCGAGACATTCACATGAACTGGCTCGGCACAAATTTTTAAGCTAAATAGTGAAGCGTACAAGAAAAGATAGGAAAATAAGCGCCGTGAATGCCATCTTCCACGAATTATGACACCGAAATTTAAAATAGAAAACCTCCTGGGTGTTCTTATTTTTGGCAACAATCGTATTCGGGGACGTAATATTAACCTTATTAGAAGAAGAAGCGAATTACGTGGTGCCTCAGTCCCGTTTTCATTAGATGAAAGAGAATTTACTAGGATGTACAAGTTATTAGCACTTGTATCACCGTCTCTTTCTCGCTTTCCAATGGTTTCGTTTGTGCCTTCGTGTTCCCTTTCAGCTTTAGGTGGGCCCCTTCGGAGAATCTGGCGACTTACTGGTGTTTCTTCAATGTTCCGTTTTACCTGTACTTTTGTGCCCCTTTGCAGGTTTAGGTGGATCACCTGGAAGCAGCCATTTTTGGTAATATCATCATGGGCAGTTAATCGAAATCGAGCTTTCTGCACTTGTTGGTAGAAGATGTTAAAATATGTTAAAGGATCTTTGTGAATTTTTGTCGCGATGCGAACTGCGTCCACGGTAGCTTGATGGGGAAGGTTGTTCCGTTTAAATTGATCTCTCGAGCTAGTGGCTGCGATTTTTTTCGGAGGAGACCCAGGGTTTGAAGTTTTTGTGAGGAGTTCATCACTTTTTTTAGCTTGATGGGGAAGATTGTTCTGCTTAAATTGATCTCTCGAGCTAGTGGCTGCGATTTTTTTCGGAGGAGGTACAGGGTTTTGGAGTTTTTGTGAGGAGTTCTTCACTTTTTCAGCCGGTTCTCCGGCTGCCTAGATTTGTAACAGGTGGCAAGTGCATTAGCCGTCTGCATCCTCCACCGGAGGTCGAACAGGACGCGGTCGCTCGATCCTTCCCGTGAATCTCTCAACTCATCTCTGATTTGGCAGAGATGAGTTAGGAGATTGCCATAATGGTAAGCCACCACCGTCAACTGCCGCATGGTATTACCATCACGAATACGTGAGCCGCCAACGGCAACTGGTAGATGGCACAGCCATCGCGATTGCGCGAGCCCCTACCAGAAATTCGTTGCGCCGCCCTTGGGGGCAAAAAACGGTGAAAGCTAACGTACGACATCAGAGGGCAGCACACGGTGCGATCGCGCGACCCTGCCCGTGAGCAATCTCCCAACTCATCTCTGGTATATACCTTTATTTGCAATATTACTAGACCGGAAGTGCTAGTGATCTCGTTCTTTCATATAGCGAATACGTAATTCGGCGAATAAACCCACGTGAGATGAAAGTGCGAGAAGTGAGCGCTCTCGTCAAAAATACATAATAATCCTCTGGGGTCGCGATATATAGGGGCAACTCATTCCTAGCGAAGATGAGTTGCGTCGCCACTGAGGGGAAACTGGTGGCAAGTACGTTAGCCGCAAGTACATACCAACCACCAGGGGGCAGCACTGACTGCGATCGCGCTATCTCGCCCGTGGGCAATCCTCCCAACTCATCTCTGGCATCTGTGATAATTTTGAAAAATCACTTACACAATAGCAACTCGCGCTAGTTTTATTCCTAAGCATTTTGCCACTCTTTTGAGGTTTGAATCCCACGTTTAAGAATCAGTACATGGCGTTTTAATTGTACTACTTATTTTTTATCACGGAACATATACTTGTTGTAATGATTATAACTATTTTATTATTTGTTATTTTTTAAAATTCTCCGATAGGTTTCACTTTTGACTCCAGTAGTACTCTGCGCATCTCGTTTCCTCGGAGGTGTTCGTGGTGTGCGCTTTAATGCGGCCGTGCACGCTCTATACGTCAAGTGCGGTCAAGAGTTTGCATGGTCATACTTGGAGGACACACTTTGCCAATTTATACAGGTAATTATGAGGTTGTTGCGTACACTCGTTTCCTTCGAAATGATTGTTAACGAGTGATTGACCCTTAAACAAGTCCTTTGAGGCATTGCAAATTTTACAGTTCTCGCTGTATCGCATTTGGCATGCCTGTGAACTGGTTCCACATTACCCTCATGTCCATATTGCACAACTTCTCGTTTACCTTATCAGGTGTTAACGAGAATGCATTCAAAAATTGATGGACTTATCACATAGATAACATAAAGAAAAATCAGTAATTGTTCAGGATATATAAGGACTTCTTTTGAATATTTATGGTGACTTTATGTCAGTTTGATAAAGACCGTGTCACTTGGTGTTCTTTTATAATATTTATGTATAGCGAAAGATTTATTACATAATTTAGCCATGTAAAATATTGGGAATCATCGCTGCAAATAGACAATGCAAGAATTGACGTATTGAATTTATAATGAATTTAGTTTGTATGTATTATTTTAATTAAAAATGTTATAATTTGTTCAATTTACTATTAGAGCTTCAGCAAACAAGAAATGGCTACGGAAGCCAATCCAGATGTGGATCCCAATTCTCTAGATACGCATCTATTGCAGTATCTTTACGTAGGACAAGAATGTCCAAAATATCAACCTGGAAATTGGTTTGTTCATAATTACTATTATGCTCACCGTGTACCCTCGATAGCGCAGCTTGCTGAAGACAAAGCAAAAGAAGGATTACCAGTGGAATTAATTTTGAAGGTAGATTATAATCGATACGATGCATAAGACATTTTCATTGTGAACGTGATGCTTTATATTATGTTTTAGGCTTATGAAAGTAAACTTGTTCAAAATCAAGAAACCTTAGTATTTGCATTGGCAGTTTGCGCAAGACAAGATAAGAGCGAAGTCCTCCGCCATAAGGCATACGAAGCAATAAAGACAGTTTGTCAGATGCCGCAACATTTTATTTTATTTGTTAAGTTTGCGTCTCAACTTAGTAAGCAACAACCAGACCCAAAACATGGATGGGGCCATGGTTGGCGAAAAGCAGTTAATAACTGGTATCTTTCGAAAAATGCACTTGAATTGGCAAAGTGTGTTACACGGTATAAGGGCAGATATGGATGGAAACACAAGGATATAATCAAGCTTGCACATCCAGCACCACCTAAAGATGACATAGGTATTATTCATAATTATCTTTTTGTGTTATAAGTATTATGTTCCTTTTATCTTTAACATCTATATTTCCTTACTACTTTCTTTTCCAGCAATGCGGGCAGTACTAAGATACATCGCATATGGATTCAAAGACACAAAAAGCCATTTTCAGCAATCTATGGATAATGAACAACTATCCGAAGTTATTCAGTACATTGAAAATATTGAGGACTTTAAGCACTGTGAGGATGAAGTTAGGGCAGCTCGATTAATAGAAGTTCATAATTTGACCTTAGATCACGTACCTGGACATTTTCTAAAATCCGAGGAGGTACAAATCAAATTTAAGAGTAATGATAACCATAAAAATGAATACAGGTAATACATGAATATTTGAAAACAGGTGTGGAATGCATTAATACCAACCATGGATTTGACCACTTTATTGAATAATCTGCAGCGAATGCATAACATGGGGCTGTTAAAATCAAATGCACCAGGAGTGGAAAAAATAACTGACGCAATTTCAAATGTAAAGAGTTTAGCGAGTGAAAAGATTCATCCAGCTCTTGTATTGATTACCATAAAAAATTATGAAAATTCAGGAAAGTAAGTATCTACATTTATTCTTTCAATATTAATGTTGATTTTAAATTGTTTCCAAATAATTCCATACCTTTTCCTTTGTTTCATTATTTTCAATTTCCAAATAATTCCATACCTTTTCCTTTGTTTCATTAAAGACCTTTATCCTATGAAAAGCGGGTAGTTCAACAAGAAGCTGAGAAGCCACTGCCATCACCTCCAAAACCAAATCAGACAATCGTCAAAGCCTTATACAAGACTCTAAATCTCACCCTAGCAGTAAGTTAATTTTAGCTTTTAAAGTAGTAGTTTGAAAACAAGAAAATATACAAAAGAAGAACGTATTTTGATATACTTGTCTGAATATTTTTAAATTATACTTTTTTTAATTCTCTTTACTTTTACAGCACCTTGAACCGACTCGATTACGGTACATGGTTGTGATCAATATGAATAAATTAATGTTGGAAAGTCGTGCTTGGCGTAGTGGAAATGTCACTGCTGCCGAAGCAGGCTGTCTGATAGCTTTGTCCTTGCTTCGCTGTGAGAAAACTGTAACTGTGGCAACATTTAAACACATTGGAGTTCATGTAGTCAATTTAGATAGGAATGGTACCTTCGGTCAAGCAATGAGGAAGCTGCAACAAGCTCCAGTTGGTACAGTTGATATCAGCAAACCCATGTCTTGGGCTACACACCAGAACAAAAAATATGACATTTTCATTAATATCGTGGATCAGATTACACAGAAACTTGACGAATCTAGAGAAGCTATTAAGGCTTATAGAACTAAGATGAATTTACCGAATGTTAAGTAAGTACACTTTAATGTTCAGTTACATACATTAATCTGTATACACTGTAACAATCCAAAATCAGCCGTTATCACTGATATCTTCAACAGATTAGTACGAGGGATTCATTTTCAATTGTACAAAATGCAGTTTGAAATGAACTCAATTTTATGACTTGAAAAGAAAATTCAAATGTCATAAGCAACTTTTACATTTCTTTTTTTTTCACCAGTATTCATATGACAAAATTTACTATTCTGTGTTTTTCCAAAATGATGGACTCATTTGGTTATAATTTCAACATAATTAACATACACAGATGTAGAAGAAAATGTAATGTATAGAAACATTTTTTGTGTATATGTTTCATAATATTGGATCACTGTGGAGATAGATATAGTTCCTCAATAGATAAATTGAAGAATGAGCAATATTGGTTGTTTAAAATAGATTAATAATTTAAAAAGTGAGCCGTCCATAGATAGAGCATTAACACAGTATATGATTTATAGATTGGTAAATTGCACAATGTGTACACCGGCAGTACCTGACGTGGACGTTCCAGACAAAAACGTCTTAACAATCTGTGGTTTCGATGCTGGCGTACCCAAGATCATAGAGGCTTTTGCAAAGTCTTTATTCTAACCATCCCGGTACCAACAGGAGCAACAACGACCCCACTTCTCTTCTTTCGTTCACCATTAATTAGGAAGGTACGTTCACGAAAGAGATCTCCTTAAAGAAAATTTTCTTAGACACAATCGATACTTATCGTACGTTGAATTCCGTTAATAGAAACGTTACTTTTGTACCTCATCACATGATAGTATAGAAAATCGAGAAAGTCTCGGCATTTTTGAGTTAAGGCAGAGGAATGTGTTGTACGACACTACAAAACGAGCCGAATAGGTAAAGGATTCCAGATTCAATCTCAAAATCTGAATATTGTTTTCCTATCACCTCTTTAGTCAATTCCTCGAAGTTACGAAGATATTGTACGGCGGCGAGTTATCCGAATCTAATATTTTACCTAAGGATAAAGCTGTTTAATTTCAGAGTGATTCGAATAAGCGATTTCGAAACACAGATACTGTAAGCATCTCACTCAGTAATTAGTAATGCGCCGATAAAACGCTACTATTTAGAAATCACGTGTTTTAAGCGAGTGTAACCATTAGATGGAAGTTCTAATCGAATCACGAGATTTCCATGACAGGCCGTTGAGAATTTGTTTCTTAAGCTACTGGCACAGTGTTCATAATCAACGTATTACAGAAACCGTTCTCAAAATGAAGGACGCGTTGGAAAACGAATTACGTATTACATTCGGAAGAATGGCTGGTGTTGGCAAATTAATCTTAATGGATTAGTACCAAGCGTCCAATATTACTATCATTACATGATTACATTATACAGTAATAATATTTACTGCATGTTTGTTAGTATTTAGACTAAGTGTAAAGATAATTGTTTTATTTTCTTTCTCCTTATTCTGCGGGTTGGTTCCAAATTGTCTACTAATATTATTTTAATTATATAACCAGTGCACTAACGAGAACATACTTCGCGGGAAGTTATGGCTTTTTTTTTATTAATGCTACTGCCAGTAAATTGTGCAACATATACATACAGGGACAATGAAAAATCGAAGACGTCACGTCGATACATGGGACCGCCCTAATTTTTTAAACGCGAGTTAACATTTTATTTTTGTATTGAGATTCGTCGCACGTTTCACGAAGAAAAAAATATGAGAACCTGAATAACGCGCAGCAGAGAATAATAGCATTAAGACTGGATACACATATACATATATTAGATACATAGGCGATATCTAAAACGGTGCATTTGTGACTAATTGTAAAGAGGACTCGTTTAACTTAATTGCTTGCTTATTTCCACGGGTTGGCGGTGAAGCTTTTTACGAGAACTTTAATAAGGTATATAGATTTAATGCGAGTTCTAAGACGATACCTTTCTGGGACCCGCGCGCCTCTGGATTAAAAAAAAAAACTCGATTAATAAGAAAAAATGCATAGAGTGTTGAAAATTTTCCCACTGTGATACGCATTTAGCCCCAAAGAGTATAGACTTACATTAGTATAATTTTACTGTTATATCTCATATTTGCCATATCCAAAGTGAAGTGACGACAAATATTAAATACACTACTGATACAATACTGTGATACGAGATACAATGTTATTGTTCAAACTAGGGAAAAGGTGTAAGTAAAACGGCGGGGGCGCGCCTCGGGTCCGCTTAATTTGTTGATTAGTATCGATATATCGATTAGTGAATAAATTTACGTTGAGAGACATACATACGACAGTATCCAGATGTACCTCTAGTTGTTTCGTCGATCTGCGAATTACCTTATTGAACTCGGACTTCGAGAGGTTTACGTTTGTTAAAAGAAATTCCGTCTTCTTTGGCGACTCGTTTTCTCCTTGTGTTGAAATCGTTGCTAGAATTTCGATGATCAAATAATCGAATTTTACTAAGGGTACTTCCATTGAAGTAGTAATGAGAGGCATTTCTGACGTATCTGATATTTAAAAATATCTCTAAAGGATATATCTTGGAACAGAGTTGAGAGAATCTCAATAAATGTGATAAGACTTTTTTTTTTAATTTACTGAGCCATTTTTTCGAAACTACTCAATTTTTTCCTAGAACGAACGCAAGTTTACAAAACTGCTTCACAAATAAGGATAACGCCTAATGCCTTTGACAACAATTTTGTCCTATTTTTAGCAACATTCTTCACAAGGCTGCAGGGACACCTCATTCTAATTTGAACTACGCAGCTTTAACTTTCAATTTTCATTGATAATTGTGATTTGGAATTTTTGTCTGCTAATTTATACTTTTTTCTACTTAAGTCGCGTGATAAAAAAGCAGTTGCAAAGTACAGCTTTAAGGAACAAGCTTTAAGGAACGTTTTTGTTAACCTTCTTGTGCGACCTTTATTCTAATACAATAAGCTGTGTTTTATTTGACAGCTGCTTAAACCACGAAACTAGAAATCGAAAAAGTTTTTATAATTGATTTAAATTTTCTGTGAGATATCCCTCAAGAGTCGCGAAAGTCAGACCAAACAAACGTCCGTTTGGAACTCGAATTTCTCCAGAGGAAACTCGCATTCCTATTTCTGTCTCTCTCGCTAACGTTCTCGGTAATCCGTGGATCGAAATTAACGTTTACCGTTATCGCTAATGTTACTACTTATTGTTTCATCCTTCCCAAGGATCTTTGTTTCTTTCTGCTCGGGCTCAGCCAAAATCTCTCTAAGTAGTCCGACTCTTTGAACTGCAGCGAGCAGTGCACCCTTTTCTAGGGTTATAGAAAATTCTTATAAATAGGATTAAAATCAACAGCATTCGATTAAGTACTAACTCTTGGAAGGAAATATCACGTAAACTCCCTTAATGTTGGGAACAATATTTTCGATCTAACAGTACCCGTTAATCCTTCTATTATTATTATTATTTTTTAATTAAAAGTTAGTGATATTATCATAAAACTCAACTTTTGGAATTTTAATGCACATTTTATCCATGCAACAATTTCTTTCAACGTATCATGTCAACGTCGAATGCTGTTATTTTTAACAGTTCAGGAATATCTCGGATAAGCCTCGCTCTTAGTTGCGCGATTCCTCCTATTCGAATTTCTGTCTGTTACTCGAATAGTATTTTTTAGAGAAATTTTTCCTAAACCGACCTTAAGTACCGATACGAAGCGCGTAGAGATTATTTATACATACCGAATTGCTATGTCGATTCCGACTGTCAAGAGTCTGAAGGGAAAAAAAAATAAGTAAGGTTTTTTCCCCAGGGAATGCCTGTCGTACTGAGAAAAAAAACAACAACAAAAAACGAGGGATATAATTATTTCGGAATAATGTTGCGCATCTAGATATTAGCAAGACTATAGGAACTTATTCTATGCTACTTCTGTGTACTCGTAGCATTATTAATTATGTATTCGGTGGAGTAATAGTTAGTAGAGCAAGGCATTTGAGCGTGCACGACAATCGAAAAGTACTTCATTGGATGCATTTTTGTACAACTATCATTGTTTTTTTTTCTGTTTCTTCGTCTCAGGAATACATATTGCGGCAATGAAAAATCTTAAAGCAAACAATGAGTTTATTCGTGATTAGAATTCAAGGGCTAATGTCAGTAGAGGCCCTGATTTGCTTGAAAGATGTATGATTTATAATACAAAACGCACTTTTTTATATCAATGGGCTAAGTTAAGTAAGCTGCGGATCTTTTTGAATATTAGCGGCCGGATAATTTGGACGTGCATTCGGTACAATGAGCGATTATTTATGTCATTTTACTTCGAAGGTTTCTATTTCGTTTTATTTTTAGTCTCATGTGATGTATATTGTGGGGAAGGTATTTTTCGATTGTACCGCACCGAATACTTGTATTCGTTAATTAATATAAGAGTACGTCCGAAGTAAAGAAGGGTTAAAAGGAGAAAGAATAATCAGCGGAAAAACGAAGCCAATTCTGCAAAAAGCCGTCTCATGAATTCTGTACTTTCCGCACCGTCAAAGTTTCGAGGTTTACCGAATTCAAGATGCTCTTCTCCGCGTACGATTAATGAAAGAAGAAAAACAATATGTTGAATGTGTTCATACTAGTTGAAAGAAAATATTTACAGTAGGGGCGGGGAACTGAAAAATACTGGGGAAAACTGCGAGAAATTCCATTTTAGCAATTAAACGATTACACTGTTGTAGACGAAACGATCGACGTATGTGGAGCATATCCTAATGTTTCTATAATAACGGATTCTCGTAAATATTAACGAGACTAGGTTAATAATTGATTTTCTGTAGAAAAGAAAAGGAAAACATTCGATCGGCTTAGAATCTACTTATTGCATTACGGAATATACGCAACTAAAACTGTGAACCGTTTTGTTACTGTACAAATCTTGTTAATTAAGCTAAGCCACGTAATGCAAAGAACATCGGTACGTTTATTTCGTTACGGATTCATTTTTGTTTAATTTACCCTCAGGGTGCATTTACTAGAACGTAAATTGGATCTAAGTTAACGCTACTGAAGTCATGTCCCATGCTAATACGTGAACAAAAACAAACGTTTGATGCTGACTAATCATTTAAAGGTACTCTAGTCCTCAGCATTTAAACAATCCAATCAGGAATGATTATTTTGACGTTTATAACATTCCGAAACCTTTTGACACCATTTAACGAACGCTCAAGGGACGATTAATACAATTTGTTAACAAATATTTTTTAATATGAGCCAACTGGTGACCCAAGCTCGACGTGTTCAAGTGTTTGATACAAGCATTACTTTGCCGAAAAGTAATTTATTCCGATACGTGTATTTATCGGCGTGTTCTACATCTTCAAAATGAACACCCATTAAACCACTATCGTTCCAAGTGGTAAATCGTCAATAAACTTCCACATACGTCGACTCGCGGCCAGATTAAGTCGAACAAAGCAGCAAGCAGCTTCCTAGCTGTGAGAAAATCCGCGAAACTCTGCAAAGTAATCGCAATTAATGGCTTTTACTTCGACCAGGAAGCACAAGATATATAGCCGATATAAATGTGTATTCAGGCGAATAGTGTTCTCTATATATAGATATACAGAACACTATATATATACATATATACATATATATAATTAACGATATACGATACTAACATGAAGTACGTGTAGCACGATAGCACTATGTTCCTTAAGATTATAAATTGAAAACGAGGGAAAACGGAAATACCTTTCGACGCGACGAGCGCGCTCTCGCGGAACGACTGGCAACGAACCGCGCGTCAAATGCTCAAAATTTGTCCCAGGAGAAACCGGAGCCAAAAACAAAAAGAAAACGTACGACGACGTAGCGAAGAAACCTAATCCCGTTGTACAAAAGAGACAGCCGAATACCTCAGTTGGCTCATTGTTTTTCCTGCTGTAGCGAAAAAAAAAAGTTAATTATTATGCCGGGCGCGCGAGAGCGAACGTCGCGCGATCGCAAAAAAAAAGAAGAAGAAGAAGAAGAACCTAACCTTAAATCAATCGACCACACGAGACGCGGAAATTCGCTAGTTCGTAATGGGTCAGGACACTTGAGTCGACTAAAATGAAATGCCTATCTTTCGGCCTTACTTTTTTATACGAGCGGGAGAGAGGGGGAGAGAGAGAACAAAAATTAGCGAACGAGAAGGCTCTCGGTGGACACGTATATTGGCGCGGTTTTCTTTTTCCCCGCCGCAAAGAAATCTCACGGAACATCGGCATAGTCCGAGGGTCGATGCTGCGCGTCCGCATTCTTAGGGAAAAAAAAAAGTTATATCGGGACGATAGTTATTAACGAAATATCGCTCTAAGCGAACCTAGGGAATCGTTTTCCACATGGGCATGTTAGGGAGCGAGAAAATGGAGCTGAGAGATCGCGACCTAGGCCGGGCGATCGCTTCCGGGATGACTTCCTTTTTCCTTCGGGTCGTTTAACACATTCGCGACCGCTGACGTGAATTCACGTCATTTTAAATTCTATTCCTGATTGCCGCTGACGTGAATCACGTCCATGACGATGCACGATACAAGTTAGCGGCAAGCAGTTTCAGAATTTCATTATTTTCGCCGGTACTCAGTATTTGAAATGGAAAAAATTGTGTTAACAAAGTCTCCCGAACATGGAACAAGGATATTCGGAAGTTGTCCCGGACAGTCGACGGCCCCTCTGAGCGCCTTTCTCGAATGGCAATCTTCCGGAAACGGCGCAACAGTTGCCCTAGGTCGCGTTCCGAACTTTCTTTCGATGTGTTCGAAACTATTCGTACTTGAAAGCAGAGCTGAATAAAATACTTGCCTCGCTTGTATACCCCTTATGTTTTCTCTCAGCCGGATAAGTGTTTTGCCAGCGGAAAACGTTGTTCCGTGGCGATTAATCGTGGCATGAACGAAATTACGTAGGAAAGAAAAAAAAAAGAAAAAGAAATAGGAGAGGATCGCTTGCTTATCGGTGCTGGACACGGATGATTTCTGTACAAAAGGACTGCGGACGTTTTCGAGTAAATAAATAAATAGGAAGGCTTCTCGCGTATCGTTACAGATTTAGCGCTCAATCGAGCGGAGAGAGTTTCGTTAACTGCAACAGTTCTGACCGAGCCGTGTCTCAAGGGACCTTTTTTCCCGTTCCGAGGACGTCTCCCCTTTTGCCTTCGTTCAATTGTAGGAAATCGCTACACTCGTCTCCGCTCGGGGAACATTCGTCCATCTGAGAAGGTTATCCGATGCACGCGTGATAACGACTGATTAAGGCAGGGCGAAGTCGAGCTCTGCCCAAATTGTTGCGGACACTTTACCCTCGAAATTTATATTGAAATATACGATACCGTCTCAAGTCATATGTTAACGTGACGCGTGCTCCTAATTGTAACCGAGCGATTCCACCGAAGACGCGGCGAGTTTCTTCGTTGGTCTCGCCCCCGTATTAGAAAACGCCGATTTGCCAAGCAAATCGGCGTCCTTTGTCATCACTCGTGGAATCTCGACAAGGCACGTTCTTAAGGTGAAGTGAAAAACGTCGAGGAACTTGATCGACGTCGATAAAGAAGATCTTTCTAAATGCCTACGTTGCGGACGTTCGTTTTTATATTGACAGCAGTATCGAATTGTATTGGGTATTGTACCAAATGGCATACTCCACCTGTCGTTTTCGTACAATAATTATAAAGAAATCCAAGTAAAACTCCAGCAATCCTCTGGATTCATGCTTTCTGGGGCCCTAATTGATTGCAGAGGGACCCCCTGCGCCATCTGTGATTTCCAGGTCAATTAAATTTCACTCCGAGAACTCGTATTCCCATCCTTTCAGCATAGAAGCGCATGCAACACTTTTTTTGCCTTTATCCCATTCAAATGCGAGTTTATCGATTACCAGACTGTTATAAATTGTAAAATTGTTCTGACCCTTTCGTTTCTCATATCAGAGCCTTCGATAATTGTATATTGATCGAAATATGAGAGCTCGACGCCATTTTGCTTCTGGTTTGGGCTGAGTTAAAAATATTATTTAAAAAAATCCACACTTTGAATGTGTCAGGACAATTCTTAGATGATCAGGAGTGATGTGTCAGAGTTTCGAACAGTTTGGTCTAATACCCTTAAAAAAAAGTGTTGTATTCGAGTCGACTGATTTGAAGGGGGTTTCACTTCACCTTAAAGCCTCTACACATTATGCGTGGTGCGTGATAAGCGATGCACGTGGTGCGCAAATAGCGCGTATGGATGTGTTCAAATTTGGTGCGTACCGGTGTTTGTCTTGGGGGAAAACTTGAAATGACTCAAAGCGATATTTAGGTTTGTCCGAATTAGCTGCACTTTTGCCCTTATTATCCAATTTCGCCAAGTTTGTCATTCGAGTTACCGGAAGTGACGACAAAGGCGGCCGTTCGGGTTAGGAATGCAATTGCGCTTCTTGGTAAAAAAGTCTAGCACCTTTCTGCCCTAGCCGTCTAATAGGTGCAAAGAGGGCAGGAAGGTATCATCTGTTATCGTACGGCATGAATATAGGTCCCGCCTGAACAAATTATTCGCCCTTTTCTCAATTTCCATTGAAACTAGTCAGTTACGCTCGTTCATCCTCAATCAGGGTCAGAAAGTGCAGCTAACACAGGGTGGATAGGTGATTCGTTAGTGATGCGTGGTGCGTGATGCGTCGTCCAATGCGATCTAAACATTCAGCATTAGTGGGATGAGTCCGCAATGAGCAAAGATCTATTCACTTTATAGAAGTAATGAAAGAGTACCCGTGCTCGTGGAACCCTCCGAGTAGAGATGAAAAGAATCGAAATGAGACCGAAGATGCGTTAACCCTTTCGTTACCTTGGACGAGATATCTCGCGACCCAATACTGGTTGATTAACGCTTTTGACGAGATATCTCGCGACCCGATACTGGCCGATTAACGCTTTTGACGAGATATCTCGCGACCCGATACTGGCCGATTAACGCTTTTGACGAGATATCTCGCGATCCAATACTGGCCGATTAACGCTTTTGACGAGATATCTCGCGAGCCGGTAGTAGCGGATTAACGCTTTTGACGATAATCTAGCTTTCTAGCACCAATATTTTGACATTCTAGATGAATATATTTTATAATTAATTCTATTCGTATAGCTAAAAGGAAGAAATAAATACAGCTACTACCGGATCGCGAGATATCTCGTCAAAAGCGTTGATCGGCTACTACCGGGTCGCGAGATATCTCGTCAAAAGCGTTGATCGGCCAGTATTGGGTCGCGAGATATCTCGTCCAAGGTAACGAAAAGGTTAAGAACAATTGCAGGCGAGTTGAAAGTCAGCTTTCATCTCGAAGAAGAAGGCCGATTTATTTTGCACGCACGGTCATTGTAAAGGAAAAATAAACCGGGAATTTCGACGCACCTGCACCCCACGCATCGCGAATCACGCACCACACACGGGAGTGGCCTCTTTAGCTACTTGGACGAAAAGCCTGTAGTAGAATCATTGGATCGTGTCCTTCGCGAGCACGCGGATTTTTACCGGGGCACTTTGTATAAAATAGCAAAATATTACCCCCCCAAAAAAAAGATGGAAAAAAAAAGAAAAAAAAAATGATATGCTAAAACGTAGGTAGCACGAATCCGAAGGAAACGGTACTCGATACAGTATTTTGTCCAGCTCTGCCGTGTGTGCAGCCACAGGTCCCGCCGTTACAGCTTGTAATGTGTTGTAATACGACATTATCAAACCTCGCTTCGTTTTTTGTTGGTCGGACACCGCGCTAGATTAAATATATATACTGTAACCCTCTACGGGATATCGCCGCGACTCGCGAATTCGCATTCGAAGTTACCCTGCGAAATCGCCCCAGAAGATAAGTAATCCCGTAAAGAGCCTATGTCGTATTGGTTGTGAAGATTACAGAAGAAGAGAAAGGGAGGAAAAAAAGGAACGAACAAAGGGTCGGAAAGAGGGAGGGAAAGAGATACGTAAGACGACTTGCGGATATATTTTTGTGCATATTCCCTTCCTTCCCCCTTCAAAACGCGGCGCATATTTTTACACATTCCCGGTAAACGGCAATTACAGCTGACAGATTGTACGCGACGATAACGGGATGACGCGATAACGCGATCTCGTTAAAGCGCGTGACCCGCCACTCGGGCAAACTCGCGATATTAGGTGGAAATTCACCGGACCAGTGGCAGGGACGTTTTGTAATTTTCACAACTGTTCCGTTTCGGGGTCGTTACCTTCGTCGTTCGTTACCTATCGCGCGTTAACGCGTTCAGTGCGACGTGTACCACCGATAATACGCGTTAACCTCGGCTGGTACACAGCGTGGCATGGAACGTGTTAACCCTTTCGTTACCTTGGACGAGATATCTCGCGACCCGGTAGTAGCCGATTAACGCTTTTGACGAGATATCTCGCGACCCGGTAGTAGCGGATTAACGCTTTTGACGATAATCTAGCTTTCTAGCAGTAATATTTCGACATTCTAGATGAATATATTTTATAACTAATTTTATTCGTATAGCTAAAAGGAAGAAATAAATACAGTTTTTATCCGTTAAGTCGCTACTACCGGATCGCGAGATATCTCGTCAAAAGCGTTAATCGGTCAGTATCGGGTCCCGAGATATCTCGTCCAAGGTAACGAAAGGGTTACCGAGACTCCTTGCGGGATTACTTTTCGGGATCCCGATCCTCTCGGTGGAGGGGGTCCTTAGGCGATAAGTTATCGCCCAAGCTTCGACGCCGCGACCTGTATCTCGCTGAACGGCGGACTAAAAAAAGGGAGCTTTCAAGCGACGAAACAAAAGATGTTCAAAAAAAAAATCACCGGAAAGGTTCTCCATTAGACAAAAAAGAATGGCTGTTGACACGAAATCCTAACGTTATTTTTATACTTCATTTGTACCGCGCGACGCAGATGTGTTTTATCTGGAAGTGCTGGAAACTCGTTGGCTTTATGCTTTTTGAGCGGACGGAGAAACAGTGCCGGATTTGTTGCCGCGACAAATGTGCGTAACAGGGCTGTTCCCGAAGGAACCGCCTTCGAAAACGCCCGCTATTGAGTATACTCATGCGTACATATATATATTTAAATATATATGTATACGTTCTCTAAATTGATAGGTACACACGCGGTGTGTTCACTTCGGGATTATTATTTAAATTGTGAAAACGGGTATTGTCAACCTACCTGACGGTTATTGATCGCTGTTATGTCATTGTAATTTCGTACAATAGGCATAAGCGGAACAAAAGAAAAGTCTAACGCAATGTGAGATTAATTATATTTACAAATTCTGCGCACCTCTGTTACGAATAAAAACTGGAAACTGAATCCTCAAATAAATCTATCTGAACCCAGCTGCCGAGTTCGTTATAATTCTACCCCTTTGTCGATTAAGGTGAAGTAAAACACGTCGAGGAACTTGATCGACGTCGATAAAGATTTTTCTAAATGCTTACTTTGCCGATGTTCGTTTTTATATTGACAGCTGTGTCGAATTATATTGAATATTGTAGAAAATGGCATACTCCACTTGTCGTTTTCGTACAATGAACATCAAGAAATCGAAGTAAAACTCGAGAAATCCTCTGGATTCATGCTTTCCGGGGCCCTAATTGACTGCAGAGGGACCCCTTGCGCCATCTGTGATTTCCAAGTAAATTAAACTTTCACTGCAAGACCTCGTATTACCATCATTTTGGCATAGAAGCGCATACAACACTTTTTTTGCCGTTATTCCGTTCAAATGCGAGTTTATCGATTACCAGAGTGTTCCAAATTGTCGTAAAATTGTCCTGACCCTTTAAATTCTCACATCAGAGCCTTCGATAATTGTATATTGATCAAAATATGAGAGCTCGACGCCATTTTGGTTCTGGTCTGGGCTGAGTTAATAAACTTTTATAAAAAATCCAAATTTTGAATGTGTCAGGACAATTCTTAGATGATCAAGAGTGATTTGTCAAAGTTTCGGACAGTTTGGTCCAATACCCTTAAAACTAAATGTTGTATTCGAATCGACTGATTTGAAGGGGGTTTCACTTCACCTTAAGCGATAAACTTTCTTGATGAACCGTCGAAAACGATACAAAAAGAAAAAGAAAATTATCTAAGGACGGTACAAATGCCTTCTATACAAAAAGTAGAGTAGCGAGTTGAGAGAAATCAGTCGCAATTAACGCGTACGTTAACGATGCTTCTTATGTCGGTCTTTTATCGGTGAAAGTCAAGGTAACTTACAATCATTTCAGTTATCGGATATTAAACATTGACAATGATTTTTATTACGCATAAAGTTGCGTGTAATCGATGCCAAGAAGTGAATTATTGGAAAAATTTTTATTTAGTTATCTCGTGTTAACGGTACACACCTCACTCGCGCAATTCATACTATACCAGTATTGTACATGGTACGATACACAGTATTTAGAGTAACAAGAGTACTCGCTTCAAAATTCATTCCCACCACATACACATTATCACGTATCCACGCCTTATGGAGGATACATGTTTTACATAGCATACGTCGCGATTACAATAATAACTGTGTACTCGATTACTCGTATGACGAAAAATACAAAACGACTAAAATAAATTAACGACATGGAGTCTTTGACGGGAGTTTGGAAATGCAAAACCCTCGGACAACGTCGCTGTCCGAGGAGAAGCCGATCGTCGTCGTTACAGACGTTTCTCTTCCCGGTCCTGTAAGACGCACCGATGATGTTGGAAATCTGGGGTAAATACGCGGCTCAATGGCGAGATTAACGGACAAGTTGAAGACTGAGATGCCAGTTTCCGTGACTAACTTAAATATAAGTCACCCACGCTCCGTCGCAAAACGTAACTTAGCCGAGCGACGACCACGTGTCAAACGTCGATCAGTCTTTTGCACCCTACACGACCCATCGCGCCTGGCGTATTAATTCTCCAAGGATTTGCCCGAAGGAAGCGGTTTTTTTTTCAGTCTAGAACGAACAAACTTATATGCTTCTCTGGAAATTAAAGTTCGTCCTTGAGATCGTCGTCTTCGCCACCCGTTGGCGGAACACCACCTGTCCCTTGATATAGCTTCGTTATGATAGGTTGGACGATATCAGCGAGCTCCTTCTTCTGTTTCTTGTACTCCTCCGGGTCGGTGTCCTGGTTATCCTCGAGCCACTTGATCTTTTCCTCGATAGCTTCCTCCATCTTTGCTTTATCGGCGTCGCTAACTTTAGCACCGAGCTTATCCTTGTCGGCCAGTTGGTTCTTAAGCGAGTACGCATACGATTCCAACTCGTTGCGCGCCTCGACGCGTTCCTTCAATTTCTTATCATCATCGGCGAACTTCTCAGCGTCTCTTATCATTCTTTCGATATCGTCCGGGGTGAGCCTGTTCTGGTCATTGGTGATTACGATTTTCTCTCGATTGCCAGTGCCCTTGTCCTCGGCGGATACCTGCAGGATACCATTCGCGTCGATTTCAAAGGTAACTTCAATTTGAGGAGTGCCTCGAGGTGCTGGTGGAATTCCAGTTAAGTCAAATTTGCCCAAAAGGTGGTTGTCCTTGGTCATCGGACGTTCTCCTTCGTACACCTGAATCGTCACGGTGTGCTGGTTATCGGAAGCCGTTGAGAAGATCTGAGATTTCTTTGTTGGGATTACGGTGTTCCTGAAAAATAAGGCATATGATTAGAATTGTCACATGATCAAACATGATTGGTACAATAATAATTAAAAGTGCACGGTAATTGAGGAATTATTGTTCGAGAAAAGCAGACTTTTAAAGTTAAGTAACAATAATTACCTTGGAATGAGTTTAGTCATGACTCCACCAACAGTTTCGATACCCATGGTAAGTGGGTTAACATCCAAGAGTACGATCGCATCGGTATCCTGTTCTCCGGAAAGAACTCCTGCTTGTACCGCAGCTCCGTATGCAACAGCCTCGTCAGGGTTGATACCCCTTGAAGGTTCTTTTCCGCCGAAGAATTCCTTAACCATTTGCTGAATCTTCGGAATTCTCGTCGATCCTCCTACCAGAACGATTTCGTCTACATCCTTAGGACTCATGTCGGCATCTTGGAGAACTTGCTTGACAGGTTTTGTTGTACTCTTGAAAAGATCCATGTTCAGCTCTTCGAACTTCGCTCGAGTTAAAGTCTCGGAGAAATCTTCACCCTCGAAGAAGGATTCAATCTCGATCTTCACCTATAACGGAGATAAATTATGGTTAATACATTTGTACATTGTTTCATCGACAGATTCGAGTTTTATCGCTCGTTGAAAAATTATAGTAAATATGATTTAAAAATATACCTGATGGCTGGAACTGAGGGCTCTCTTGGCCTTCTCTACTTCGCGACGCAGCTTTTGCACTGCCCTATTGTCCTTTCTGATGTCTTTGCCCTTCTTCTTCTTATAGAGCTTGATGAAGTGATCCATCACACGCTGGTCAAAATCTTCTCCTCCAAGGTGAGTGTCTCCATTTGTGGCAACAACTTCGAATACTCCATTGTCGATAGTGAGCAAACTGACGTCAAAAGTACCACCTCCCAAATCAAAGACGAGGACGTTCTTTTCTCCATCTTTCTTATCCAGACCATAGGCAATAGCTGCTGCAGTTGGTTCATTGATGATTCTCATGACGTTCAGTCCAGAGATTGTACCAGCATCTTTGGTTGCCTATAGTACAAATAAAAAATTAAGACATTTGAAAGCAATTCCATTTCCCTTAAAAACATATCCTTTTAAATCATTCTTACTTGTCTTTGGGCGTCGTTAAAGTATGCAGGTACAGTGACAACGGCATGAGTAACCTTCTTGCCTAGGTATGCCTCGGCAGTTTCCTTCATCTTACTCAGCACCATTGCAGAAATTTCTTCAGGGGTAAAAACTTTTTCTCCCTGAGAGGTTGCTACCTTGATGTTTGGTTTGCTGTTCTTTTCAATAACCTTAAAAGGGAAGAACTTCACGTCATGCTGAACCATACTGTCCGACCACTCACGACCAATGAGACGCTTTGCGTCGAAGATCGTGTTTTCTGGGTTTGTCGTCAGTTGGTTCTTTGCAGCATCTCCGATCAGTCTTTCTCCATCGGCAGTAAATGCCACATAAGATGGGGTAATTCTGTTGCCTTGGTCGTTTGCGATAATTTCAACACGCCCATTTTTGTAGACACCAACACTGTAAATGAATATGAATTTGATTAAATTATTTGAAATTACAATGGGTATCGTAAAAACGTTATAATCATATAATTACAACCATCATAGGGTTAGATACACAGTATTTGAGATATATACAAACTCTTTTGGTTGTCATAAAATCCTAATAAATTTGTACAATGCTAAATGGAAAATCGATTAAATGACTTACCATGAATATGTGGTACCCAAATCAATTCCTATAACTGTACCGATGTCTTCTTTTTCTTTCTTCTCCTCTTTGGCCGTTGCCAATACGGCAACCAAGCCTAACACCATCAGAGCAAATGCTCCCTTCATCTTTCCTGCTTCTTAGAAAACTTTACCTAGAAACACAGAAAATATCCCGTTATTTTCTGCAACATATGTCTGATATTTATCCAATTAACTATCATTATTAGGATGACCAAACAAAGAAACTTGGATAAAATAGAAGCCGGAAAGATACTTTATCAGATTCCATAGAATATTCTGGCTATCTAAAAATAATTTGGATATATTAGGGGACTTAACGGACTACCCTCTGCCCCCTTAAATACTTCACTAGGTACAAGGAATAATTGAAAAAATATGTAGTTATTGTTTAAATTAATTTTATGAAGACGTGTACAACCAATACCTCAATACCCAAGGAAATAGAATAACGAATACCGAACGTCTACAAGACAGTAACAAGCCACAGAGACAGATAACCGGCAAAATTCCTGAAAATCTGATGCACACGTCAATACACTGGGAAAAGATGTTGAAATATGAAAAATCTAAATGCAATTTACGCGATGCAGCGAGGTCAATGTCGGGAGATAAGAAGAATGAAGAAAGCACAGTTAAATGAACGCGTAAGGGAAAAAGACGAAGTACTTTTGTACGCTCCCTTTCTCAAAGTATCACTCGATGCCCGTTATTCTAATAAACATTGGTTATTAATGAAATTGGTATTTACCAAATGCGAAGGTATACTTGGAACGTCGTCTTCGTGAACACAGAACTACTCTCAATTACGAATATTCTCCTACACGTTCCAGAAGTGCCTGCAACCGACTGACTGGACACTGAATTCAGCGCCGAGATATTAACGGGAAAATTTCGTCGTGGCCTGCTGTGATTGGTCGCGCTACTTGTTCGAGACCGAGAAGCGGCGTTCTGATTGGTCGAAGGGGCTACAGTTGGCCGCCGCTGATTGGCCCACGTCTGAGCGTCGGCCTTCTTCTCGAATATTCGAGTACGCCTACCATTGGTCTAAACCCGGCTCCGTAACACGTGGATATTTTCTAGGGTTCTCGAAGAAAATTGATTTGCGCAACCTACGCCCAATACCCTGCTCCCACTTTACCGTTCGGGAGACCGGACTTAGGTTATGCAAATGAGAGTGACAAAGACGCAAAATACGGAAACATATGTGGGTCTCCCGGATACTTTTCTCTCTTGCCAGCGTCGGCTGTTGGCACGAGGTTGTCATCTTTTGCGATAAGTTGTAAGTTCCGATATACAGCGGTGATAAGGTCATCGCACTTATCGATTTTCAAATTTATTTCTTTTCTCGAAAACGATAGTTAACAGGTATCTATCGTACGCTTTATCGTACGTACTCGGTTATAATCGGATAAAGTGCACAATTTTGCGTTTTTAGATAGCTGAAAGATTGTCCAGATTCTGACGTTTCTTATGTATGAATTTATCGCGCACGCGTCATCGGGTACAGTTTGATACACACGACGTTAAAAATTCTAGAAGGATGTTGCCAGAAACCGTTGGTATACGTAGTGGGAGGTTCTGTCTAACGGGATGGAAGTGACGAAACGTGTTACGAGTTTTCATAGGGTACAGTTTCATTCTCTTCTACCTTTCGCATAACTACATTGAAAAAAATGTTATTTCGATAAGAGTGTTAATACCTCAAAATAATTAAGTACTGGCCAGTACTGTAACCAATATATGTTGTATATTCGTACATGCGTCATTGCACGCTTGTTTACATAAAAGCACGGTATTTGTTTATGCAAAAGTAATGAAAAGAATGAAAGGTGCAATGTATTTAAACATTTAGAGCACTTAATTGTACCCTTACAACATAATAAACCATTTACCTATTATTATACATGATAATTTGATATAATCATTTATGCATATATTATTCCTATTCCCTTTGCTATTTAATTAAATAAATATACTACAAAATGTCTATAATGAGGTTCTATGATCGATCAATATTTACTTTTTGGTTTTAACATTTCTAAAATTAAAGGTGCAAAATATGTTATTATGCAATCTGCTCCAGCTCTTCGCATTGATAACAATACTTCATGTAACACATTTTCTAAATTGATAGCCCCATTATTAGCACCATGATAAAGCATTGCATATTCTCCGGAAACCTGGTATACGAACATTGGGTATTCTGGATGAGCATCTTTCGTATGCCTAAGTACGTCTAAATATGCTAATCCTGGTTTTACTATAAGCATATCAGCACCTTCTGCAACATCTCTGGCCTTTAATGAAGATATAAATTAAAGGAAACAATAAATAAAACATATTGATTTAACTATATCTGAAATAAAGCTTTACCGCTGCTCGACTCGCTAATCCGTTACTGCCTGGTGGAAGCTGATAGCATTTACGGTCTCCAAATTGTGGGGCTGATTTTGAGGCATCTCGGAAAGGACCATAAAATCCAGATGCAAATTTAACAGCATAAGATAACACTGCAACCTTGTTTGAAAATCCTTCAGCAGCTAAACCTTTCTTAATTTTACCAATTCTACCGTCCATCATATCTGAAGGTGCTATAATGTGTGCTCCTATAACAGTTTACTGTCCCATAAATAAATAATCACATGTCAAAAATGTAAATTAGTACTATTACTTATCATGCTCTGAGTTCGTTAGTTCTTCTTTTCTTACCAGCTTTAGCATATGCAACCGCTATTTCAGCTATTCGTTTGATGCTGGCCTCGTTATTTATACTGCCATCCATATTTAAAATACCACAGTGCCCATGAATCGTGTAAGGGCAAAGACATACATCGCAAGCTATTACGAGATCAGGAAACGACTGTCTTAATTTTGGTACAACTTGGACAATTGGATTCTGTGGACTGTCAGCATTACTACCGAATCCATCCTATAATAAATTACAACTTATGCCCATATTTTATTGTACGCATAATATATCAATAATAGAAAAAATTACCTTCTCTAAATGATTTGGAACTCCAAATAGCAGCACAGACCGTAATCCTTTAGCAACAAGAGGCTTTAATATAATTTTCAACTGATTAATTCCATAACGATATACTCCTGGCATACTAGCAATTGGATCCTTTGCATCAGGTTCATCTCTACAAAAACATATCTTTTTCTATTTACTCCATAAACAAAATTCTATAATTTCATCATAAATGGCAACATAATAATTCATATTCAATTTTTTAAATGTAGGTGAAAAGCTAAGACTCATTTTATAAATAAATAACTCCTAAAGAGGAGTATACAACCGCTACTCAATTCTAAAATGAAATCCAATTAATGAAACGTATAACTTTCACTTTTTTTAAACTCTTCCGTTAAGCAGTTTTAATGTTATGTGTAATAAGGCTACGATGGATTAAAAATGAAAATATCCACTATATTTATATTTCGGTGACATAATGTTGCAGATAAATAATTATGCCAATGAGAAGAGGCATAAAATATCTTTATCTTAAGATTACGTGATCGTAAAGAAATGAAATAGTTGAATCGCGTTCCTTAAAAGGTTATGTCGCATACTTACAAGACGAAAATAGGGTACATCAGATTATCTGCTGTAATTTCCACATTTGGAGATTGCCATTGTCTCAAGAGAGGATGAAAAATTCCACTGTGGAGAATATGCCTTGCCTCAACTTCAGTCATTGTTGATTCTCGAATTCTTTCTTAAATAACTTTTCACCTGAAGTTTCAACCACAAGTTCTCTGTGACTCAGCTGAACTCAATTCTGAAAAGCGACGATTCATCGTCACTGTTGAGAAAGTTGCCATTCACCTTAATGACAAAAAGTTCTTTCCGCGTAGCATATTTAATACTGTTCTTAAATCGAAATTTAACTTCATCTGCCGCGTCAGCGCATAGGATATTTTTAATACTTTTCCGAGACATTTCTTAAAGAAGAAATTCATAAACAATGACAACTTTATCATACGATAAATTTTGTTTGCATTTTTCCATAATAGGAGCATGTATTACGATTGTCAGTAAGGAAAATTAAATTGTAATAATCAGCTGCAAAAATTATTAAAATGTGCTGTAATAACGCATGATGCAATGTCATGCTGATTCTTCATTAACGCACCGAAAATTCTACTCAAGTAATGGTAAAGGATATTAATATTTCAGTAAAAATATACATATGTAACAATAAAACATTTTTCTCGAGAAAATTTGAATCCGAAACGAAGTGTTCATTCAGAATATTGATTTTTATTAAATGCGTCCTCGCGTCGATTATACGCAAATTAGCATTGAAATTTAAAACTTGTCTGTTGCCGCCATTTATATATTAAGGCTATTTCACACAGTATTTGCGACATAAGCGTCAAATGCAAACCTGTAATTTTATATTTCGTATAAATACTTGTTGCGATATATTTTCTTTAATTTCGGAAAACTTGATTACGTTGTTAAACACTGAATGTACTTTGACTGCGTTATCAGACATCTGGCAGTAATATTGACGTTTAAATACTAACTTCAAAACTCCCACAGAAGTTTTCTCAATTACATTAGAAACTTTTCTCTATCGGTGACAAATGTAGTAGAGAGAATATAAGAGAAGGCAGGGGAAAGGCAATATTATGTTACAAACTTATTTAAAGATGTGTAGCTTGAAAATGTAGTTTTACAGTGGAATAGAGTAAACTATGAATTCAATGACTGTAAACTTCACAAATACATAGAAAAGCACACATTATCTTCAATAATGACCGAAAAAAGATAAAACCTCTCTAACAATTATGAACCAAACGCAAGACTAAGTGCGGTCGAATGGAACTCAGACCTATATAGCATTTCCTTGAACCACTTTAGATATCAAATACTACGAACTATCTTGCCTTCAATGATGTAATCGCATTAGGATTCATTTGCGTTTGTAATTAATTATTTTAACAAGAGGGTATGTCTAAGGAGCGGTTACTAGAATTTTTGAAAACTTTCATATCACCAAAAATGTATTTGGCACGAAACTGTACTGAATTTCTTGATAGAAGCGTCCTTGTCTTACAAGTTTTTAGCATTAGTGCAAGAGAGACAGCCTGGTCTCTCGAAGAATTAAGTGGGAGAGTAAATTAGGTTATGTACAGTATAGTGTGTTCGAAAACTTTCCGTTGGGTATCTCACGATTCTATCTGTCTTTCATGATCAAAAGAAGTATATGTGAGAGAGAAAAGGATAAGATGCTGCCGCAAACTACTCCAAGGTAAGTTTAGGAACGCTCTCGTGTCATCGGATGCGTAGTGTCGTCTGCTGGCGACTTGCGTTGCAGTCGGAGCGCACCGAATTCAAGCGAGCAAGCGACGCAGCGATGGCTGACTTTATTCGCGGGAGATTAAACCGGCTTGTCGAGACGCGCGATATTAACGCAAAGAAAGATATTCTAACAAAAGTGAAGATTAAACTCGAGACCGTACATCAACGAGAAATCCAGGAAGTGGCAAGAAATTTTGATCTTCTTCAACTGTTTTGTCAGCTAACCTCAAACGATAGGTAAGTATGATGACTAAGGAAATTATTAATTTTATTAATGTCATTTAAATTCAAATTTTAAAGTTGAACTATTTCAATAGTAAATAAGTTGCAATTGTTACTGAAATTGTTCAACGTAAAGATCTCCAAAAAGTCCACTAGTTTTATTTTTAAATCCATTTACTTTTGATCAAAACATTCAGGTCAGTTTATTTTTAGGGAAGTCGTTGAACGGACATGTGATGTTTTGAATTCTTTCATCGGTGCATTGGATGCCGGAGAGGTTCACCAACGTTACCCAGCCGCATTCTGCCGATGTATAACTCACAGTGACTCGGTCGTTAAAACCGTTGTATTGAAAGAAATGCTGCGCACTGTCTCCGATCCATCCGGAGTGTCGCAATTGCTTAAAGATTCCGAGATGTTGTATACGATAGCTGAAACCATTGGTGAAGAAGATTTAGAGATTGCTCAGTTGGCATTAGAAATTATAAAAAAAGTTGGAGAAACTCCAGAAGGTTTAAAAACTCTGTACTCTGGACAATTGTTAAGAGTATTCGGGAGGTTATTGGCAAAAAATGATACCTTTAGCTTTAGAATCTATGAGTTTATTATAGCTGTATCAATGAAATCTAAGGAAGCCCTAGAAGCTTCTGCTCAATCAGGATTATTGTACAGTTTATTATTAGTTTTAGATAACGAGGATGTACTTCTTCAACTTAATGCCTTAGAACTTCTTACTCAATTAGCGTTAACGTCAGATGGACTAGACTATTTAGAGTCACAGAACGTTTTGAGTAAACTTTCAGAGAAAATAGTGAGTGCCAATGAAAATCCTCTCTCAAATCTTTTGATTCCTGGTCTTATGAAATTCTTTGGAAAGGTTACTAGATATAAGCCTAACGAGATTTTGTCGAAATATCCAGCTGTTGTAACTGCATTATTCGAGGTATTGAATAGCGAAGACGTAATAATTTTATCGGATGCGCTTGATACATTAGGACACATATGTTCAAATGTTGAAGGAAAATATGCATTAGAATCGTTCGGCGATTGCATGCCTAATGCAATCAAAAAAATCTCGGAGCTCATTCGAGATTCACCTGCAGAATTGAGAATTTGTGCTCTGAATTGTCTTACTTTGATTCTTGATGTTAAGAAACCTGAGCAAGATAACAGAATCCTAACGGTCACCAAATCGTGGTTTGATTTACTTGGAGAGGATCCCCTTGACATCATAATTCCTCTCTGTAGACAACCGTTCTCAGATATTCGACAGGCGAGTCTTGAAGTGTTAGCTGTAATAGCGTCGCAAACCTGGGGACAAGAATGCATAGCTGGTTACCCAGGACTTACGGAGTTCCTGCTGGACAGGAACACTGAAACATATAAAGAATGCAAGGAAATCAAATATGGAATAATAAAGTCTTTATCGCAAGCTGAGCCAGACATTTTCGATGCAAACACTATGCAGAGGTTTGCACAGTTTATTTCCGAAGGACCATTTTTTGTGGAGACAGATGTCAGCGTTACCACCGAGGGTGCTGTGTGATAAGCAGTTACTATTTTGTCACTAAACCTACTTCTGAACCACTTATATTTGCGATTATGAAGCCTACATACCTACAAAATGGACATTAATTTATGATTTGTGGAATTCGATATGAAAAGTGTAATTTAATTCACGTAGTATTTTTAAATAAACTAAAAATATATCGTTGACCATGGTGATGTAAACATAAAATAAATTCTTATTTACATGAATCACAAGTTCTGCTGTCCACTCGCTACCACTTTTCGCGAACAATAATTCTATAGATAATAGAGTACGTATACTTTAATTCAATATAATTACCCTTTCGTAGTTGATGTTTATACTATTTTTGCAGTTATTCTTAAACAACTTTTTATTATACATAATTCCACTTTTATAATAAATAATTTCCTAGAGTATGCACCCTAGGGATAAATTTTACTTCAATTGATTTGAATAATTTAAGTTATAATTATTCAAAGGGGAACCTGTACGCACGATAAAAAGGCAAATAATTTATTTTTACAACTAACAATACATTATAGAAAATTAAGGGTAACACAGGTGGAATTACTTCATCTCTCGTGATAGGCAACCCTTGCATGCCATATCGTGGAGTCTAGTGTACCAAAGTGCAGCTATTCACAAACTTCTCGATCTTTTCATTCGTCCATACTTTTGATCTAAAGTATTCAAGTACGGAATGCAAGATGTACAGGTGACGGCTTAATCGGCCAGAATTCATCTGAAGAATAGCGGATCGTCGTTTCATTGAATGCGCTTTCTTTTTTTAGGCGCCAGAATCTTGAGCATACTAACTACGGGAGCCTCGAAGGAAACGGAAATTACGAAGGACAGGAAGTACGAAAGAACCACTTGCCCGAAGAACGTTATCATCTAAAAAAGAAACAAATCGTGTATATATATATAATTAGAAACCTCGAAGCCTGGCAGTACGACATTTTATTTGATTTCTGTTTTACCACTGTATCCTTTCCCAGGTGAAACGGTGCGTCCATATTCATTGCGGTTAACCTGATGATTATTGGGTGCACCAAATACGCACAATATGTCACTCTACTGAATGGATAGAGAATCGGTGCTGACAGAATGTCGTTAACGTACCCTTCAAATGAACATAGAACATTAAATGAGACATTAATCATTAATTGAATACTTAATTGGCTTAACATCGTGCATGTCATTGTTCTACGCACGTGGTATTTCCTTTGATAAATAAAAAATGTTTTCACCTAGGTTGAATTTGTTTTTCGTAATTTATATGGCTTTTACCCTGGTAACTTTCAGCAGCGCTACTCAGTCGAATAACTATCGCGCACATTATTTTCTATCGTGTGCGCAATTGTTGCAATTGTCTTTTGCATTATAAGTTCCATACGCATTGGTGATTTTTAGCAGCAACACGATTCAATGCCATCACCGATTAGACTTATGGCTGCCACTAACTTCGGTTAAATCATTGATTAACTAACCGTAGGTTAAAGTTAACGGCTAAGTTAATCTTAGGTTGAAAACGTAAATGTTCCAGCATTTTTATTTAGAGCGTGATTAACTAAATCGTATACACCATTCAAAGTAAGTTTAATTATCGGCTAATACTCTGATCGACTAGTAAGTCTTCATCAAGACACAAGTTATTTGACAGTAGCTAGCCCGAAAAAATATAATTCTTTGGTTAAGAATTAATATAAAATATTTTCTAGTGTACTTCGATCATCAAGAAATTGTACATAACATATAAAACGTCTTCATCCGTTTCGTCATAAGATGTTAATCATCAATATAATCCACGTTTTCCTCACGTTTGTGCAGTTTTTAGGTTGAAGTTTGATTAAATGATGCTAAACGATCGAATTTGACTGATTAATCTAAACGGCGGTTAACGGAAATTAACCTGCCGTTAAAATGTGATGGAACGGACAATAACGGACATGAATGCCTCCCCTGCAGATACGGCATCGCCTGTGCAGGATGGGAAGGCATTGATGTCTCCCAGTGTACAATGGCGGACGTGAATGTCTCCCCTGCAGATACGGCATCGCCTGTGCAGGATGGGAAGGCATTGATGTCTCCCAGTGTCCAACTCGTTGTAACCGAGGATTAGCTTTTTGACCGAAGTTGGTGGAACCGGGGATTAACAGCGCGATAAGTCGGCAGAGTGAAACCCGTCTTATTCAATAAAGAGCGAATCGTCTGGTGATCTAAGCTGCTGAGAGTCTACCAGGGTAAAATGAAGTGTTAAATAAAAAATAGTAACAACCTCCATATCCCGTGCTGCAAGCTATGACGATCCATGATAGTCCCAAAGCCCAAACACTGTGGCTCAACGAGGAATACGCTGCCGCTGTTGCTGGGCTAAGTTCTGCCTCGTACAAACCATACAATAAGCTCAAGAGACACGCTGACGAAAGGAGCCAACCAACCACAACCGCGGTCTGAAAATAAAAAATAATGTCGATTAATTTGACCGCCGCTTTAAAGCCGAGTGAAATTAATTCTCGCTGTGCATACCTTGGTCATTTTTATTTTACAATCAATTTTGAACAAGAAGTATCCAACCGACATTCCGATTAGGTACGGTCCTAATCGGGTCCACGGTTTATCGTAAATTTTGTCAAAGAGAGCCAGGGGATCGTCCGAGCTCGGCATATGGTTATTCACATACGCAATGTATCCCGTGGTACCCCATGAACTAATCAGCAGAGTAACTGTGAAGAACGCTGCAAGTTTGAAATTGTTGGTCGCAATAATCAGTATTATTGCCCCCACGATGTAAAACTGCGTATCGTCTGCAACGTACCAACTCCATAACATGCACTGGAAATTGAAAAAAAAACAATGAGGAATTGCAATAGTTCTTTGAATAGTTATAAAAAGATATGCACGAAACTATTTCATGGACTTCATGCATTTCTACGTTTCATTGAGTGCAAGTTACAATTATTTCATTCGAATGAATAAATCTAAATTTTATATCTTCCTATTCGGATCGTGAATCTTATAAAGAGAATTTGTTTACTCTTCCGAGGATCCTCGTAGATACATGTTGGTAATTCTCTCTTATAATCTGTTTCATCGAAATTCTCCTAAAAAGTTTGTTCTTTTATATTCCTGAACTACTTCAGGTATTGTTGGAAATATTTACTTGTCATTTTTCCTAAATAACTTGAATTCACTCCACTACATTGAGCGAAATACTTGATTTGATCGAATGAAACAAAGTTAAGTACATGTAATGTCTCAATGTTTGCACGCATACGTACAGCTAAATTTATCCGACGCATTGCTGACAAATAACTGCAGCGTCTCTAAATTTTCAATTCATAAATATCGATTATGGCATACTTGGTACATGACTCAAGTATGCGGTAAATATATTGCTACCACCATTTATGACAAATTTACCGCAAATTTTTGTTCAAATTCATTGTATAATATACGTACATATATTGCAGACATTTCATGCAGCAAAGGGTCTACAAATTCTTTGTAAATCAGTTTTCCTTATCACATTATGATCATGAATTTCTATTTGGGAGTTTATCGGAAACCACCCTCTGAAGTTGACGAAAAAACATACAACGTAATCCGACGAAAAGATGTCTGAACGTTTGTCATCTTTTAATAAACATGACAAATCGTCACCTTTTAGCCTTGACCAAAAGATGCCAAAATCCGACGCATAAGACACCTTTTCGTCTTCTTTTTGTCGACTACATGCTATTACCAAAATGGTAAAAAGAAGATGGCTAGGCCATCTTCTAGTTGTTGTACTGTTCAGATAAATTTAATAAATCTGAATATCGTTTGTATTATTTTCATTCGATCCAACCTACAACTTATTTTGTCGATAGAAGCAAGTAAAAATCTATTGGGTACGGGAATTTCTATTTCAGAAAGTGATTCTTTCGTTCATTGTACATTCTCCATGAAACCATCTTTGCGCATGAAGAAGAGTCTTACCATTTGCTCTACCGGGAACAAAGTATTGATATACAGTAAATTCCTCCACCAATAATTCGGGCAGTTTTCATGATCAGCCGTGGGTGGTTCGAAAATAGAATTGGCATGGAACCATTTCATAGAGACCTCCACGACACCCAAAACGAACATATAAGGCGCAGTAAGTCGACAAAATCTGTACCCCAGAAATCCTGCAAATTTCAGGACCCCAGCAACGAAACCTTTGGTGCCTTGTGTTAACTTATTAAGGTCTCCCTTGGCATTGGTCCTGAAATACAAAAAACTGACGAGCAAACCCCCCATAAAGAAAAACGTGTCCACGCTGAAGGCCCCGTTTGTGATGGTCTGAAAGAGAAGCCTCTTCTCTACGACCTTCCTGTACTCCATATTGTCTGAGTACTTGAAGACCACGATGCAAGTATGCCCAAGGATAACCCAGGCCATAGAGATCGCTCTAAGACCATGGACGGTGCTAATCGTATCTCTTCCTACTGCGTTATCGCAGATTGATTTTACATTAGCTCGAACAGAAAAAGAGAGCAGTAGCTCCTCGTAGACGTCTAGAAAGTGAAGAAAATAGCACAATTATTTCCTTTCTTGACAGTTTATTTATTTTTTATTTAGCTATTCGCTGTAGAGTATCGTGTATTTATGGATTCATGCTTAGAACGTACTGAGCTTCTCCGAATTCAAATCTGTACACGATGAATTATGCTCTCGATCGTTGTTGTTATTCACTGGTGGAGACCCATTGACCATGTTCTCCGACACTGGAACAGGAAGGTAGACCTTACCTTGAAAAGCTACGGAATACAATGGTAAAAAGGTGTCACTACCAAGCACTGTCGCCGTCGTCGATGGTCTGTTGTTAGTTAAAGTCCTTAGAGTTCAATACTTTAGTAGTTGTCCCGATTAGATTCAATGTATTGAAAATAAAAGAATTACATATACTAGGGAGTACAATAGTGTGACTTTCGTTGACTTAAGAAATCGAACTGTCAGGAAAATGCGAACTACTGGTGATCGTAATTGTATAGTTGTCCTTGAAAAATCAAGGTACCCGAAATCCAGGAGGTTAACAATTAGTAAAACAAAGACGCAAACGCAAAGCTATTTAGCAGTGCAGTGTACCGCTTTGCAACCACTACATTGTGCAGATAATCCATTATATACGGAGAAAAAATTGACTTACCATTTTGCATTTTCACGATTCCATTGGTAAGGTGGTCCAGTTTGGCATGTTTCTCCAAATCGTAATTCCTAGCCGTTTTACGAGATAGTCTTTTAACGAGAAATATGTCGTATCCCGTGCCGGAAATCATTAGTAAAAGGACCACTAGGCTGACGCCACTGGAATCAACGTAATCATAAAATTGATTGAAATTCCTTCCGCAAATTGAATCTTCCTCGGCCTGATGGTTGCCTCGGAGATCCATTACGTACTTACGGGTAAACGCAAATTATCTAGACGTAATTAATGACGTAAGGCGTCAAATCGACTTACAACAAGATCCAGAAGACCGGATCCGCGTACATGTTGTACACGTTGTGCTGGTCACGAACCCTTTCGATGGAAGAGTGTCTGGATGCAAATTCGCTTGCGGATAATTTCGCTATCACTGCTACATCGGATGCTGTGCACGAGAATGGCAAGCATATTCCCAGATGAATCAATTTCGTCTGAAATACGGGAATTTGAGCAAATTACTTTTTAAACCATCTTCAAATCCATAATTGTCACTAGATTCTATCGGATTATTTAAGATCTAGTGTCTCATTTGACATTATTTGTAGGTACTGTAAATTCAAACTATTAATCGATTACTTTATTGATGATCTATCTTGTACATGTGCAAAGGACGGGTGTCCGTAAGGCCCCTTTTTGGCCCTAAAAATTGTTGGAAAACCTAAGTGGTTTCACAACTATTGTAATTAGTATTGTTTATTCTTGAACTCATTTTTTTTTTATAAGATTCCATCAACATTTGTTACGTTTCATTATGATTTACGCTTCTTTCAAATGCGCAAAATTTGCCATTTCTGATGGTTTCGATTAAAAATGGTCGGTTTTTGGTAATTACTCCGTAGTTTTTTTTAAGAGCGCATTGATGCAACACTTTCTGCTTTACATATATGTATAATATAACAGAACACATAATAAGATATACATCAATTATGTAGTATATGGACAATATACGTAAAAATGAAGTGGTATTTCGCTGCACTGTTACTAATGACAAAACATAATCTCCGTAAGTATTACTACTACTCTGTGTAATGCAAGATTGCATACTTACGTGAACATTGTTACACGCGTTGAATGTTATTTATGTGTGATTGATAAAGATCTCAATATTCAATATGTAAGAGCTTGAATGTCACGCGGCTGCGCCGAGCTTTTTGTGATATGAAAGACATGTTATAGAAGCATAACCTTGTACTGTTGACAACACAACTATCTTTTAGATAGTTACTCTTGCCTCGCAATGGTAAAAAGATAATGAAGAATACTCCGCTTAGTTTGTTTTCATTTTGTAATGATAAATATTGTTTGAATCATTTACTTTATACCTTACCGCGCATCTATTTCATATCAGAATTTAAATTATTTTCTATCATGACCTTACTTAACTTATATAAATATGAGACCCTTAAGTTCCTTGGGACCAAAAATCCGGCTTATGGACACCTAGCTTTTATTGGGTTATTCGGGAAGTCCTGTCTATAAACTCGACTCGAAGAAAATCGTTTTTAGAGAAGACTTTCCCAATAACCTGATACTTGATTTCAACGCGATGGAGAAACATCTGGTTACGAGAGAATTGTTTTACTTTGTCAGATTTTCAATAAAATGTTCGTCAACTGGTGAAAATAAAGGTAATCCATACCCGGTGGGGATTGGTGCCATTCACCGAGATTCGCAGCATGAAAAATCCAAGGGGAAATGGCGGTTTGTCCAAGATCGTGGGAGGCAGAAGATTCGCTCCGCTCAGTCCGCCATTAAGTTTTTTCGTCGATTCCACGGTGAATTCGCGAATTTCGTTCGACAAAGGTCTGGCAAGTCTCTCACTTTTCTTTGAGTAATCGTATCCGATCAACGCGCATTCCGTGGCGGAGCCTAGGAAGTAAGAATTGCCCCAGAAAAATCCATTGGTGTACCGTCCGGAGGCGTCGTCCACTAAAAATGAAAAGAAAATCGTTATTAATCTGGTTGCCGATATAAAAATATGAAGATTCCGTAGTTTATAACTTATATAAGCTTAGCATTCAACTTTCATTGGAATCTCCACGATGTTTTAAATAATTAATAGGAGTGTGGCATATTTTAAGTAAAGAGTATGGGAGCTTAATACATTTCTCGAGACGACTATCGATATGAAACTCATAAAACTGTGTTTCATGAAATTGTGGATATTTTTGCAGGTAACTTTCGTTATTTAACATATTTGTTGCGACAATTAATATCTGATATTCGGAATACAAGGTTTCGAAATGATTCGGATGGATTATTCCAAGTCGTTTCTAGTTATCCCATTTTCTATTTAGTTCTTTTTCTATCGCTTCCCTTGTAGCACAAAATATTTGTCCTATATTTTCTATATATTTAACGGAATATCGTACATTTTGTAAATATTTACCAGACATTTTAAATATTTGCAAAACGTTGCGACAATTAATATCTGATATTCGGAATACAAGGTTTCGAAATGATTCGGATGGATTATTCCAAGTCGTTTCTAGTTATCCCATTTTCTATTNCATTTCATTCCAATGACAGGAAATTCATTTTGAAGAAATGGAAATAATGATTCCGTGTATTTAAATTTTAATAGTGTTAAGCAAAGATCATTTTGTTATCGTGTTAACAATAACAATGTATTTCTTGACCTTTAATAAATACTTAAAGCTAATATCTTAATGAGTATAAAACATCTTAATTTTGATTCCTTAGAATTAAACGCATTTAAGTCTAGATCAAATTTTGTTGCCAACTCCGTTTTAAACCATTTCCAGTTATTTAGAATATGAATACTCTCGAACTTGTTGCAATCACTATCGATTTGTCACCACGTAAAATGAAGAAAAGTCGTACGACCGCAAAAGATACGAAATAGGGCCGTGAAGTTTTTACAACAATGATCAGTTCATTGACACGATCTTGACTTACGCATAAAGCGCAGAAGCATGAAAACGTCTATCTGGATCACTGGAATCGTTAAAGAGATATTTGCAATGACCGCGTCAGATAATAACGTAAAGCGGGAAAGTGTCGAAATGGCAAAGTATTTCGCTTTTGCAAATGAGGCAGTTGGTGCGGTCATAATTCTTTTGTAAATTAGACATTAAAGTTTGGTAATTACTATGGCCGAAAAGTCATAACGAAGGTCCAGAAAGTAAATGACGCCGTTTATGTACGAAAATAAATCACGCATATAGCAGCTTACAATATATAAATTGCAACATTCGGGCAGATGATATTTCGTTTTGATTTTTTGTTACCGTATTCTTATTTGAAAGCTGTAGTAGAGTAGTAGAGATATGGAAAATTCAAGTCTTATGAAGAATATGAATATATAAATCGTGTGAAACCCAGTTACAAGAATGAAAGTGGACATAATCTTCTCCCTTGAAACTGATTCAGAAATGTTTAATCAGACTTTCCTGAACTCTTCGAATGCTTGATCTCATAAAGTTGAAATTTCTGTGTCCCGATTATTCATCTTAAATTCGTAGAAATCAGAAATACCAGTTTACAAAGGAAGGCTTTTTCAGAGAAATGCGCGTTAGCACATTCTGCAAGACATTATCAATTGTTTCAAAATTTACTTGTATTAATTACTTCGATCCATTCGTTAAGGCACCAAGGCACGGTTTACCGGCGCTCGACATTAACGGGACAACTTTTTTCTGTACTTCTTTTAGCTACTACTTATACGCTCTTTCATTTTGCCGATAAATGTCGACATCTTGAAACAGGTGAGCGGGGACGAATAAGGTGTCTATAAAGCCTTATTAGGTATTCCGTGGAGAAGTTCGGCAGGGTCTGACACGTGCGACAGGTGAAATTGGAATGACAATGGATTCCACGGCTCGCAAAGGACATTGTCAAGTAGCTTACAATAGCTGCACTCTCGTATGCGGTCGCAGGTTCAAAGTCAAGTTCAACTTTCGAGGGTTCGTCAGCTGACATCAAACGAGACTGACTAGACAAAATAGACCTGATCTAGATTTACCCTACGTAGAAGAAAATGAAGAAAACGATGAAAACCTATTATTACTGACATTAATATTATATACATTACATATTATCTATTTGAAATTAATGTTTGAATTCGAATAAAGCGTTGAAGCATGTAAAGCTACCTGAATTCTGCGAAGTACTAGCAACGCGAACACAAGAAGCGTTCCACATTCTCGCATGAGGAACAATTCCGATAATTGCGCTCACATCATGAAAAGTGGGCTGTAAAAATAATTTTCATTCGTAACACTTAAGGGATACGTACGTGACATAAAAAGAATGCATTTCGTTTCAAAAAATTTCACCACACCGTAATTAAGCATCCCCCCCGCCAACTTTTTATAACCCTGCAAATATTCTCGTTCGCTGTGTAATTTGCACGTAAGTAGTATAAGTAGAGGACGATTGTTCCCTTTTACTTTTTCAATTATTTCTTACGCCTTACTAGTAATCTTTTAATCTCAACGATTTACTAATCATTGATATTAGAAGATTAGTTCAAAGTATAGCACATAAGATTTCCACGAATTTAATATCATTATTTACGTAATAATTTTTTTTATTTGGCATATTAAAGTGAAATACAGGTATGTAGGACAATTTGTGTGATCTAGACCTCGTAATAGCAAAGTATGCGCTGGACGTTACGTTTTCCATAAATTAGCACGTGGGAAGTGGTGCAGATCGTTGCGTTAACATGATATACTTTAGCACGTGCTCGCACTAGTACGTAACTAGCTTATCTCGATAAATTGCAACCATTGAGCGTTGCGTTCACTGTCGAGGTTGCTGTACTTCTCGAAGTTCACGGACCGCAACTGTTCCGTCTCGACCATTGCAGTTTCTCTTTCCCTTTTACTCGTAGCTGAAGGCATACCAATGCCATGCCTCTACCAACTATTGATTCGCATATAATTAACGTAGAATTTGTATAATTATTAACCGGTTTACTGGCCGTGCGAGTTCGAAAGGAGATATCAATAAATCATCGGGTTCCTTCTGCAGTTTCTTCAGTAACTGGATATTAGATTTCAACGCTATGACGAAAGTACGTAATGCATAATATTACTTCAATTTTCCGAAATTAATTGCTCGATTATGTTTAATTTAGTCACTCGATTGTTGGTTCCTCATTTTGTTTATTCGTCTGTAAGCGCTTCCGGAAAGTAATGAATGTGCTCAGCTTAATATCATCTGTTTAATTGCAACGAATGGAACGTAATTTCATAATTAGCAAGGCTATTTAAAGACTTGTCGCTCTCACAGTTAATAATTAGAGACAGGTGTGACACGAAAAGACAATTATGATTCTTTCCGCAGTTTCATTTAATTAATCGCTCGGTTGAGAGTTCAGTATTGTGATGATAAATTGTCTATTTGAATTTGCCCATTCATCATCTTGTAAGTTTCGTTTATAAACATTTTCTATTGTACAGAAATTAGTGTATCGTGGCAAACGGGAGAATTAGAAAGTCATTTTAGAATTAATAATTGATCCCTACTCATACTTCACTTTTAGCCGTAAAACGTCTTTTACAAAATGACTTTAAATGGTTAAGACACATCTTTTGACACCAAAAGTGAGATAGAATATGAGCCATTGTCTTTTGAAGACGTGCCGCTCTCACAATTTATAATTGGAGGTGTGACACAAAAAGACAATTACGATTCTTTCCACAGTTTCACTAATTAATCGCTCCGTTGAAAGTTCAGTATTATGATGATAAATAATTTCATTGGATTTGCTCGTTCATCATTTGGCAAGATTTATTTGCTTAGGTGTATATATTTTTTCTCGTGTGTAGGTATTTGTATATCGGGTCATGCACGAGGATTAGAACGTCTTTTTACAATTAACATAGTCCTTTGAAAACGCGGCGCTCTCACGGCTCAGAAGCGTGACATTAAGAGGCAATTATTGTTCCCTCTGTAGTTTCACCAGGAACACGATGTCATCAATGTTCATCGTTCTGCCATAAGTTCAGCTGATGGGACTGGCTAGGATTCGCGTTAGGGAAAGTGATTCGGAAGGAGAGAGGCTTTCTCTTTGCATACCGCATGGCATTGTTAATGGCGCTAGACAATGGGGTTCCTGCATGCACCGGCCATCGTACTAACTCGTATATAGTATCATTCCTGCATTGAAGAAAAAGCTTCGTCGTCATCCTTCTATATATATATACTAATTCTATAAATTCTATATATATAAAACGTCAAAATGTTTATAACATTTTTCTCCAAACACCGATTAATTTGAAACTTTAACGCGTGATTATGGTGGCCCTAAGGAAGAACTCGATGCTCGTGAAATTTCATTTTTCACAAGAAAATATGATTTTGGTTCTAGTCTGGGATAAATAAAAAAGATTTTTCTTCAAAAATGAAATCTTACGAGCATCACGTTCTTCCTTAGGGCTGCTATAATCACGTGTTGAAGTTTCAAATGATTTGACGCACCCACTTTGGAAAGAAGTTTTATAAACATTTTGACACTTTATATGTATAAAATGACCCTTTCATATCACCTTAATAATGCCAAACTGATTTTCTGACTTCGATAGGCCTCTGCCTGACTTAGAAAATGGCGTCTCCATTACTTGGTTAGCTTTCTCAACAAGTTTTGTCACCAATGTGCATCGTCTTATTACATCACATTTAATGATAGGGTGTTTAACGGCAATAGTCAGAAAGATACAATTAAATCGTTTTGAATGTGACTCCGATATTGTAGTGTTTGAAAAATGTTTAAATATAAACCCGAGCTTACAAAACGTTCCAAAATTTGTATGAATTATGTTTTTCGTAAAGTTATGCATTTCATTATTATGTTAAAACTTTAACGACGGGGCCACGATGCCGACAATGTCCACCCAATAAGGTATTACATCGTCCTGTCGATAATGTTCTTATACCAAATGGTATTAGTAATTAGAAAAACGTATTTTAAGGTGTATATAAATAGGGTCAAATACGACCACATTTTTTTTCCAATTTTCCAGCATCTCAGGATGCGGACAAGGTTTCCTGAAGCGGGGAACAAGAGAAAATCGTTGCAAAACTCGTAAATGTAAGGCGGCATCGAATGGTCACTTCTTATTGCTCGTAAGTCCGTAAAAGAAATTATAGTATTCGAGGCATCTCAAGGTATTCCATTGTAGAGGATTGCGAAAACGCAGACGAACGTTAAGTCTGAAAGATCATTGTAGCAGAGGTGAGGTATCGAACGTTTTTCAAGATTTCCGTTTGCGAAATATTTACAACGTTCGTTAACAGTTAACTTTTGAATGACTGAAAGTTACCTAAGCAGTAACCATTCGCAATGACAAGAAACCGGAACAAATGACCGCAATTTCTTTATAATATACTCCGAAGCACGTGAAACTTTTTAAGTACCTACATTTAATTTCCCTTTTAATAGATCAACGGGTCGATATATCGAATGATTGATTAGTCTCAGGTAATGAGAAAACAGAAGTGCAATGCGAGGTAAGGGAAACTAAGTAGGGCGAGTTCTCGAATTCAAGGCTGCATGAGGTGTGGTGACTCTTTTTTCTTATATTTTTGCACCATTTGTGGTCGCCTTGTAAAACAACCTGGCCCGGACGAATAACCTCGGATGAGTACAAGAGAAAAGGACGTGAAAACCTCTACAGGGATCGGGCATTAAATATAAGTGTAGCCTTTAGAAACGCTCAAATATCTTGTCGAGGTCGGTCGGAAGGATGCAACCTTGGAGCAGGATAAATTCATGTCTGGAGGGTGTACATCGATGAAGTATTCGTCAACCTTTCTCCTCGTTGTCAACGTTTTATTGTTGTCTGGCAGCTGTCCCTCAACTCTTGATAAGTTAAGCCAAGTTAAGCAAAATTAGGTCAAACCAAAAGCCAGTTGAGAGACGAAATAATTTACGGCCCTGTAGTTATAAATTATTTAATCACGGACGTGTTCACTTTTTATCACTCCCTCATTGAACTCAAAAGTCATGTACTTTTTGTTGCATTGTTATTGCAATTTCCGTACTCTGCAATCTTATGAAAGGTCCAGAATTAGTGAAAATTAGTTCACGCGATGGCACGCCTAATTAGGGATGGGCGATTCGATATATTTTAAATTATCGATACATTTTGTCCGGTATTGGTGCATCGCGATCCATGTTCAAAACATGTTCAAAATACAAAATTGCACCGATTGTGTTATCTTATCGCCTTTCTGTGTATTCCTCCTCAGTAATCTACCTAAGAGCTTGTTTCTATGTTTTGTCGACGACCCATCTAAATAATAATAAACTGTTACTATCACCTTAAAGGCATTACCAGCAATTATACATTTCAAAATATGTTTTATCGTTGTGAAGAAATGACGACATTGTACTTCTTTCACGAATCAAATGAATGAATAGTTCTCACCGGATTTATATTTCGCCTATCCTTTATATTAATCTTATAAAAGTGCCTGTACATGGAAATAAAATATATTCTGGATCATTAATGCATCGGTACACTCAGTATCGATACATTATTGTACTATCATATATGATATTACATTGTATCGATAGTTTGTGTTACGACCCAGATCGATGGATCGGAATATCCTTACGCCCAATTAACCAATTAACAGGACAATTATACGATTGGGAATGGAGAAGCAACAATCGAATACAAATTCGATGATCCATCATGTCGCAAGATTTTATCAGTGGGGATAACTAATATTGATCGTGATTTGAAATTCATGAAAGAATGGACGTGCCTTCGCGGTAGCTTACTACACAGGGTAGGGAAAAAGTTCCCGTACAAAAGTAAAACTGAAAATTAAACCTCATTCAAACAAAATAATTATCAACATAATTCACCAAAATGAATCCCAGCCAATTCTGTACAACTTTACTTGAACAAATGTTCAAAATATCCGCTTTCGAGCTCTTCAAACGTTTTAAGAACAGACTTTTTACGGAAACGTTTTCCTCGCCTTGTAAATCCCACCGATTGGGAACTTCTTATAAGACTCACGCTATTGCATCTTCTACGTGTAACAATACTTTAATACTTTTTATATACGATTTACTCATTTGGTCCAATCAATCATTACATTTCTACGCGACAGTTCTCCGGAATCGTTCGCCTTTATATTATTTGCTTCTTTCATTCACTTTTCTATATGGTTCCCTAGTAGCATAGAATAATTTCTAAATATTTCTTTGTAATCTTTGCTAAACATCTCAAGCGACATATGTTTTAAGATTTCTTGTAGATTTCATTCGATGATATCTGAAATATTTATTGAAAATCTCAATGACATATTTAGTTTCAATAATTTATAAACATATAGAGAAATTATATTTTTTAACTTATTAACATAATAAAAATACATTTTTTACTTCACGACTATTATCGGACACTTCATTTGGTATCAAAAAACACGAGAAATTTTTCTAATATTTTCGTTCCGCTATTTCATTATGGGAGCAAAACGTGTGATTTTGATTTTAAATATTTTTAAAACGTTTATAATGTATTCGGCAGATAATATTTAAAAAATACTTGTATTAAAATGAAACGAAATGTTTTGTATATCTGGTAGAAAAATATTATGAAAACACATGGAGGTAATATTATATATATATTACAGGGATAATATTCTAAAGTAAACGTTTTGCAAATATTTCAAATGTCTGGTAAATATTTACAAAATGTACGATATTCGTTAAATATATAGAAAGTATAGGACAAATATTTTGTGCTACTAGGGTTCGTACGTTTCGTCAAATACCAGTTGAAAATAATTCGTAAATGGTGAGCCTGAAACTAATGCGGTAATTCCTGACTTTACGATTTCTTTTCTTTATCCCTCATTTCACCGATCTCCATTCCGAGCGGTGAAACGTCGGAGACGCGCTTTCGTCGTTTCTAGCAGATTTGACAGTTACGGTGTCATTATGAAAGAATTTTTATAGGCTTTCGTCGACGCATTTGGAAAAGTGCACACGATATGGAGAGCCTCTGTGCAATTGAGCGGATTTACGATGCTTTTAAGCCACTTTGGGGAACACGCGTGGCTCTCGTAGGTTCACTCTTAAACTCCCGATTATTCTTGAGACACACACCCTGACGAGTTGAGGAAAATCGCACAATCGCGTGTTTCCGGTCGTTCCTTTCACTGCAACATTTTTTTAGAACGCACGTTTTTATCGGTATTTCTATATCGATTTCAAAATTTGTTGATTAGGCGAGCATCACACATACGGATGAATTAAATTTCAAATGTCGTGAAAATAATTTCAACTCGCGAGGAAACTTTTTTTAAACCATGTTTACTATTTTTTCTGTAGGGTGCAATACTGTAGAATTTAAGATCAATAAAAGTAGCGTTACTCATAACGCATTGAATGTATATTTCCTTTCGAATGTACATTGTGCTACTCATAATAACGCATTGAATGTATGTGCGTGTGAGAAAAAAACGGTAATTATTACGTATAAAAAATAATTGTTTTGTGTTGGGAGTGTTTGAATTATTTAATATTTCAATTCGTGAGACTTATTGTCGACTCCTGACTGATTTTTAAATTCATACAAATAGATCCAACAAATTGCCGTGGAAAAGCCACGTTAGAAATCATTTCCCTTCGTTTCCTTTCTTCGGTTAATTCTTTCGAGGCAATAATTTTCAGAATAGATTCCGAAAGGTTTGCGGCTGGTTTGTATTAATAAAAACTTAATCGACCGCCGTTTGAACAGTTGCACAATAATGAATTAGCAGCCTGAACACTGGATACTTTCTATTTGACGTCTCCATTGTTAGTGGGCGAGCAAATAACCAAGAACTGTCGAGGCTTGCGGCACTTTGATAAATGTCACGTGCAATGATACTTTTCTTCGCTGACTTGTACATTTTGGATGATTAGATTCTTCCACGAATCAGGTCGAATCAAGCCAGGTTCTAATGCGATACTTATTGTTAATCATAATGAACATGTTGCGGTAAGCTCACTCATGAACGTTTGTCAAAAGTAATCTTCTTTAATCATTTGTGTAGGATGGAATAAGGCAAAGGATGTATTCGTACACATATAAAATAATTTAATTAAATAATTCATGACCGCATAGAAAAGAAAAACCTTAGAATGATAGGTACCTACACACTGATTTATGAGGAAACACCCAATTCTTATAAATTTATTACATACCTTTGTAAAATATATAAATGAAATGTTATATACCTTAGTACAGCATAACTAAATAAAACTTAAAGAAATATTTTAAAATTACAATATTTCTTAACAGTGTACATGCAGCGTAAGTACCGAAATTAGATATCAGGACGGAATGCAATTAATCCATTTCGATAATGTTTCGTCGTAAGACTTAAAAATGTAGTGTCGTAGGAAAATAGTTAATTATACCTTGTAGTTTAAAGTACATTATGAAAAAGACTCTGGTGGACCTCAGTTTTAAGAAAATCGTGGTAATTGTCGGATCACTCTTGCCCTACAAGTCTTTATTGACTTGAAATACTGGAATAACCCGTCGGTCTGTTCTCGAGTTAGGTCGAGTGCCCTCGTTTGCCTAAATATTCGAAAATTCGTTCATCTCTTTTCCGAGGACAAAGACCCCGCTTAACCTGACCGAATTAAAAAAAGAAAAATGTCTTTTCCTTTTCTGAATAAATCTATACGTTATTGCGGAGGAAAAGTGTTATTTGATTTCATAAAAAGAAGCGACGAGAAGAACTGACTCTAAAAGAAATCTCAAAACCCCTTACGAATTTACAATTAAAGCGGGGATGTGGAACGTATGAGAAATATTAATTCCTCATAGTTCCATGCTATGAATAATTTTGACAAAATTATTATTTCATTCTCTAAAATAAAACTGACCGGAGAAAATGAGTACAGAGGGTTATTAAGAACTTTCTGATTTCTTTGAGGTGGCAACCTACAATTAATACGAATTTGCGATCACTCGAAAAGTTGCTCTGCGTGAATAAAAAACAGTTTCACTGTCTCTACACCCCGAATAATGGCACTGGCCTGTGACAAGGCGAAAGAACTCACTAAATGAAAACTTTCCCACTCGTTATTATTGTCTGAATCACCTCGCAATTAGCGTGACTTGCGGTAACTACTTTTACTACCGCTAAACGGGGGTAAGACTTTTCATCCTGTGCGGAATTCTGCGTTAGGAATTCTTTCCTCTTTCCCGCTGACAAATCCTATTAAGCCGATGCGGTCTTCAGAAATTTCTGTGATGTGCTATATCCTTTTAATGATACTTCAACTAATGCAGCATGTAATTTCGATTAAAATTCTTCAATAAAATATTTCCCGAAATTAACCTACACTTGGATTTTTTTTCAACTTGTAAAAAAGAAAGACTAGCTAGATGGACAAAGTGAACTTCACCTGTCATATTGAGCATAAAAGCATGAGGGAGAAAGTAATTTTTTTTTTTTCTCGTGACAGGAGCTCCTGCGTTCTCTCTCCGGATAATGCAGAAAATTGCGGCATTAAATTGCCTCTCGTGTAATGATCGAATGTACAAATGTATACTTTCGGATTCATAACGGTGCTATTACAAAATGTACCATTTTCTCGAATGCTTCCCCAAAAGCGTTCGCACCGACCCAGTATTTCCTTTTTAGAATTCAAAAAATGAAATCGCAAGTCATCATTACCTTCCACGTCTACATATACGAATAAGACCTCGCGTCTTGGAATAAAGTCTCGTACCGAAATTGCGTCATACTTCAAACAAGAAAAATGAATAATTGCCGACAATTTCGGTTAAAATGTTTTTCTTGGTGAATATAAATCCTTAAATCGTTGCGATCGTTTTCTTGGCGTCTTAAGGTGAAGTGAAACACGTCGAGTAACTTGATCGATGTCGATAAAGAAGATTTTTCTAAATACCTACGTTGCTGTCGTTCGTTTTTATATCGACAGCTATGTCGAATTATATTGGGTATTGTACTAAAAGGCATACTCCACCTGTCGTTTTCGTACAATAATTATAAAGAAATCGAATAAAAACTCCAGAAATTCCCAGGATTCATGTTTTCAGAGGCCCTAACTTACTGCAGAGAGACCCTCTGCGCCGTCTGTGATTTCCAGGTCAATTAAATTTTCACTCCGAGACCTCGTATTCCCATCGTTTTAGCATAGAAGCGCATACAACACTTTTTTTGCCTTTATCTCGTTCAAATGCGAGTTTGTCGATTACCAGAGTGTTCTAAATTGTCGTAAAATTGTCCCGACCCTTTCGTTTCACATATTAGAGCCTTCGATACTTGTATATGGATCGAAATATGAGAGCTCGCCGCCATTTTGGTTCTGATCTGGGCTGTTAAAAAATGTTTTCCAAAAATCCAAATTTGGAATGTATCGGGATAATTCTAGATGATCACGAGTCATGTGTCAAAGTTTCGGACAGTTTGATCCAATACCCTTAAAAAAAAGTGTTGTATTCGAATCGACTGACTTGAGGGGGGTTTCACTTCACCTTAAGATTTTTATACGCATTTTCGAGTGCATGATCCAGCGAAAGTGAATCTTTGGATCTCGTGAGACGTGATTACAGAATCCTGGAGTCCTTGTGATTGTTTCCGCGAAAGTCGGTGTAATGATACCGAGTTATCCGAAGCAGGATGGACGACATCAGCGATGCGTAATGCGATCCTTCGGGAATAGACGTGCAAGGGCTTACGTAATTTTAATAATCTCATGAATTTCAAGCTCAGTTGTGATTCACGGTCCATACTTTATCGGCAGGACTTTCTAATGGAGCGAGGAAGCGTGTGGGCTGCCTTCAAGGTGCGCTTCTGATGATACGAGGAGATGCCAGTAGAGGAGAGCTGAGGTAACACGTGTATAGGAGGGACCTGTTACGGAACTACGGCATGGACTGTACATAGACTATATACTAGGAAGTCCACATTTGTACCTAACTGTCTTTTATGGGAATTTTTATGTCAACGCCATATGGCACTTTCTTACAAATTTCTTTCTCCCATACGAGCCTTTATTCTTCCCTAAGTATCTGCGCTTACTTACATTTTCCTACACTGTTAAAGAAGAACTATTGGCACTTGATAACGACATCGAATTTATCATTTTTCTGTAACCTCGTGGACTAAAAGTGTATGAACTTTGTGCATATTTTTCAAAATGCGTTCCTCAAACCGTAGGTGTTTTATATCAATGAGCTTGTGAGAAAGTTACGAATGAAAGAATTGAATCTGGTGAATCTGAAGAGAAAATTAAAAGTCAGTATCGTTTTTATGATTTATAAATGATTTTTAGAGGAAAAACGTGTGAGCTGTGTGTCGAATAAATTTCGTGTATAAGTGATGCCTAGAGGTGAGAAATTTCTTCGTCGGTAACGATATTCTGTACGCGTAAAGAAAATGCTAGGAAGTTGGTACATACGTAATACTTCTGTAACAATATTTTTGCCAAAGTCATTCCGCATTTACTTAGAGAATGCCTTTCCCCGGAGCAGGCTTAATCTTCCTTTAATGTCCATCATCTCAACGTCAATCCGTAGGTGGACCATCCGCGTTTCCCCGACTCTCGGAAGAACAGAAGACACGGAAATGCACCATAATTTGCACGAAAAGGAGGCTTTACAAGAAAATGAATGGAGGTACTCTTCCGAGGTTTCTCTAGTCATCCACCTGTCGCATGTAACGAATGACAGTTGCGAGTTTACATTTCCAGGTTGATCGCATAACCTAGTTCTCGTATCGATGCCAACCGACATAATCAACAGTTTACTTTTTAAAAAACTTTCCTTTTGCAGATTCACCGATCGCTTTTAAAAATCATTCAACCGATTTTCTTAAGTTATATGAAAGTTTTTCCCTCTTTTTTTTTTCGCACGAAGAGGAAATGCACATTGAAACCAAAACATAACTAGAGAAACAGATCATTCAACCGATTTTCTTAAGTTATATGAAAGTTTTTCCCTCTTTTTTTTTTCGCGCGAAGAGGAAATGCACATTGAAACCAAAACATAACTAGAGAGAAAAATCATTCGACTGACTTTCTTAAGTTATATGAAAATTTTTCCCTATTTTTTTTTTTTCGCACGAAGAGGAAATGCACATTGAAACCAAAACATAACTAGAGAGACAAATACAGGAGAGACGAAATCCATTTCACGATGTCGGCTACACTTCCTTCTACCTGAATCATGATGTCGAGCACAGTCATTGACTGATATTAGCTGAATCATTCCTTTCGATTTCACAGAGTAACAGATCCCAAAGAACTCGCGTTTAATGCTCAATCACTCTCTCGGCGATGACATCTCCAAAGAGATTGACCTAATTCATCCAATAGGAAATTTCAATGTCTCTAACGTAGGGCATTTTTGAGCATCCCCTAGTAGCATAGAATAATTTCTAAATATTTCTTTGTAATCTTTGCTAAATATCTCAAGCGTCAGATTTTTTAAGATATGTCGTAGATTTCATTTGAAGATATCTAAAATATTTGTTGAAAATCTCAATGACGTATTTAGTTTTAATAACTAATAAACATATACCGAAATTATATTTTTTAATTTATGAACATATAATAAAAATATATTTTTTACTTCACGATTATTATCGAGCGCTTCATTTGGTACAAAAAAAACACGAGAAATTTTTCTAATATTTTCGTACCGCTATTTCATTATTGTAACAAAACGTGTGATCTTGACTTTAAACATTTTTAAAACGTTTATAATGTATTCGGAACATAATATTTAAAAAATACTTGTATTAAAATGAAACGAAACGTTTTGTATATCTGTTAGTAAAATATTATGAAAACACATGCAGCTAATATTATACAAATATTATGAGGCTGATATTCTAAAGTAAACGTTTTGGAAATATTTCACATGTCGGCTAAATATTTAAAAAATGTAGGATATTCATTAAATATATAGAAAATATGAGAGAAATATTTTGTTCTACTAGGGTCATTTCTTAGACATGCGCGTTACTTTTACAGCTTCAGAAAAATAAACGAATTTCAAAAGGTTTCACTTTTGATTCCGATTATTCTCTGAATGCGGTTGATCGTGTAAAAGACATCTTTATTGCTCGATCATCAGGTTGTTGTAGGTGAGTCCACTTTGAATGCGTGTCCCTGAAGGCCTTAAAAAGATCGACCTGCTTCACATGAAAGAAGGACCAACGCTTCAAGGCCGTTAAAGGGGATTTACGGGAAAAGGGACCAGGATTCTGACTCTTAACTAAACTTTCGAGTCTAGGAATTTCGTTGCCCAACACGTATTATACAGCGTCTTCCTCTCGATTTGAGTATGCGAGAACTTGGTCAAGAAGTCGATGAAAATAACAAATTCGAGATTTCTGACCACCGTGATCTCAAGAGAAACTGCTTTAATAGAAAGATCGCATTAATAGGAACGTTTCGACTTATTAGACCTGTAATACTACCGATTGCAATGCTCTTACGAAATTAACCGTGAAAACCTTGATGCAATGACCGAGAGAAAATTTCTCATAAGCGATCAAGTAGTCAATCCCCTCTGTCTACCCGTTGACCATAATTATTTCACGCGACTTTTCAAATATTACTTTATCTACGAAAATGAAATGCTCATCGACCTACAGTTTACGGAAGTATTTCAATAATCACCTTTGAAAGATTAAGGTGAAGTGAAACACGCCGAGGAACTTGATCAACGTCGATGAAAAAGATTTTTCTAAATGCCTACGTTGCCGACGTTCGTTTTTATATCGACAGCTGTGTCGAATTATATTGGGTATTGTACTAAATGGCATACTCCACCTGTCGTTTTCGTACAATAATTATAAAGAAATCGAAGAAAAACTCCAGAAATCCCCCGGATTCATGGTTTCAGAGGCCCTAACTAACTGCAGAGGGACCCTCTGCGCCATCTGTGATTTCCAGGTCAATTAAATTTTCATTCCGAGACCTCGTATTCCCATCGTTTTAGCATAGAAGCGCATAAAACACTTTTTTTGCCTTTATTCCGTTCAAATGCGAGTTTATCGATCACCAGAGTGTTCTAAATTGTCGTAAAATTGTCCCGATCCTTTCGTTTTTCATATCAGAGCCTTCGATAATTGTATATGGATCGAAATATGAGAGCTCGACGCCATTTTCGTTCTGGTCTGGACTAAGTTAAACAATTTTTTCCAAAAATCCAAATATTGAATGTATCAGGATAATTCTTAGACGATCACGAGTCATGTGTCAAAGTTTCGGACAGTTTGGTCGAATACCCTTAAATAAAAAGTGTTGTATTCGAGTCGACTAATTTGAAGGGGGTTTCACTTCACCTTAAAGACTGTGCAATAAGAACCCCAGAACGTACCGTATTCATGAAACTGATTGTTCGGTTCTGTTGGAATTGAGTTTCGCTATTCGCTATAGACGGCCTTATTGTTTATGCTACGACAAAGAAATATATGAAAAATTCTGATTACAAGCCTTCATGAGCTTGAAAATCGGTCGTAATTTATGAAGTATCAGAAATCCTTGGGAAAGGAATTTTGAAAATCAGTGTCACTTAACAGCAAAAAGTCGAACTTCGAGGCATGGTACGTATCCTTTAAAAGATTGATCTTAGATTTGAATCCGGAGTTCTGACGCTCTATAAATGATATGCCGTCATTAATGTTCTCCCTGTGTTACGAAGTCATTAACGCTGAATGAGCGCAACTACAAAACTGACATTGCAAAGCAATAAAATACTCAGTGTAAGTGAGATCGCGAAACGATGTATCCTTTTCCATGTTCACGTTATTGGGTCAATGTGCCGGCGTCTCGCAATGCGAAGTGCAAGTTGCATGCGCACGTGCTTCCACGTGCACTAAACCACGACAAGGTGAATAATGGAGTGGTGCAAGAATAACATCCCCCCAACTCGAATAATTGCATATACGAGGATGACGTTCCCTTAACTTGAACAATTGCCCATACGAATGCTCCGATTACAAACAAATAAACAAACAAAAAGTTAAATAACCGCGACATAGGTGGCATTGACTGAGGAAAGTAAAATGCTCTTTCGAAAGCATTTAATTTCGTTTTTTTCCGCTCTTGTTTTCGCCTCGTCGTAACGAGGTTGCTCGTCGGTGCTTATACTGCGCTAAAAGTGAAATCTTCGCGATGAAAGTGGACGGCAGTTTTGAAGGTAAAGATCGTTCGGCGATGGTTGCCTTTCTAGGAGTAGAACAGAAAAGCGAGATAGCTCGGTCGTAAGCCGAGCTTTCAATTTCGAATAAAAATCCCGGCCTTTGAATTCCTCAAACGGCGAAAGTCAAGCGGATTAAAAATATGATTCATTTCTTCCACCGAGGAGAAACTAGAGGAGAGCTGACGCTGCGGTTGAAGAGTGGCTCCAAGAAATCTTACGAAGCTTCCATTTCTGGAAGAGGATCCCCTGTGGAACCCAGTGATCGCGAAATCAATACGCGATACTGATAAAAGTGTACGACACTACTGCATGTATGCCAGAGCATGTGTATTCATTGTTTATACGAATGACCCAACAATTTGTTCACATGAATACAACCTCTGCTAATATGACAGTTCTGACAAAATATTTCACTATTCCGAATCACGGATATTTATTTAAGCATGTATTTCTTAGACGTATACGTTGGAATACGTCGTATCTTTTCGTCTTTACTTTTATAATAAATCAACAAGCTTTATAAAGTGTTAACTGATATGTCTCCATGGGCATATTATACATCAGATGAGTATAACGTAAATAAAAAATACTAAAATCAGCAACATCATTTCCTGCTAACGTGTCGGCAATACGAGGATACAAAAGCATGGTAACAATATTAAATTGAACATGTTGATCAATTAGAAGAGAGCAATGTAATTCTAGTAATTAGGTAAAGTATTAAAGGATGAAGGGAGGAATATTGACTTTTCTCTTAATACGTGGTTTTATCATAGGACAGTTAACTTTATCATTAGAGGACGACAGTGATGAGCTCGAAGAATTTTGGTCGGGATCGATGACTAACCCTTTCGATTCAGCAGTGAATGCTCACTTCGAAATCTCCTTCTCTTTAGGAGAAAGTGAGGGCGATCGATCTCCTCGGTTTTTGCAAAGAAATGGCTTATTCTTAATGGTGAACCAAGTACCGCACATTGTCTGTCAAATCTAACGTTCAGGGAAACAAATAGAAATTCAGTCTTTAATTCTCGACTAAGTTTTTCATATTAACAAATTCTCAGTTTATCGATATTCCGTATCAATTGCTTCCCAAGGATTGATAAAAAAAAAGTCTCTAGTTAAAACATGAAGTTTGAACTTTTGTATCTCATTTGTGGGAGATTCGCGTTAAAACGCTCTCACTAATTAATGGGAATTTAATTAAATGTAATTAAATACATTAATAAATTTCTGAGAAAGATGCCTACTTGTCACGTGGGGTCATTTAAATGTATAAACTAAAATCTGAAGAAGATGTATCATTCTTCTGTGAGCTCCCGACTTTACCGAATGCATTATGAATAAGTCGTAACTGTCGATTAACATCACTCTATTGACCAATAGGAATTTCGGAGTAAACCAACGATTTCGATGGCAAAGGCGTCTGGTGTGTTTCAAAAACCTTTAGCCATCTTTGGGTGATAATGACGTCTGGATGCGCAATGCTCGCAACTTTCTATTGGTACAATACATTTAAACTTCGAGACGGCCATCCAGCCAATGAGTTTTACGATAGTTCGACGACGACCACACCGAGAAGTTTTGTCATCCAATATTTGACTAATAAAAGTGCCGAGGGCTGAGGAAAAATGTCTCCGTAAGGTGTCTTTTGTAGGTAATCATACATCAAGTTTCGTTTCCAGTAGCCAAACTTTTACTTTCTATCCTCATTTTCTACAACTATTTCGTCAAGTTCAAAGAATGCTTTATTGTTAATGGAGCTTTCCTATTATTTCTAAAATTGGTAACCACGTTGCCATCAGCTACGAATTTTGGTAACAGTTTCTAACGTATGAGACATCATTTTAACAAGTTAAATAATTCTACCGTAGAAGAAATCTCTACGTAAAAATTACCTTTCATAGCCCAGAGCTCGTGGTTTCTTAACCCTTCCAAGTATCTGGTCACATCCTTGGCACATTCATCACCGATGGAATATTGCCTTTCTGCCCAATTCCTCTCGAGATTTCTCGAACTATAGACGTCCAGAGTCTCAGAAATAGTGGTCCAGTTCCTAGGAAGAATTTCTTCGTCCTTCGGAAGACTCCTGATACGATGCACGGACAATTGATGATCCGCTGGATCTTGAGAGCTTACTGGACTCAAGGGTAAAAGTCTTTCCGTCTCTCCACCGGCGAAAGTAAGGCCGGCAATAGTTAGTAAAGTTAAGAAAGGAATACCGGCCATTGTTGCTAACTTTCCACGCGAGAGTATTAAACCGGTTCCTCGGAAATTAATAATTAATTTCAACTCTATCTCTGTCAAGACTTCATAATGATCCTTCGATTCCCGCTTCACTCATCGACGGATCAGTTCCAGACGTCTACCGTAATTTCTCTTTTTTTTTATTTAACATAAATATTCCTCCTAATTAAATAGATTCTTAGTTATTTAATGCCTTTATATCGTGAGATCTTGCACTTCCCTTCTTCGAATTTCTCTCAATGAACTCTCACCGCTCGTCCATTGACATCCGTGTAGTTCATTACCATTCTGTATAATTTAATTACATTATTAGGATCGTTCATCAATAAAAGTACTACTTTTTTTTCTTTTTTATAAATATTTTTTTATAGTATTTACTCCGTTAGCACGTTCAATTAATACATCCCGACTTCCACGAGAAACAACGAACCCGTCGAGCTACGGTTAAGATGTTCGACGATTTTTCAATTATACTAATCAACGTGTCGAGGAAATCCCTTCTTCTAGTAAAGAGTACGGCGCACTTTATCCGACTACCCCGGGGTAGAATATTTTTCACCCCACAGGATATTTTGGATAACTTCGTTGGATTCGTTGACAAGCCTCCACAGTCGATGAGCTGATTTCTTTCCAACAATTGTTGATCATTACTTTCATTTGAAAATTACCGAGATTTGCAGAGTCTGAGAGCCGATTCAAGATGTCGATTACTTTGTCGTCGATTTAACGCGATTGGGTCCTTTTAGTTGGATGGCCACCGCCGAACTGTATCGTCCAACTTAGGAGCTGGTGGAGAAATGGTTTTGCCCACCAGTAAAGGTACGGTTGACGTTAAGCAGATACTCATGGAGGGGGACCGGTGAAAACTTAAACCTTATACCAGTGTTGAAGGAGCAGTGGAAGGATGGGCGTGTAAGTATGAATTGAAAGCATCTGTATGTGTACCAGCACCTGTGCACGTAGGTATACGCGCCCAAGGTACTTACACCTGGGAAATAAATTTTCTTAAAAATCGTCAGACAATTGTATTTTCCGCTAAACAATTATATTTTTAAGCACATTTCCATGGTTGACCTGAACATTTTTTCGTATTTCACATTCCTGTATAACGCGTTAAGGGGATAAGGAAAGTGGCATCTGAGAGGTCGATCGTTCATGAAACTTTTCGTTGAACTGGGTGTACAGAATCGTTTCAAAATTTGTAACGTGAATATGGAGTCTATAAAGAAGGTCCTGACACTCGTAAGATTTCATTTCTTATACAGAATTTAAAAAATGCTTATAAAAAAAATTGTAAAGAAATTGTAATTTCATGAGTGTCAGGACCTTCCTTATAGTTTCCATATTCACATTGTAAAGTTTAAAACAATTCGATAAACCCAGTTCGAAGAAAAGTTTCGTTAACAAAACCTCTTCAACGTCACTTTCATATCACCCTTAATATATGATTTTGTTACTTTCGTATCATATTTGCCATAAACTTGTGTTCATAAATTAATAAGTTGATACACGTGTAACTATGTAACAGACGTTGGAACCTCTTAATACACAATACGTTTAAATGTTCCAACGCTGAAAGAAATTTGATTAATCGAGAGGACAAAATATAGAACGAATAAAGGGAAGTAGATTTTAATTATGTTCTTTTTCTTCGAGAGAACAATTAACTAAAATATCGATAACGCGAATCGCGTCTTATATAAGTATAAAGACATTGGACTTCACCGCTAGAAACCGAACTGAATGACATTGCCACGTGAGGGCGACAAGAATCCTGCGTAATTATACTTACTGCCAAGTATAATTAGTACGTTAGTATCTATAGATCATCTACAGCCATCAGAACCTAACAGTGATGAGTGACGATGCATGTTGTAATCAAAACAATCATCGACTGTACCAATATAGTATCCAAGATAACCATTACATTTTCTATCCTATAAATATTCCATATCTAATACTAAAGTTAACGAGACATGTAATCCAAATTGTATGATAATTCGAATAATTGAAAAATGTTCAATCGTCAAACTTAATATAGAATGCCAGCCTGTCAAAGAGCAAATTTAAAAAAGATATTGTCTACCATGGACAAACATGAAAATTTACGAGGAAAAGTCTGTATCTTCGTAAACGTGCCCTTAACGTCTCCTTAACTTGTAACTATTATTTCTGCGTGATTGACGATGTATGCTGTAAGAGGAACAATCATCGCTGTTACCGGTATAGTCACCGTTGCAGAATTTCCTCTCCGTAAGTGCTGATTATATAAAACTAAACTTAATTTGTCATGACACGACAATATCTTTACGCTACATTATATGATAATTACTGTAACTAATGTCTATCGCCAATCGCCACATTTTATGCAGTATTAGCTAATGGTCGAAGGGCACATTTTCCAAATGAAAATTGTCTACTGGGAATGAGTGGGAACATTTATGAAGAGTAGTTCAAATATACTCAATAAAGGCGGCCTTAATATCCCCTAAGCGTTTACTATTCTCTCCGTGTCGGTCATTAAGGGCAAGGAGCAAATGAACATGTTGCTGTCTATTTCTGGTTAAGCGTTCTATTCTATTATGGTCAGAGTAATGAGGCAATCGAAGATACTGGCGACAAATTCTTCGTCGGGATGACTTATGTTAAATGTATTTGTCGTGAGCACTCGCATCGTGCAACTTTGCACGTATGTGCATCGGAGATAATGTGGTTAACGTCGTTCGAGGGAGATGCATATACTTTCGCTAAAAAGTACAAATGTGTTGTGCGGGTAATTACACGCGTACCTTTTCCGCATATTTTGACGATGGTCGGTGCAATACGCGTCTCCATTTCAATTTAGAAGATACTTTCACGCTGGGAGAAACAATTGTTTTTTTGAATGAAGTAAAAGAAACTGTAGCATAAAATCAAAGAAATGTAGTCGTCGCTCAAAAATGCCGAATACTTAACTCCAATGTATTGCATCGATCGAATGATTCAAATCTTTAAATAATAAAGTAGGAAATCGAAACCATACATTTTATTTCTTTAACTACAACTTAACCGTCGATTTTGAAAATTGTCAAAATCTTGACAATGGCGAAAGCAGACAGTATTTCTTTAGAAACACGAGATGCGGTATAAGCGTTAAGGAATAAGGATTGTATGTGCGTACCATTAAAGGAAGAATATAGAAATAAGAAGAAGAAACTGTAGCATAAAATTAAAGAAATGTAGTCGTCGCTAAAAAATGCCGAATACTTAACTCCGATGCATTGCATCGATCGAATGATTCAAATCTTAAAATAATAAAGTAAGAAATCGAAATCATACATTTTATTTCTTTAACTACAACTTAACCGTCGATTTTGAAAATTGTCAAAATCTTGACAATGGCGAAAGCAGACAGTATTTCTTTAGAAACACGAGAGGCAGTATAAGCGTTAAGGAATAAGGATTGTATATGCGTACCATTATAGGAAGATTATAGAAATAAGAAAGAATACCGATTCCCATATTCTCAAAAAGAAAAATGCAGATAGGCAGCGTTGCAGACTATTTACTGACTGCATAGCGCCATGAGGCCACGGTTGCTGAAGGTAAATTTATAATGGTAACTAGCAAGGAAAATAAACACTTGATATCCCCGGAAATTGCACATCGGTTGAATAATACGTGGGTAAATTACGTTTCCGTACTGCAATATGAAGGTTAAAAGATACTTCTCTGCAAGGACGAGTAGGAAACCGCTTTTGTATGCACATCATAAGCGAAAATGATTTCAGTGGACACGGGAAAATAAAGGTTGAACCTTTCAAGTGTGGAGTAAAATCTTGTAAACAAGTATATCGAAATGTTTAATTTTAAGCACCCATTATCGTCAATCTTTGCGGAAACAGACTGGCGTAAGGATGATTACAGCTAAGTAACAAAGAAAGAAACGTAATGATTTGTTATTATTTTGCTATGTAATACCATCGAAAGTTGGTAAAAATCCAAGGAACAATGAAAGGAGAACGATATCTCCAAATCTTGAAAGATCAAGATATTGCATCTGGGTGTATGATTTGAAAACTATTGGCAAACCTATAATACTTCAGCATGATAATGATATCAAATTGAAGTTGCGTTCCATTGTTATCAGAATACATCTTTATACAGAATTACTTAAAATCATTTTGTGCCATGATTGCAATCTGAACCACTGTGCGGCAAATAAAACTGCAAAAGCTCAATACTGTCAGACACGTGGGCTAAATTGTAGCAAGCGTGAACAACACTACCACCGTCTTTTTTCAAAGAAATTTAAACAAACTAATGCAAGGAATAAAGTTTGATCGTGCTACTGTGATACGTGCTCGTGGGGGGGNGGGGGTATTGACGAAAGCTGCATTTAAATAAAAAGAAAGTAACAAAGACTCTCTCATTCATTTAGGACAGATAAATTTGAACTTCCTCTTCCATTTTCGTGTTAATTAAATTCCCAACATGAGTTACTGCCATCTGATACTCTTATCAGGCAATATCCCAAAACATATGCGTATTAATGTATATGATGATAATTATTAACAGGGTATAGGTGTATACTTTTTAATCTTTCATTGCAAACTGTTCAATAATATATTATACATTTCTCGCACTGCATAGAAAAGTGAAAAGAAAGTTAAAATAGATATCAAATTAAAGACGATTAAGAAAATGCACAATGCATGACGTAACTAATTAAAATATATTTCTTTAGGAGCATGTTTATTAATCTTGTAAAAACTGAAACAAAATCCGATTTCATTTAGTCTCCATAAAGTATTATCTCTCCCATTAACGCTTAGAAAAAACTGAACTTTATGAAACAGTTTTAAGAACATAGTCATATTCCACCTTGGACGGTGTTGGTCCTCTCACACTTTTCTATTTACTCGTAATTTGCCATGAGATTGTACTTCGGGTTTAGGTCTCTCCAAATACCAAACGTGTTCTATCGATGCGCTATCGGGCCCGTTTACATTGACACCGTCAATATTGGTACCGTCAAATGGCCAATACAGGTCTAGTCGCTGTCAAATTCCACCGCACGTTGCGCACTTTAAAGCGGTAATTCAACACCGAGCCCTGTACTAAAATATTCATCCGACGATTAGATTTTCGGCTCTTTTCGAAATTGCGCCGGCTTTCGAAACGGCCGTTTAAATTCCCCGCGTCACGAGCCGCATTGCGCAATCGTTCTGCGCAGAGCGTGGTCCATCCGCGGGACCAGAAACCGGAGTTTCCGGTTTTTCGCGAGCCTTCGCAGGTTTCTCGGCCGCGTTTGCATAAGGTATGACAGGAATGGCGTACGTGACCTTTGAAAAAGTGTCACGTACTCCTTACAGGAACTTCCGGTTCGAGTTTACAGCCGAAGCGGCGCTGGCAGCGCGGCTGCGCCGGTTCCACGATTTTCGGGGAAAGTTCTGACTCTCTTTTAAATTCTAACTACTTACCGCCGTAACCTGGAAGATCAGGTATGTTCTGTGTCAGGAAATTATCAGTACTAATTGATATGGAGGGCACGAGTAATGTTAAAAATTTCTTTTCCAGCAGATGGCTGACATCACGCAATGAGGCGCATCAATTGCATGCTGGAGTGAGACTTGAAGTTTCACAAAGGAGTCCTATATGATTAAAAGATCATCGTGTGCGTAGCTCGCAATTTCGGAGTCTGTTATCTTCGGGTCGTTTATGCGGAGAACTTATTTTTATAAGGAAAACTCTTGTTACCGCACCTAATGTAATATCATCTAGAAAACCTTCACTCTTGCGGATAATATCAGTATTTTCACATACGGTACATTCATTCGCTTAAGGACATGCTTCTCCGATTTGGGGATGAAACTTCCGGTTTATTACAGTTACACTCTGAAATTGAAGGAGGTATTAAAGAAAGTCAGGAATGCATTTCTATTTGTAAACAATTCTTAACTTAGACAGATATTATTTCTCAATATTACCTACTCCTCATTTACGGAAACATATTTACTATTACCTATATTTTTAAATTCAATCATTCTTATTAATATGAATTTTTGTTGGATAAGCAGTTATATTGTTGTAGAAATACTTTTACTTTTACTTTTAAGAGAAAAAAAGTTCCTATTCTTGTGTCAAAACAAATTTTTACTTCTTACCATCAGTAAAATAAGTTGCAGGTAAGACGAAGTTTCGGAGAGAAAATTTAGTTGACACTGAAATCACAGATGGCGCAGGCACTCTGCAGTCATAATTGATTGCCCTAATAGACATAAAAAACCATGAATCCAGGGGATTTCTGGAGTTTTCCTTCGACTTTTTTTATAATTATTACATGGAAACGGTATATAGAGTATGCCATTTAGTACAATACCTAATATAATTCGACACGGCTGTCAATATAAATACGAACGTCGGCAACGTAAGCATTTAGAAGAATCTTTTTTACCGACGACGATCAAATTTCTGAACGTGTTTCACTTCACTTTAACTTGCAATACTAATAATTCTTACAAAATGAATTTTTTCTGGAGCCAAGAAATTTCATTAGCAAGAGATATTTAGATTGCCGTAAGTAATTAATTATGCCTAGAAAGTAAATTTTTCGCCCAGTGTAATCTTTGAAACATTCTGAATATTATTTCTACACTGGAAAGCTATCGCCTTGAGAATAATTACAGGAAATTCATTTAAAAATTCCATTCTAATTTCATCCTGCGTTTTTCACCTTCTTTCTGTAAACGCAACGTTACCTACACAGTTAACCATGCGTTAATTCTCCAGTTTGTTAATTTACAATTATGAACACATCATGTATTACGATTCGAGCAGACGACACCTTGACATTCCATCCTCTACGAAGGACGACAAGTCCAAATTAGAAACCTATTAGAACCGAGAATGTCTTCTATCTCGATAAAAATCAAAAGTATTCACGAATCCCTTATTGAAACAGTAATATAATGCAGCTAATTATTTATTCCAAAAGAGCCGTTGGAACTTTCGGTCATAGAATATAAACAAATGGAAAAAGATCTATAATCTAAAATATAAATTTACTATTAAGTTTTATTTGGCTATTCATTTTACTTTTATATGTTGTAAATTAACGGGAAATTGTGCCTGAAAATATTTCAGTAAATGTGACATTCAATTGATGAACATTTATTTCAATTGTTAAGTAACTAATTGATTAATTTACCTAAGAAACAATAACTGAGATGATTAGCTTTCACCATACGTTGACGGATACATGCTTTACTTTTGAACCGGTAGCGACGAAATCATTTTTATTCCTAACCACTTTCACAGCTGTGTCGTTGACTCAATTATTCCGTCTTTCATTTCTTTCAGTTGTATATCTAGCCGATCTCGCATAATATTCAACTCGTTCCGTCGAACTGGTCAGGCTCCTTTTTATTTTTCAACTTCGCTTTCATCTTCCGTTTAGGTAGTGATCTTTTTTTAAACATTCGCGGAACATCCATTTCGAGTAATGTCAAGATTTCAAGAAAAAATAAATCCCTAGTATCCCGGAATTTTGCATCAGAATCTAGGGAGAAACAACTAACAAGAGCCATTGCATTAACTACATTCGTAATCATGGTTTACCTAGCCGGTAAACCTTCTCTAGTAGCACAGAATAATTTCTAAATATTTCTTTGTAATCTTTGCTAAATATCTCAAGCGACAGATTTTTCAAGATTGCTTGTAGATTTCATTCGAAGATATCTGAAATATTTGTTGAAAATCTCAATGACATATTTAGTTTCAATAATTTATAAACATATAGAGAAATTATATTTTTTAATTTATGAACATATAATAAAAATACATATATTTTACTTCACAACTATCATCGGACACTTTATTTGGTATCAAAAAACACAAGAAATTTTTCTAATATTTTCGTACCGCTATTTCATTATGGGAGCAAAACGTGTGATTTTGATTTTAAATATTTTCAAAACGTTTATAATGTATTTGGCAGATAATATTTAAAAAATACTTGTATTAAAATGGAACGAAATGTTTTTTATATCTGGTAGAAAAGTATTATGAAAACGGGTGGAGGTAATATTATATAAATATTATAGGGATAATATTCTAAAGTAGACGTTTTGCAAATATTTCAAATGTCTGGTAAATATTTACAAAATGTACGATATTTGTTAAATATATAGAAAATATAGGACAAATATTTTCCGCTACTAGGGTTTATTCCAAAAACGAGGGATAGAGTGATCTAGTAACTTCTTCTCTCGTCTTTCGAACATTGTGTTCTCTTTGATAGTAAATTTGTTCTCGATCTTTGGTCACCTTTTCCAATTATTCACGCCGAATGATTTCATGGTAAGCCTTCTCGTAACCAGGTTATATCAAGTACGTAATCACGCCTCTATTTACGTAACACCAAAACGGATCCGGCCTCTGTAGAGACTAATGTAAAAGATTTGTACCCGTAGATGCTTACGCACATACGGTGGGTTAAAAGTATGTAGTGCAAAGAACGCGAAGAGGCACAACTTTCACATCATTTCTATGTGTGTCATCGAACAAATGCGTAAGACGTAAATCAAGTTACGTTAAAGATCTTCAATTCCTCTAACAAAATAGCATTTGGCTGCATCATGCAACAATATATAGATCTCAAGTACTTCCATTTTACTTTTAATTCTTTTAATATAATTCATCTTGAAAGCCTTATTGGAAGAAAGATGATAATATAATTTAATCCTGTGATTCTGCGTATGGAAGTACAATAAGCTTTAAAATAATGTTAACCGTTATTAAATGTTGGCTATGAACGATAAGATTTCAAGATCTTTTTTAAATAATTGTGATAACTTGGGTGGTCAGTGATTTTGGGACATAATATTTACATCTTGAAGATTAATTAATAAATAGAATAATATATCCGCTTGCAATACCGAACAATTCCCAAAGACAATTTTGGTAATTCCGTGAGAACTTTGGATGAATTTTAATTAATCCACACACGAATTGAAAGTGAATTTAATTACGAATACCATGAGAGGGATTTTCTCGTATTAATCGGAGGTGAAGCGTGGCCTTGTTAATTATGGGGTGAAAAAGTCAAACAATTTCGTAAAATATTCATGTTTCTATCTTACAGTTATATAATTATGTCATTCGGTTATTATTATATATCATTATTATGTATAAATGACTAAACACTATCATTCCCACAGAACGCAGTAATATAACTGTTAAGTAAATTTTACATTTTCGAAGCTAACGTGTTATGTAGCATAAAAGTAACATCGAAGTTAGATATTTGTTATTATTTCCCACTCAATAAGGTAACATGTTATATTAATGTTATAAGTTCAGTTACCTTAAAATAATACTAATTTTTCAAACATTTGATACAAAAAAATAATGCAATATTTTATTTTGTATTATTTCGTGGCACTTGGCAATAATTAGGTATTATATAATAAATCAAACTGTAAATGAAATTATGTGAATGATAAACTATCTGATTTTAAATAAAAACAATGATTTCATTCGACTAGCAAACAATTACTGATAATGTGTATGCGCATGCAAATTACAATCACATTTTTTCATACGAGTAGTAAACAAAATATGACATGTATTAATCTTATGCCATTTGACGATGAATTATGACAATGATGATGACGATGATGTGTTAAAATAGATGACAGTTAGTACCAATGTAGTTCTGTTTTGTTACAAATATGTGCTGCATGTAGACAGTAATATCAGGACAGTAACATAATGTAAGATAAGAGTAACAAAGATACGCTACATTTATATAGATATGATAGTAACAAATTTTATGTAACCTGTTAGCTTCATGTTACATAACTGTTAAGTTACTGCATTGTAACAAATGTCATGTAACTAGTTAGCTCTATGTTATGTAACTGTTAGGTTCTTACGCTGTAACAAACGTTATGTTATTTGTTAGTTTTAAGTTGCGTAACTGTTAGGTTATTACATTATAACAAACATTATGTTATTTGTTAGTTTTAAGTTACGTAACTGTTAGGTTTGGTGTTCAGTGTGTTACTGCTGTACAAAATATTTGCGTAAATATGTACGAAATTACAATTAGACATTTTCGTGTAACGTAGTTTCTACGAAGTTCGAAAAAATTCAGACATTGTGGATAATCCTCTTAACTAAACCTACAAATATGTAATTACTGGCATTGTATTACAAATACTAGACTGTAATTTCATGTACGTAAGATAACTAAACTACACAGAGTATTACCAGCGTTATTTACACATTTCTCTGGCAAGAAAACGTTTCCTCCTCCTGTTTTTTTATTTCTTTTGCGTAAGGACTTTCAGTTTATAATAGCGCGAAAGTTTCATGATATGAATGATGAAAAATTCACAAATGACAAAATTCTAATTGTCTTCAGAGGTACTATACCACTGAAACGTGAATACTGGTGATACTTTCAATGTCTTATAAATTATTCTAAAATGATCTAACACAATTTGTTGTTCTCTCATGTAGTACAGGAGTTCTGCTTGCGATTACTTCCGTTTCCACTGCCGAAGAGGGTGAATTATCCTCAACATAGAAACCATGGGAGCCTCAAACAACAGACTTAGGATCAAAGAAACGGCATACGATGTAATGGCAATGCCGAAGAACAGGATCGCCTAAAGAAAGCGCAAGTCATATATGCAGAAGGTAAAAGTGAGTTTTGTAGAATAAGAACGGAGAATTGCTGGCTCTCTACTTTCTCTATAATACTCGATTGCAGAGACCCCTGGTATCAACCGTACGTACTATTTCTCTTCTGGCTTACGATCGGTAAAACAGGAAATTTTAAACAGTAATTGTTTCTTATGTTGAGTAAAGGAATGACAACATTATTTGACATAATTGTTAACTTCAAATTAACCCAGCAATTAAATTAATTTCATCAGATGGGAAAAACTATATTCGACCTTTTGACAAAACTGTCGAAATACGTAACTGAAGATAATTTTCTACTCCAAAAAACAAGTTTAGCAAAACTGTCGCGGAGTTTATCGCAATTGTTATTATTTCTTAAATATTCGATTTCATTATTTGTTCTTAAATGTGTGCACTTTCTTTAAAGTATGTCTCGCGAGAATCAATCTTCTAACAACAGAAATTACATAATATAATAGAAGAGGAAAGAATTCACAATACCACAAGGCTAGATGTCAAGTGCGAAGAAGTTTCTGCTGCTAAAATGAGGACTCGAATAATGACGGGATGAATCAGATATGTACAGTAGGTCAGTCTAGACAATGGATACAGGTACTTCCAGGATAGAAGAGAATTAATTAAACCTGCGGAAATGAATCAATTAAAATTGTATATAAATATTAATGTAAAATATGACTTAAAACTTATTATTTCAGCATAAAAAAATGTAATCGCGACATTTACCGCCATGTCCAGTGACGCAGGCAAAAATAATCCAAGCAATACAAAGGGCCCATCCAGAATGCGAAAGTGCAGTGTGAATTGATGCCAAAATTGGCCCAAAATTATGTCCATAAAGTCCATAAACGATGCTTGCCATTGTTACAAGGGAAAGGACCCAGCCGATGACTACCAACAACTAAATAAAAAAACTCATTTAATAAGACGTCGATTTTAATTACTTTGGTGATTAATGGAATTATAAAATCTAAATCTTATATTAAATTAATATTATTACTTTAGAAAGTTCTTGAGTACCTTATTCATGTGCACTTTGCAATTGATTTTAAACAAATACCATCCCAAGGCTATACCAATCAAATAAGATCCAATTCTGGTCCAAGGTTTATCATAGAGACTTTCGTAATGTGCAAACGGATCTTGAATCCTAAAAATTATATTAATGTAATGGATAATTGTTGACCCATTACTCTCTTACTCACGTTGGTATATGGTCTGTATAAAACGCGATAACTCCAGTAGTTATCCAAGATAATACCAATAAGAAGCAAACAGCAAACATGGCGAAATGCAAGTAACTGTAAAAGGAAAGATCTGTAAATGCGACATGACTATCCATAATGATCCCCTGGTCCTTTCTCACCTGGCAGCAATGATCATAATAATTATTCCAATGATATAGAACTGCGTGTCATTTGCTAAGTACCAGCTCCATCCCATACACTAACAAAGTTTCAATGAGACACTTCTGTTATAATTCCTATCTACGTTTCCTTTTACTTTAATATAAATTAACTTACTCTCTCCTTCTGTTCGATAAACGAATTAATGTACAAAGCATTCCTCCACCAAAATTTCTCACAAGTCTTATAATCCGGGGCAGATATTTCAATGATTGCATGATCATGATACCATTTCATAGATACTTGAATGAGTCCAATGACAAGAAGGTATGGCGGTGTCAGTCGGAAATATCTGTAAAAAACCATGCCCAAAAATTGGAACACTTTTCCGCTAAAACCTTTCGTAATTGTTCTTTCCTTCATTCTCTGGTGATTATTGGTACGGAAATAAAGAAAAGCCACTAGGCAGCCACTGAAATAAAATTAAATCATTGATACTAAAAAATAAATCGTGTATTTTCAGTACAGCTCGGAAAGATTTATAGAGCTTTCATTCCCACCTGATAACAAAGAACGTGTCCACTGCGTACGTTGCGTTGCTGATAGTTTGATATAAGAAGTCATCCTCGGCATGCATACGGAACATTTTAGTATCTGAAAGAATTTCGTTTAATTGTTGTGGCCTCTCTCTATTTAATATTAAAAGAGGCTTGTCTCGAAACAGCATATGCATTTAATGTGATGTAATGAAACACACCAGATACATTGTTGTATGCCAGACAGGTGTGCACCAAAATGATCCATATCATAGAAAAAACTCGAATTCCATGAATTGGGGCTAAAGTATCGCTTCCAACATCTAGACTCGCAAGTTTGGATATGTTCAATAATAAGCTGAAGGATAAAAGCGCTTCCGATAAAGGTTTTGGTACATCTTTTTCATTCTGAACATCTGGAACGCAAATCGATTTAACTATATGATCATTAAACTTAAATCAGTGAAGAATTGTATATATTATATATAAGTCGCGGTGAAGAATCACATTTTACGAGTTATCGTCCCGATAATGAATAAATCAAAGACAAAACTCTTTAAAATAAATAAAAATTAATTGAAAGTGACGGAAAGCATTTTAATGTCATTGAAAGAAAAGATACCGATTCAATAATTGACTGAAATGAGTATATCAGAGAAGGAATTATTTAATTCATCTGCGAATGAGGAATTTGTTTATCAGTAAAATGTTCGATAACTGACTAAAATTTAGAGATAGCGACCTACAAGATCGCAAAAGTCAATTAATGAATTTGATTTGATAAATATTAATTTTATTCGGTACCCAGGGATCCATTGTGCGTTTTTATAGACCACAGTTTTGAGAGCGTAATCTCATCGTCTAAGTCTCCATTCGTTCCCAAAATTTTCAGCTCTAGCATGGGATTATCACTCGTTGGTTTTCCTCTCTCTTGTTTCAAGATACGGTAACGCAGAGAAATATCATACAATGTTCCCAGAATTATGAGGATTATCGGAATAACAAATGATGCCCTGAAATCAAATGTTTCTTTAAAGGCGAGATTAAATCTATACTTTTCCTATTGTATAAGAACTATTACGTTTCCATATTATAATATGGATTATAATCTACAAGAATCATGTTACATAGCTTTTATCTCTCAACTAGCACGTAGAAGTCAACAAGCATTTATGCCAAGCGAAACTGATAAAAGGAGTTACCACGCAATAAACAAAAGAAAACGATGAAATGGAAAAATTCTACAAGTATTATTTCATACCAAATGACGTGAAAAAGAAATTGCCTTATCAAATTTACTTATATCTACTTACACTAGAATATAAAATACCGGATCATCCCAGAAGGAATATCCTTCCGATAGGTTCCTAACGTGATCGATGACTAACTTCCTAGGGAGGTTTTCGCTTTTCGATTTGTTCACTGCGAAGTCCATGAGTTCCTTCACATCTCGGACACTACAACTAGCCGGGAAACAAACTCCAAGAGTAATATTGAGGCTCTGAAGAGAAACGCTAGTTACAACATCGATATTATATAACACTTAATAACGTCGCGATCTAAATAATATCCTCCATTACTGACCTCGTTTATTTCAGGTTTCAAGATATCCAACTTGAGCCTAATCGCATTCACAGAGACACGGAAGGGAGGAGTTTCTATCAGTGATGCAGTTTCGTTTTTAAGTCGTTCAGTGAAATTCTTATCCATATCTCGACATTGATTCGGTGCACCGATCCAATATTGGTTGCCATAAAAGAGGCCCCAAGTATGTTTTCCACTAGAATCGATCACTGAAATGGATAATGCATTAGACTTTTAATAATACTATGTAATGGAAGCAAAAAGTAGTATTATTCTTATTTAAGAGAACATATAAAAGGGGGATCAAGTTTAAAAAGACGTTTTACAACTTTCCTATGTGCACATTCATAGGAAGAAGCGATATAAATTTTTCACGAAACAAACGTTTATAGTTCGTGTGGAAGAATAACACCTTTATGAGCCTGCAAATTAACGTCAATTTAAATAGTCCATCTTACAGCTCCCCTATCTAAATGGATAGCTTCAGTAACATAAAGAAATAACTACTCTTCCGATCACTTATAAACAGAATTTAATTTAATTAATACTCGATGCAACTCGGTTAATATAGGTAAATCAATATTTTGTAAATGCACATTGTGTATGATACTTCTATTTGACGTATGATTAGATGAGATACTTTTCCCGGAGTTAATAAGCCCGATTTTTATGACGAAAAGTAAAAAGCCATCAGATGAATCAATCCGCTGATTCTTTACTACTTTCTTCTTATCTTTTATTCCCACCCGGAAGTATAGAAATTGAAATATCATTTATCGAAATTAGAGAAATCGAGTTAATTAATTTTCTACCCATTACGTGTCCTAAGTTACATCGACACGCAACAGATATGCGCCGGTTCCGTACACGCAATAGCTACGTAGTTATCTAAAGCACCTAAATCTTATGCAGTTGGAGCATCAGCTCGAACAAGTACGTAATCGTTATCGTTTACGTCACTTGTTCATGCACATGTACGGTCCAATACCGCACACTCAGCCGCGATCACTTTCTCACTTTCTACAGGAAACATTTCGATGCTGCGGCTCTCATTTCCTGCAAGAATTCCTACGATAGCCGCGATTTTCTTTCGCTTCTCTTCCAATTATTGCGTTATTCAATCTGTTTGTATAATATTTCGTTCTAAGTTTGGTGAGAACTAGTCGCCGTAGTTTTATTTAATAAAAATAGAACTCATGGTGGAGTCATTTCCGCGGCCGCCATCTTGGTTCTCTTCTTTTCGAGCGTTTGCCGGGACACTCAATTTACTTATATTCAAATCAAGTTAAGTCGAAGTACGGTGGAAATTAATCAGGATTAATTCATATGGTAAAAATTCATTCTTCCAATGAAGAGAAGTTTTTAAAGATGGTTTGGTTTGAGAACACTAGATGCATTCACAAAAAAAGCACCTTTCGCGTGCAGAGTACGTTACTGCTTTATGTAATAATAAGACTGCGCGTAACGCAAAGAGTGGAGAGTCATTACTGTTACGAGATGGAAAGATGTAATGAATATTCATTCACCGAACATTTGAGCAAGGAAATCTAATATCTTAAAACCGATCACTGCCTTTTAGATCGAGGGTGATGCAGTTCCAATTGTTCAATAATTGTCCAACATGGCGGACAAGGATAGGGAGGACGCCTCAACTTATTTGTGCAAATTAATAAAGTTTAATTATTGCCTTATATTTATTCAAATGAAACGTGTAATTATAAGCAAAGAAGCAAATTATTTCAGCATAAATTTTCATTTTATTTCTACGATCATTGGTGTCAATGAGTATACGATCTTTTACGATGATAAAAATAATATAGAATTGTTCATATAATTAATGCTTCTAGAGAGAAAATATTTCTTCGGGTTCATTAAACTTTCTTCAGCAAACTGTGTGTTTCAAGAACAGAAGCGTGATTTCTGAGTCATTTATCTTGAAAAAATGAAAACAGCTCACTCGAAAGAATCACATAACTGGACCTTAAATTTTAGGTAATCGTAGTCATAAAATGAATCGTCATGCATCCTTCTTACTCTCGAGAATTGAGAACCGATGCTGAAGATACTGAGAAAGAAAGTGGCATCATATATCGATCAGGACAACCGGTTCGAAGTTATCTGGTGTACGCACCGATAATGAGGTAAATGCCCGCAGCCATTTCCACCTCACTTCTAATACGTAACAGAGGATCGAATTCTCGGGAAAGAAATTCCTTGATATCGCGGTTTACCAGGTGCAGAACACACAAGGAAGTTGAACCCCTAGCTAGGAGGCGCGGCCATCTTTAGACGGAGGAAAATGGTCGACTCGCGCGCTTCCGGTATTCCTGCCCATTTACAGTGGCAAATTTCAATTTCTTGTCAGGTGAATAGTAGCTACCGTCAGATATTTTTAAGACGGTTTATTGCGCCATTAAAACTCTCCTCCTGGCACAAGAATCTTGCGCGCGGACAATTTGCTAAAACTATGCGGATAATTAGCCACAGGCGCCGTATTTAATGGGTAATTTCTGTAACTGCACTTCTCGATAACAAATTGCCACATAAATCCTGAAAAATATTTACGATTTTTAAACACGTCCCCAGAATGATGCACGCTTCTTTTATAAGTCGTAAAGAATGAAGTTTACTAATTGTCGCCATCAGCGATCGAGTGATTGCTACATCTGGGAGGTTTACATTTAAACCTCTAATTGTATTAGAAAATAATACTTTACAGAAACTAGGCGGATAATTTTCTACAAATGCAGGATTTCAGAAGTAATACATCGTGTACTTCTTAACATTCAATTTCCGTACCATCATTAAATTTCATCAGCGGGCTTTGCTTTAGGTAAAACTTGTGTTTTTGGAGCGTTCCTTAGAAGACGAGACATGCATATTTAGGTCAGATACGGTTAAACAATCAATGTACGGGAAAACCGCAAAATAATTCTTTGCTAAAAGTACGGGAGTAATTTTCATTAAGTACGGCAATTAACGAGTAATTTCAGTTCGTGTATTTCTCAATACCTGATTACCACGTGACTCCTAATGAGTACTTGTCATTCCCGTATGAAACCAGAATGCCACACCATTTACTGTTCGAGAAAATCTCTTAGAATATGAACTCTAAACGTTTCCCAAATCTAGTGACTAAACAATTCATGTACTTGGAATGCATGAAAACAATAATTCCCCAGCCATGGCACAAGAAATTTCATGAATTACTAAGATTAACACTTAAAGGCATGCAGGTATTTCGAAAACTTTATACTCTACACCGGGAACTTTATTTTAGGGTTTTCACCCATTTTTCTACGTATTCGAAATACCACTCACTTTACGACCCACTTCTTACCGTGTGTGCCGATAATTGTCTTCCTTATTTCATATCGCCTTCCATGTGCTTCGGTATATTGCATAACGTATTACGATTATGCTTATAATAAAAATTGCTCTTTGCCAACATGAATAAAAACTACCTCAAAGCAAAACCCCATTATAATTAAATACATCTCTATATAGTATGAAATAAAGTCCCCGGTCTGTCTGTGTATTCGTGTTAATTTCGAGAACCATTAAGTGGATTTTGATGCGGTTTACACTATTCTATAGAACATCTCTCTAGGAAAGTCTAGATGTATGAAACATTAATCTATGATAAGAGGGAGCCTTGCATAGACGATTCAAGTGACGTAAGTTAACGAAACGTTAACGCTTACGATGCCTAAACCAAACTAAACAAAAATTGCTCACGTACGAAGCCAGGTCTCTAGTAAGGATAAAATTAATATAAAATTTAATCACTTTCAAAGGGTCAATTTAAATCATAAGTTAAATTTCTTTTATAGATCAGAGATAAAACAAAACCTAAAACACCATCTGAATGTAGATAACTTCCGCAAGGAAGGTAATAACAATTAAATCAATTTAAATTTTAAATGTCTTCCTTTCTTTAAGTCATGTGTTATATTAAATTGTTGTTCGCACTCAACTGATGCTTACTTTTCAAAGCCCACTTTTCACCACGTAACACTCCTGATAAATATCGAGTGACGTCATCATCGCATCTTGTAGAAACGTTGATTTGCTTCGCACGTCGAAACCCCCAATTTTTTGCTACAGATTTCGGATTCCAAACTTCCAGTAATTTGTCAAGATCGATCGGTTCATCCTCGTTATCGGTAACGATGTCTGAATTATTTGACTGTGGCCAAAATTCCACGGATGGCAAAATAGCTCTGCCTTTCTTGGAGTTAATCTTCTCCTCGATAGGATCATTCTGAAAGGCGCTAATATTTTCTAATTCACTTATTCTCGAAGTCTCTGTTGCTTCAAGGAGTTTCAACGAAATCACCGAATCGCACAAGAAAATACCCAAAAGTGTATTAAAGAACAGAGTCATTTTAGTTTTTTTAACTTGACCGTTCTCACTCATAAAAACATGTCAATACCTCTTTGTCATATAATACGAGTTGGCACTACAAAGGATTAAAATATCGGCGATACTCTTTCTTTACATCATAGATTATTATAAAATTTTCTCAGAGATTAACATATTTTCGAAAATTCGATCAGTCCTTTCCGACTTCCAAGACCCTTAAGGACGGTTGGATTAAACTTCCCGAGATCAATTTAATGAATCGTAATTAAACTTAATTACAGTATCCTTATTTTTAGTCTATATATTTCAAATTAAACTTCCGGTAGCTCTATAAAACGATGCGCATTACCGGTGTGAAATGATTTATATCAGTTTAGCTTTCAAATTTACTGACTGTCGCGGCTTAAAACGATTTCAATTTCAACCGCGATACACTTTGCGGGACATCCTCCCGAGTTCGATTTAACTCAATTAACAATTTTTCTTTATCACAATCTATTTTTCAAATTAATATTGAACAAAAATGATCAACTTGAACCGAGGCGCACATTATATAGGGAAGTACTGTCATTTGAATCAAGTGCATGTTCGGTTATATTGCACCCACGGTGCCACCTCTCCCACCTTTCGCACCGAGTGAGTTTTCTGTAACGCAACCTAACCTGACTTTCGAGTTACGTCCGTATATCGATATAACCCGGTAGGTAGCCAATGCATATTTCGAGCCGTGCATTTCACTGAAACTTTTCGATTCCCTAAACAATGCATTTCTAACCAACTCGTTGCATCCCAACCATGCTTTACGAAGCAACCCTTACGTAACCTATAAATCCATCCGCACAGTCAGAAAAACTGGCGAAAGTTCTCTAGACTGATCGTTGACATTCGAGACGTGTTCACTACATTTTAAATTTGAACGCGATGCATACCGGCAAGTTGAGTGGGTTGCAGCTTGAATTAAGCGTGTGTTCTGTTTTTATATGTCCTTTGTGGGAATCGAAAGTTGACTAGACAAATTCAAATCGACTTTTATTCAATGCGCATGCGTAGTCGCTACTGATGCCGGGACACGCTGACATGCGCATTTTCCATCTGACTGATGCAGCGCACGACTTGGAGTAGATAAAATATAACAAATACATTTCAATGGAAAACGTTCTCGAAAGCCGGTACGTTGGAAATAGATAAATTAAACCTACGCTTTCCCGTTTATTTACTCCCTTATAAAATAAGATTAGGCCTCGGCGTAAATTTGAAATTATACGCATGTTTCCGCTCTTCCGGGTCTATTAACCCTTTCGTTACCTTGGACGAGATATCTCGCGACCCAATACTGGCCGATTAACGTTTTTGACGAGATATCTCGCAACCCGATACTGGCCGATCAACGCTTTTGACGAGATATCTCGCGATCCGGTAGTAGCGGATTAACGCTTTTGACGATAATCTAGCTTTCTAGCACCAATATTTTTACATTCTAGATGAATATATTTTATAACTAATATTCTTCTGTCCGGATTGACGGGGAGAGACGGTGAACTATCGTTTCCATGAGATTTTCTCGAGTCTGCATTTAAGTATGATAAATATATTAGATTTTTATCACGCCAAATAATGTATAATTGAATACATTTTTACTGGGTCATTTATACGGGATCGATGCACTGCGAAATATTCTTGACTTTAATGGTAACTTTAGTAAGTTATTAGCACTTGTATGACCGTCTCTTTCTCGCTTTCCAATGGTTTCGTTTGTGCCTTCGTGTTCCCTTTCAGCTTTAGATGGACCACTTCGGAGAATCTGGCGACTTCCTGGTGTTTCTTCAATGTTCCGTTTTACCTGTACTTTTGTGCCCCTTTGCAGGTTTAGGTGGATCACCTGGAAGCAGCCATTTTTGGTAATATCATCATGGGCAGTTAATCGAAATCGAGCTTTCTGCACTTGTTGGTAGAAGATGTTAAAATATGTTAAAGGATCTTTGTGAATTTTTGTCGCGATGCGAACTGCGTCCACGGTAGCTTGATGGGGAAGGTTGTTCCGTTTAAATTGATCTCTCGAGCTAGTGGCTGCGATTTTTTTCGGAGGAGACCCAGGGTTTGAAGTTTTTGTGAGGAGTTCATCACTTTTTTAGCTTGATGAGGAAGATTGTTCTGCTTAAATTGACCTCTCGAGCTAGTGGCTGCGATTTTTTTCGGAGGAGGTACAGGGTTTTGGAGTTTTTGTGAGGAGTTCTTCACTTTTTCAGCCGGTTATCCGGCTGCCCAGATTTGTAACAGGTGGCAAGTGCATTAGCCGTCTGCATCCTCCACCGGAGGTCGAACAGGACGCGGTCGCTCGATCCTTCCCGTGAATCTCTCAACTCATCTCTGATTTGGCAGAGATGAGTTGGCCCCTACCAGAAATTCGTTGCGCTGCCCTTGGGGGCAAAAAACGGTGAAAGCTAACGTACGAAACCAGAGGGCAGCACACGATGCGATCGCGCGACCCTGCCCGTGAGCAATCTCCCAACTCATCTCTGTAGGTATAAACTCATCGGTTCTAGACTTCCTCTAACTTCTTCTAACCTGTGTTGGGCTCTGAATTCTCGATTCATTGATATGTAAGGTTAGAATTTATGTGGTCTGTTCACACGAATTATAATTGATTATGATGGACGATACAACGATGGATATAATAATCGACACGCGAGGACAACCCGAACTTTTAACAAAAGATAAACTCATAGAAAGTGATGTTGATAGTGATATTAATAGCGAAAATGAAGCTGATGAAGACGACCATGAGTTTGATGATGCTGGTAATTATTTTCTTAAGATTTATCAGTAACTTTAGGGAAACTAAATTAAATTTGGTTTTAATAAGCACACCTATAATGCAATAATTCTTATAGATTTTGATCCAACCAAACTTAAGATAAAGAAATTTAAGGAAAAAAAGAAACAATTTAAAAGCACAAACAATGACATAGATTTGGACGAGTTCGAAACTGAAATGGGATGGAAGAACCGTAGAAGAATTCAGCCAAAAAATGCCATTAATGTTATAAAGGTAATAAAGGATATATCTCCAATAGAAAAAATTTTAGAAAAAAGTGCTATAAAACCTGGATTTGAACAATTAGAGTGTGTTCCAAGATATGATGAAAGTATGAAAAGGCTTAGAGCTCAGAGACGTAGGGAAAGAGAAAAGACTAAAGGAAAGGCATGGTTTAATTTACCTGCGACCGAGGTAACGGAAGAAGTAAAACGTGATTTGGAAATTATTCAAATGAGATCGGTGCTGGATCCAAAACGGTTTTATAAGAAGAACGATCTAAAGGTTATTCCTAAATACTTTCAAATTGGGAAAGTGGTTGATTCTCCATTGGATTATTATAATGGACGTCTCACAAAGAAGGAGAGGAAACGTACAATAGTTGATGAATTAATGGCTGATGCAGAATTTTCAAAGTATAACAAAAGAAAGTACAAAGAAATTATAGATGAAAAGAAAAAATTACAATACAAAGCTCACAAACATGCAAAAAGACTCAAAAAGGGAAAGAAGAAATGATATCATTAAATTGTCTAAATATTAAATGACTAACTTCTAAATATAAGTTTCAATATAAACTTCAACAATTTACTTCCTGTCTGTATGTTTCATATATTATAAAAAAACAAAAGGATATAAAACCATTGACTACATTATTATGGCAAACCTAATGCATCCCTCCTGTCACTTCGATAGATGCTGCATTAATGTAAGAACTTTTATTTGATGCCAAGAATAATATTGCTTCTGCTACTTCCTCGGGATTTCCTAAGCGATTTAAAGGAATTCTACTGATAAACATCTTTTTCACATTATCAGGAACCGTTTGAATCATAGGTGTTTGTATAATGCCCGGAAGAATGGAATTCACTCGAATTCCAAACCTATAAGAACAAAAGTAAATCCATACAAAATTGAAGATGCTACACATTAGTAACGTTCTATTAAAGTAATAAAATTTCCTTACTTTCCAAACTCCATTGCTGCAGTTTTCGTCAGAGATTCAACTCCAGCTTTTGATGCACTATAATTGCACTGCCCAAGATTGCCAGTTTTGCCAACAATAGATGCTATATTAATTATCGAGGCTCCTTCCGATGTACCAGCTTCAATCATAGCCTTCACAGCAGATTGTATGACGAGGAATGTTCCTTTCAAGTTAACACTTATAACGTCATCGAACTCTGTAGAATTCAATTTTAACAAAAAGTTGTCTCGGGTGATTCCAGCTGAATTTACCACAATTGTAGGTGGCCGTCTGAACTGCTCCGTAGTCTTTTTAAAGGCATTGCTCACACTTTCAGTAGAAGACACATCCACTTCCACTGGCAAGTGACCAGATCCTAAAGTTTAATGTCATGTATCTCTATGCTAATATTTTGAAGTAGGACTGAATATAATAAAAATGTAATAATAAAGCTTAATATAAATTATGCACAATATATAATCCAAGTAAAAAAAATAACATCAACATAATTTGTTAGAAGTCAGTGGTCTCACTCGTAGATTGTTTTTATCTTGCACAAATGTCCGTTTTTATGAATATTGCAATTAAATAGTGCCATACCTTCCAAATCATCAACAGTTTGTTTTGCAGTTTTTAAATTTTGATCAGCGGCAACAACTTTGGCTCCTTGTCTAGCAAGTGCTTGACACGTAGCTTTACCTATTCCACTACCAGCGCCTAGAAGAAAAAAAAAAATAAACACAATATGATTATCATGTCAATTCATTTTTAAAGCTTCTCGACAATCCTTTTCTAGAATTACTTCATACAAACCAGTGACAAAGGCAATTTTTCCCGCGACAAGATTCGACATATTGGATTCACTGACTTACCAAAGTGAACAGTCACTGATAACACATTGAAAGATCGCATGGTATAAAGATGATAACCTTTTCGCATATTTTATGGATCTTGAATTTTCTCATTGCTTCAGGGGTTCACAACAGAAAATCGATTCTTTAAATAATAAGCGCATGTTAAAAATATTCAGAAAATATATTTATTTCAGTTATCTATACATACAATTTTCCAATTTCACAGAACCGAACAATACAATATAAATATGAAACTCATAAAAAATTAGTCATTGCCAACAAGGAGCATACGTTGTTATACAAAAAATCTTAAAAAATATTGCGCCAAGTCATGAGTCCATTTTTGAATGAAGTCCACCAGGATTGTGGGAAGTATCTAATTTTGAAGAAAAAATAAATGTAAAGTATCTAACTTGAAGGATTTGTGAGGACTCGTTAGAATATTCGACAATCATAGGCTTAAAGCTATTTTTGAATGTAAAATGGAACGCTATCCTGTCATAACATTTCGTGGAATCCAGCGGAACCGTCATGGCAGATTTTATCAGATTTTATAACATCGGTTCTCTCAAAATGCAAAGCAAAGATGCAAAGAAACCGCATTCAACAAGTTAAATGTAAACTCTTGTAACATCAGGACGAAAATGGCTCCACCTGTCATGCGCAGAACGTACCGCATACACTCATGTACTTAATAAGCACCTAAAGATTCTATGTGATAACCGCTGCAATGTTGCTACATTATACACTGAAGTGAATACAAAAAATGTAATAAAGACCTGATAGATATTAACATTATACTACATAAATGAAAATGAATGTCATTTTCCCCGTAATTTGAAAAAACCTCTTCGCTGACAGGCAAATTAGTTAAACCACTTACATCGCAAAATATAGCTGGAAATCCACCAGAATAATCTAAAAACATTAAAACGCGTTGAGAAAAACCCTTGCAATTTCAAATATATATTTCAAAATATTCCCATACCTGGTAGGCTTAAGTTCTTTTTGTGTCCAATATAACATCTGTATTACTAGAGGGATCAAATGTTAAAAAAATGTCAAATAATACCTTTTCTCCATCCCACGAGATATTAAAGAGCAAAGGCCGGTGAAGTTGACGAAAAAGTACTAATGATCGTCTCATAAAACGTTCTATTTCAGATTCATTTAAAAAGTAAAGATAACGTTACCTACTTCTATCGAGCAACCATTATACACATGCCGCCACTTACGCGATATATTTTAATTCTGCATAATTAATTCACAATCGTCAACCTCTCCATAGGCTCGACTTAAAAATGGATCTACGGCTGAGGGTGGCACATCTTTGCGCAATTCTTAAGACATAAACCCTCTTTTGATTTCTCGCCGGGTCGTAGGTGTAACGGACAAGGGCAATCAAGAGCGCGCGGCATCGTCATGGCGACGGTACCATGGGCGCGCTGACGTCATTGCAGCCGCGTTGACGTCAGCGGGTGCATCGCAAGTGGTCGTGTTTACGGAGAAATTGTACTTGCCTTCTTCAGGTGTCGATCTCCGAATAATCCGAGAGTGCCCAAAGGCCTGGAAATAAGAATGATAATCCCCTCGAGAGGGTTCTTCCCTTCCCTCTCGATTTCTGTCTTTCCGCCCGGCTTTTTCATCGAGGAGGCGAGAGCGTGGGTGTGCTCTTCGAAACGCAGGGCTCCGCTCGATGCGAGGACGAGTTCTTCGCTGTAATTAAACCGCGGTCCGTCGACGTAGCAGTTTCGAAAGCCCGATCGTTCGCTCTGTGTGACAATAACGTGAGGCCACCCTAGAGAAAAGGAACGATCGATTGACTCGAAGTAACGTCACACGGCCGGGACGCTCCGATGCACGCACGTGCCACTCCGTACGTGTCCAAACGTGCCCGAGCTGCTCCGAACTGTCCCGAGAGCTCCCGAAACCCCATCGCGCGGATTTCTATAAACGGATTCTTTATTTCCTCGAGAGAAATCGCGATAAATCGTACGATTGCATGGGACTTGACGAGGGTTGCGGGTGACTTCTTTTCCTGTTACTGTAATCTTAATCCGTCGTTATTGCTCGGTATCGATGCAAGAGAGAATTCATTCTGACTTAATACAGAAAAAGTTGCATTAGGTTTCTGAATATTTGAATAACGTCTTTAGTCATGTTTTTTATATACAGGCTAAAGGAAACAAGATGGCGACCAGCGCGGGCCATGAGATCGTTTTAAAGTCTTGCACTTTTATACAGTTATGCTGCTTTCTTGATTAGAGAATTAATATTCTTGGCTAAACGTGTGCCTGCAGAAGTTGTCAATAGTTTTATATAATAAGACCACAAATTGTAAAAAGTTAACGAATGAACACGGCGACATTTTACCTTTACATTCGATAACGTCGGGTGATAAAGTTTTGTTTCAATCCTGAAATATCTATGTAGTGGAAAGAGCTAGGAGCCGAAATCTTAAATTGGATTTGTTATTTTTCAAAAGCAGTGCGCCAACGATTTGTATCGGATAAATATATCTTTGTGTGCAAATAATTTCATATTATCCCAGACATGAACATTAATCCTTAATAATAAGACCAGAATTGCACAGTCGTTAACACAACCATAATGGTGATATTTTGAAATTAATAAGTCTCTTCGGGGTCCTAGATAAGTCCAATTAAAACATTAACGATATTTTTAAAATCTACGACTCCATATTAGGGGGGACATCTTATACCTTTTTCTGACGTCTGTGCATTAAGTGCATCTAATTCCGTAACGGACATTACGTTACATATGCACAGAGGAATGAAGGAACGGACAACAGCGATGCAACGAAGAGTGTTGACAAAAGCTAAAGATTAACGATATGCGAGGACAAATAATTCTTCAATTCCACGGTTTAAAGATTTCCCACAGAGTTGAGAATCGAGTAGCTCGGTGCCGTCAATCGGATTACGATAACAGCACGTTTAAACGCTTTAAACGTTCGAAGTTTTCTAAGATAACGCATCGTCGCAGACCAAACATTTAGTGGAGACGAAGTCATCGCAGTTTTCATCCCATGAAAGATTAATCGGTAGCTAAACCCAACAGGTTGAAAGAAAACACCAGGGAAACCGTGAGTTCGAGCCGATTCGAGCCGCACTCCGGGCTGCGGCAGCGGAGAGATCGCGCGTGGGCGGGAAAATCGAAGAGCGCGCTTCCGCGAATCGCCGCGAGGCGGCAGCGCGGAGGGTCGGTTCGGGGCTCAGGCGGGCCCGGCGTCTATCGGCGACCGCTGGCGCGCAGCCCCGTGGCGCAGATCAGAGGCGAGCACGGGTTTCGCGTCGCTCCGCGTCCGTTCGCGTCGCTGTTCGTGAAAGGCAGTCGGGACGGTCGCTGGCAGTTACCCTCGAGCTCCGAGGAGCCAGGGAGCGAGGAGGGGTCGGCGCGGCGCTCGACTCGCGGAAGATCCGCGTGGAAGGTACGCGCAGCTGGTGGCACGGTATGCCGCGGTTCTCGGCGTCGCAGGGACTCGACCGCGGCGGTAGACGTTTTGGCAGTGGCGGACGTCGAGGACCCCGAGAAGAATCGTCCAGGTCGGCCGAGGTAAGCCGGGAGGTGCGCGAGCGGGAGCGGAGCCGGCGCCCGGGCTGGCAGGACAGGTTAGAGAGCCCTCGGACCGCGGCCCGCGATGCTGCTCGGCGCTAGAAGATGGCCGTGATCGGCGAGGCCAGGTACCCGGCCCGTGTGAACGCACTCATCGAGTTCTCCCGTCGCGGGAGCGGCGTCCTCGCGTGCTTCTCGCCTTCGTCCTCGGCCTCGTCGTTGTCGCCTCGTCGACCCGAAGAGCGCGGCACGCGCAGGGGCGGTGCGATGTCGTGCCCCAGGAACTTCGAGCCGGCCGAGCTGAGCGACCCGGAGGACGTCTACCTGGACACGGATCCGCTCAGGTACGAGCAGAGGAACATCCAGAGCGTCATCCACTTGATCCGCCGGAATATCGACGCCCTAAACAATAAGTTCGCGGGCTTCCAGCAACCTCCCTCGATTTACCTCCTCGAGTATCAAGAGTTGACGAGCAAGCTGCACGAGCTCGAGTCTAAGGAGCAGAAGCTCACTGATTTCCTGAATGCCTCGACAGGGGCAGGGCCGGAGGACGGACAGAGCTCCTCGAGGTTCAGGTCACCCAGGACTCCGCTGAAGTCTCTGCTCAGAGCTCACTTACCGAATCAGCAGCGGACCAGCGTGCAAGTACGAGAGGCCATGTCGCTCAGAGACGCTCTGGCCAGAGCGATGAAACTTAGGAACCTCACGACCGAGATGTGCGTCGTGTATGTAATCGGGTCCAACAACACCAGGGTGCCCATTCCCTGGGACACCGACATCTCCTCCTTGGAGTGTGACGAAATCTCGGTCGAGATCCTGGACAAGTTCCCGATCACCACTTCGATCTCGCATAATTTTGTTCGCAAAACATTCTTTTCGTTGGCGTTCTGCGAGTGCTGTCAAAAGTTGCTCTTTCAAGGATTTTACTGTAGAACCTGTAATTATAGATTTCATCAGAGATGCGCAGGTGGCGTGCCGGCGCTCTGTCATCAGGTTCGCATGCAGGATGCGTACTATCAGGCATTGTTAGCTCACAATCCAGAAACCAGTGCAGGGATTCTTCAGCTGCCTTCGGAATATGGACTGGGTCGGAATATGTCCCCGTCTTTGGCACCGGTGCGAAGCGATCGAAGACATCCGAGATCCTTGGGACAACAGGACCGTTCCAGCTCTGCCCCCAATGTTTGCTTCAACATGGTAAAACCTGGAGGAGATTCTAATCTGGATGATTACGTTAGGTCGCAGAGTCTTGGCCAGCCACTGGGAGCATCGCAGAGTCCGGTGTCTCCTGGAAGCAGCCCCACGAAACATAGTCAATCCACGCAAGCGAGTCCTACCAGTACTTTGAGGCCCAAACGACCGCGTGCAAGATCTGCGGATGAATCGTCGAAAAATCTGCTGCCACCCCGTGAATCCATAGAGGACTGGGAGATTCCTGCGGACGAGATCCTCGTAGGTCCCAGAATTGGGTCTGGATCTTTCGGGACCGTGTTCAAGGCGCACTGGCACGGCCCCGTGGCAGTGAAAACTCTTAACGTGAAGATCCCAACAATGGCGCAGTTGCAAGCTTTCAAAAACGAAGTCGCGGTACTCCGTAAAACTCGTCACGTGAACATCTTACTATTTATGGGCTGTGCCAGCAAGCCGAAACTAGCAATCGTGACGCAGTGGTGCGAGGGATCTTCTCTGTATAAACATCTGCACGTGTTCGAAACAAAGTTCGAGCTGCTCACCCTGATAGAAATCGGCAGACAGACCGCACAAGGAATGGACTACCTGCACGCAAAGAATATCATTCATCGGGATCTTAAGAGCAACAATATATTCCTGCACGACGACCTCACCGTGAAAATCGGAGACTTCGGACTAGCCACTGCAAAAACAAGATGGTCGGGATCCCAACAGTTCCACCAACCGACCGGGTCCATCCTATGGATGGCTCCAGAGGTTATTCGAATGCAAGAGGAAAACCCCTACAGCTTTCAGTCAGACGTTTACGCCTTCGGAGTGGTTCTCTTCGAGCTACTTTCTGGCCAGCTACCGTACTCGAATATTAATAACAAAGATCAAATCCTATTCATGGTTGGACGAGGATATCTGGGTCCTGACTTGAACAAACTACGTTCCGACACGCCGAAGGCCCTCAGAAGGTTGACGGAAGATTGCATCAAGTACTCGAGGGAGGAGAGACCGATATTTAGGCAGATTCTGGCGACCCTTGAAAGTTTGATACGCAGCTTGCCTAAGATCACGAGATCGGCTTCCGAGCCAAACTTGAACCGCACACAGCTACAGTCGGACGATTTCCTCTATGCGTGCGCGTCTCCCAAAACTCCAGTGAACTTCCAGTTTGGAGCGTTTCCATTCTACTCGACGGGTGGAAACATCTAAGGGTTCTCCCTGCGGTGTTCTAATGCCTTTGCACAAGAACGTACATCTAGATGAAACGCGATGCACTTACCTGCGAACAGTCCGTACGTTTCGTTCCATTGAATTATCATCGTGCTCTAATTACTCGTTCGACACAGAGCTGCGGTGGCTCCTCGATATATACCGACACTGCTAGGGAACGATCCCTAGAACGAAGAGATTCTACTTAACGTTAGAAATTGACGGTTGGCGAGTTTCAAGTCATTTTCACCAATGGCGAAATCAATTGGCTGCGTGCGATAAGCATGTATGTTCTGATTTCTTGTAGGTATATATACACATAATTCTCCTATATGTTTGTCATCCACAGAGGATATTTCATTTTACGAGTCGGACTATTCATGTATATATACACACGCGCGCACACACACACCCGTACACGAGAGTAAAGCCAAACACACGACATACATACGTAAGCATAACGGTCCATTGATTTTGTGAAATCCTTGAAAAGGATGTAAAAATATCGTATAATTATTAGGCGGAACGGCATTTAAGTCGCACGGATGGTCGTTCGTCCGGCGGGATATTTTTCCTAAACAAACCATTGTGATTTTTGTACCTACTCCCTCGATTATTCTCTTAAAATATATGATGTATGTATTCGCAGCGAGAGCAGCGTGCTCGGAATGCCTCTCTGGCATTCCCCGTGACCGTGGAGAAGTCGTGGACATTCGGTGGAGTGACGTGCTGGATTGGACGAACCGACCACGTGGGGAGAGGAGAATTGCAATTGTACATATACGGCTGTCAAAGGGATGCGTGTATAGGTATACATATAGTTAGCCAGTTTTTGCCAATTTGAACAACGTTGGAACGTGCAAGCTCGACTTGGTCGATGATCGTTCTTCAGTCTACGGTATTTAATGTCTCTGACGAATCAATTATGAGGATTCTGCCCCTTGACGGCGAGTTTTCTTCTTCCTGTCGGTGATATGGCCAATACTTGTCGTCGACTGCTTTGTCGAGGGTCGATATCAAGTCTTCACTGTCGCAGGAATTAGTTGAATAATTGATTGACCATTAAATTAATGTTCATTATCAGGTCCTTAAGGTTCGATCGATGAGCGGTATTCCTTCGCTGGTCGAGCCAAGCCCAATCGGGACTCGGTGTAATTGTCCAAGGATATTCGATATGAAACATTGAACCTTTGTTGATATATAAAAATAAGCCTACGTTGTACGAATTTCGGCCACTGTATCTAAAGGATCTATGTTGAATTTGTTTCGTAATAATTAACGTTAGGGTAATCGCTATGAAGAACTGTACCGTTGAACTCATCGTGTTTAGCGTGGACGGGTACATGGGCCACGTGTCTAAGAGATGGAATACAAAATCTGGACCGCGGTTTTTAAACGTTTACGATGAGATTTTAGATACTTTTTGTCGTTCCGAATTTTCCCACGGTGAAAATTTAATTGTCATTGGCTATTTGGCTACTTCCAAAGGCGACCGAGACGTTATTTTGGGCTTTGATTGATCAATCCTAACACGTAAAATGTAAATAGCTTGCGTCGTCGTTTCTTCTACTAAAGTGAAAATTCTCTTTTTCAGGTGCAAACCAGTCTCGTGGGACAGGCTGGCAATTATTAATCTCCGACCCTGTCTATTGAAAACAAGAGTGAACTCGTTATTGAGAATGTCGAGTCCTAGCAGCTGCGTTGAGGAAAGAGGAGCGCTTTATGTCAGACTTACGCGTTACCGTAACTGCCAGCCAATATCAAAAGATAACGTCGAGCTTCTTGTACTCTCACCCTCGGACCTCGAACGAGAATCCTGAGAGGTAATCGTGCTTGTAAAGAAGAAGCCTCGCCGACTTGTCCCACGAGTCAAGAAGGTTTGTAAATTTATAAATCGTCGAATTTTGGCACTTACTGCAAACGAGTTTTCTCGGCTTCCCGGTTCATTTTCCTTTTTTTCTTTCTTTCTTTCGTTTCGTCAAAGCTGACGATTACGTAGAAGAAATACTTTCTGCCCTCGATAGGAATTATACATTTCATACCGGAAAAACTCGTTCTGGAAGCGCTCCGAAATTCGAGGGTATAAAGTTTGTCCATTGTAAATGAGTACATTCAATTGGAACCAAAGTCATCGGGGCAGCAATATTTCTAGGTATAATATTAAAGCGTTTAAAGACTCGGTTTCACTCGATCGCTTCGCACTAGAATTATATTTCGGCATCGATTAAAATTAAGGACATGGCCTAAAAAAGGATAAGAACTCGCGACATTGATATAACGTTAATATAAGAGACCCACGACATACGAAGAAACATAATGAAGTCGACTTTGCAAAAGCGAAACGGGCCACTTATTTTGTTAGTTTGTAATACCAGGGTTGGAGAACGTCCGGGCTCGCGATATAAACAATCTCAGCTTACCGGTGAATTTTATTAAGTATTCTTTAATTATTTATTTTCTTTTAGAACTCCTCGGGCAACCTTTTTTTTAGGAAATGGACGAAATTCTTCGTTATATTACAACAGAAAATGGTAGCAATATATTAGATGTGACTGAAAATCCATGAAACGGCATTTAATGAGATTTACGTGAAATTTGTACATACATACGAAGAACGGGGATAAAGAGATGAGAAGTTGTCGCGTTTTAGAAGAGTGTTTCATGTCTTTGCATCGTATGCTATCAAAGTAGACATTTTCATTTTTCGTATAGCTCTGTTTATATTAACTTGTTCCAATTGTGATGTAAAGAAAACTCTTAAAATCTCTTAAATATTCCGTTTCTTTTTTTTTCTCTCTTTTTCCTTTTGTGTAAGTAGGACCCGAAACAACCAGATGAGTTTTTGCCCGAATCAGGAGAAAAGCGCCAACCCTGGATAATATCGACGAAATCGTGACTTTGCTTCGCGCTCTTTGGCGAATCCTGGCTCAGTTAAGGTCATCGGGCCTCCGAAGTCTGAAATGGCTTTCTGTTTAACGGACTTTGAAGTTTCCTGAAGTACCGCACCGTCGACCGTGAGATGCGAAAACATCCACGAGTCTCTCGCCTGTATAGTTGTCGCCGTCAACCAGAGCCGGATACCCATTGAAAATAGTTTTGCATTAAATTGATTTCAAATAAGGAGGCAAAGAGAAGCAATTGGAACGTCAGAAAATACGTCTTACCCGGGCATTACGATCACCGACTGCCAAAAGTTTCGCAAATGTTCGTTTTGAGTTCGTCCAGCAAGCTCTATTGAACATATTTGTTAAAGAGTTAATTGGATGTATTTGTTAAGTATTTGGATATCGTTGTAGAGGTCTTTGAGTCGGATTTTCTGTAAAACTGTATGCGGTGGGTACTCGACCGATCTACCATTGGCGAATTATGTTATAGCGAAAATTCCACTTGCGTGTTTGTTCTTCATCTTCTTTTTTTTATTTCTCTCTTTTCTCATTTTTATGTAGGTACAATTAAGTATTCGTTACTGACGGTCGTGCGTCGAGAGCCGATATAAATTAGCGTAATTCGTTCGCGCCAGTTACGCGATGTCCTCGTAATCGTACGAAGTTTCTGTCCCAAGTGTCTCCTACGTGTGCCCTGATCATTCGAGACGGCTCCACAGATGGCACTGGCGTCTGCCGGGAATGGCCAGTTGCGGGCACTTTACACGTTTCAGTACGCAGTTTCAGCAGCAGATCATCCCGAGGGTGCTTATGATGACTTTGAGCCAGTTGCGCCTTGCCCCACTGGCACTTGAAGCTTGATCTAAACCGAGTTTATATTTGGAATGATATAATTACTGGCTCCCTGCTGGAATTTCACTTCGGAAAGTTGAAACAGGAATTGCTTAAATTGGAACGTGTCGATTCGGTCGGTGATTACTGATTTTTTTTTTTTTTTTGAGGTCTGGAAAATATTTCCCCGTTAATGGTATTAACTTGTTTCAACTTTTCCACTGAAACCAATGTTCAGGAGACTAAATCAGTTTAATGGAAAAGTTTCGTAAAATATTTTCAAGTGTCGAATTCGAGAGAAAGAAAGCTACGTATCCAGAAATATCGTATACCAAAAGCAGGACTTATTTTGAAAAATGAGCAGTATTTTGTACGCGTATGTACAGCTGTGGCGGAAGTACTCGAGTCGATTCCTGGGCATCGCGTGGCAACGTAACGGAGAGAGCGACTTCTTGGCATCCCGAGCTTTTTATTTATTTATACGCATGATCGAGCGCGGCGAATGCAACGAAGAGGGAAGCTCCTCGGTCGTCGAAACGTAAGAAAAATGCCGCCGAAGAAGGAACTATTTCAGAGAAGGAGAGACGAGGTCCCGGAGGCCCGGAACCAAGAGCACGACGTACGAGCAAAACCGACGACGTTTTCTCGCACCAGGGAAACCGTGAACCATGAAACATATTAACGATAATCTCGATACTCGACGGGAGAAAGGGAGAGTGAAAGAAAGTGAACGAGAGAGGGAGAGAAAGAGAGGGAGAAAATGTTGAAGATAGCGCGAAGTGAAGAAAACTATAATCTCTTTTGCGGGATGTGACGAAAGCTCGTGGTATTTTTATATTACGTCGGATCGCAGCCGTGGAAAACAATGATCTCACAGTCTCAGAAACACTTCCTAGGATCGTTCGAACAAGTTCCCGATGCTTCCGGTGTTCCAAATGGGACACTAACAAGGAAAGTACCTGAGGTGTCCCCCTCCGATTTTGTTCATTTTTTAATATGTTATAGAGGACTAAAATCTAAGGGACTCGTTTTTTTTTTTATCGGCGGATAAACACTTTTAAGGGGTGAAATCAGGCTTCAAAGTTGGCGGTGCAAGGGGGTGAGTTGGCTGTTTCATATAGAAGCACTCAATCGATTTTCATGAAACAACCGTCAAAATGTAGGGAATGAAGAATTATGAAACATGCATTTGGAATTTTTCGAAAAAATTCATTTCTAAGGGGTGAGTCCCCCCTTTGAATACTTCTTTTACCCCTTACGCGAGCAGTAATTGTTCTATCCAAATGAAACTTTTTTTGTATTGTTCTGGTCTATAAATTAACCAAGTTTCATCTGGATAGAGCAATTACTGCTCGCGTAAGGGGTAAAAGAAATATTCAAAGGGGTAGCTCACCCCTTAAAAATGAATTTTTTCGAAAAATTCCAAATGCATGTTTCATAATTCTCATTTCCTACATTTTGACGGTTGTTTTATGAAAATCGGTAAAGTGCTTCTATATGAAACAGCCAACTCACCCCCTTGCATGGCCAACTTTGAAGCCTGATTTCACCCCCTAAAAGTGTTTATCCGCCGATAAAAAAAAAACACGGGTCCCTTAGATTTTAGTCCTCTATAACATATTTAAAAATGAACAAAATCGGAGGGGGACACCTCAGATATCTTCCTTGTAAGAAATTAAAGGCAGGCTCGAAGACGCCTCCTTACGATGCGAATTTATCGTAGTTTCGTAAAGCTCCGACATTTATTAAATTGCTAGACGTGTTTTCCTCTAAACGCTAATGTACGGGTATCGGGAAATTGGATAGTTTCCCGCAGTAGATTGGAAAATGAGACGAGGAACTGAGATGTCCGTCGAACTTCTAACTGGAATTAAATTAAATAAAATTTATATTTAAAAAATACGGTCGATATATTGGGCTGTCGGAAAAGTCATGACGCATTGTCATAACAGATGGCATAGAGAAATGCGTCATGACTTTTCCGACAACCCACTGGAAATGCGAAAACCGGGTGTTACGATTTAGGATGCCGCGAATTATATGAATTCGGATAGACGCTGTAATTCCAGCGAGAACTTCGAAAGATCCGGTTTCAATTGAAACTTCCACGATGGATCTTACAGTTTCAAAGCTCTTGAATAACTTAAGTTCGAACCACGGAAGCTTCGGGCAATTGTGAATCGAAGTTACGGAAGGTTTCAACCAATTCAGGTCGTCGCTTTACTCTCACCCACACAGTACGACAAATATCCTGGCGCAGGACGCAAACGAATTCCCAGTATTCAGATTATTTATTTACTTAATTAAACAGCGGTCGTTGCGAGGGAATACATTGATTCGTGCACCTTCGTTACGGTGACGTTAAAATCTGTTAATCGTTACCTGTTTTAACCAGTTAGCTGTGGCGCCCCCTTTGGCGAGCGTGCACCTATATGTGTCGCCGAAATCGAGCGATGACGAGTATACTCGTCAATCACAGAGTAAGTGTCGCTGTTAAGATACTGGATCAAAAAGATGGGTTTATTTTATAAAATTGACACTTTTATTACTAATGTATATTTATTTGGTTAACTTAAACATATATTACATACTTATTAGACGAAAAACGCAAGAGAAATTAAATGCATACGATAGCAAGAATTTAAATTCCTGCCGTGGCGTGGTATTCGGCAAAACAGGGTGTTACACGTAATGGGACTTTGCAAATGGAACACCAGTAACGGGATTCTTTCCTGATCTTGCGTTTATAACAACGTGCACACCTTCGGGTAGGATTTTTTGTATTCGAAGTTCTGGGTATATGATCCAGAACATGATTCCAGAGTAATTGTATTACATTAGGCCTAGATGGCCGAATTTGTGTCGATTTTTCCCGGGTTATTGGATACGATGCAATAGGGTCCTCAACAAATTCTAGCAAAAAATTCATTCGCGATAACGTTCCATTATTTTTTTTTTTTGTATAATATATATGAACTCAAACAAATAATATCTAATAGGTGGCAAGCTATTTCAGCCGGTGCATACGGGGCGCATGAGTTTATCTCAAATTATTTATATTTTCTATTCGTTTGTTTTATTCCGGCCTGGCGTCAAAATATTCTAAACATCTTGAAATTTGAGAATATGTTTTGTTTTTCTCAAAAATTAAAATTTAAATAGCCAATGGTCACTAGTGTATACGCATGACGAGTATACTCGTCAATACACAAAATCGTGCCACTTCTCCATGACGAGTATACTTGTCAATCACAGATAACTGGTTAAATTATATGTCATGGAATTGTAACGTTGGTCCTGGGACCGAGAAATGGAAGGTCCGATGTGCTTTACATTGACGAGGTCGTGGTCGCGTTTTTTTTTTCTTTTTTTCCCAATATTGTCGGAATGAACTCTTCGAACGTTTTGAAATATCGACCAAGTAAAATGGGGGATCGTCGCATGCGAAGTGTGGCGTCATGGTGGGAAATCACGGTTCACCGATGGCTCTTTGTTACGAGGTTGAATTGAAATTGGATTCTCGAGGTAGGAGGGGTGGGGGAGACGGTTAAATCGAATTTGGAACTCGTTAGGAAACTTACCGAGGCCGCGTCGTTTGTGCCTAGTTGTCATGGTTACGTTTTCGGATCTCGTTTCTCGGTGGATCGATGAATGGGAGACGGCTAGTGAATGAAAATCATAATTCCAGTTCTGGGCTGGTCGGTCGTTCCGAAGCGGTCTCTTTATAGGACTGGCCGCGGTGCCGCCGAGCGTTTTCCATTAACGAGCCACGAGAGAGATCCCCCCTTAGCGCGGCCTCAAGTGACCAAGTAAAAGTACAGACGATCGAATTTACGACGTGTCATAAAGCGCCGGAGCTTACGTATTTTAACCTCCTTCGAGTTTACCGTAACGCCAACGATATTTCACGACTAAAGGGACGCGGAATCGCGAGTCGGAGTCCGGTGATTGCACGCCCCTGGAATCGTCGATAAGCCGCGCGTTAAGACGAGCTACGCGCTCGCGATTGCGCCTTTAAGGTGAAGTGAGACCCTCTTCGAATCAGTCGATTCGAATGCAACACTTTTTTTTAAGGGTATTAGACCGAACTGTCCGAAACTTTGGCACATCACTCCTGGTCATCTAAGAATTGTCCTGACACATTGAGAATTTGGATTTTTCAAACAAATTTTTTAACTCAGTCCAGACCAGAACCAAAATGGCGTCGAGCTCTTATATTTCGATCGATATACAATTATCGAAGGCTCTGATATGAGAATCGAAAGGGTCAGGACAATTTTACGACAACTTAGAACACTCTGGTAATCGATAAACTC